>NC_091776.1:56715620-57018651 GCF_029378745.1 Bos indicus | reverse complement strand
TTCACCAATGTGTGAGAGCATCACCATGGACAGTTTTAGAACATTTTCATCACCACAAAAAAAGTTTTATTTCCTTCAAATATTAATCTCTCCCATCCAACCTCTCCATTCCTGAGCAACCACTAATCTGTCTCTATAGATTTCCCTGTTTTGAACATTTCATCTGAATAGAATCATATAATATGTGGTTTTTTTGTGACTGGATTCTTTCCCTAGCATAATGCTTTTAAGATTCACCCATGTTGTAGCATGACTCAATATTTCTTTTCATTGATGAGAATTCCATTGTACAGATATACCACACTGCTTACCCATTTATAAGGTGATAGATATTTGGGTTGTTTCCACTTTGGGGCTATTATGAATACTGCTGTTATAATCACTTGTGTACACATATTTGGTTTCTCTTAATTATATTCCTAGAATTGGAACTGCTGGGCCCTGTGGCATCTTTATACAACAGATAGTCTATAAAAATCTGCTGACTCTCCTTCCCTTTTCCACTCCAATCTCAGCACTGGGAATGATCTTTAAATTCATCCTTCCCTCAAAAGCTGAACTAGAACATTTTTCCTTCCAAGAGGATAACATTATAAGAATTAACTGAAGATGAAGTGATATGCATGAAATTATTTTTCCTCCTCTTCCTTGACCTCCTGCAACCTCAGGTATTACATTTATAGTGAGAACTCAGAACTGTGCCAAGAATGTAGAATTTCAGGTCTCAAGCTCTTGGGCCAACTGAACAATCCAGCTAGCTTAGAGGAAAAGATTGCATCAGAGATGTGGAACTGAAATACTTATCCTCATGAAATCCTTATCCATTTATTCTGAGGAATGGAAATCCTCCAACAGTGATAATCAAGTAAATTATTTTTCACAGACATTCTAACTTAATATACACTTGATAGAGAGCAGAAATATAAATATTTTTCATGTTTTCCCTTTTCCCAGAAACTTTCCAGAAAGATGATTCAGAGAAGATCTTAGTTGCTTTTCAATGTTGTAGTCACACTTCTGCAACAATAAACCTGGAGCCAACTAGACTGAAAATCCACAATATTTCAGCATTAAGAAAGGAAGTAAGAAAGCTTCATATTGGATGCTACACATATGAGGAAATAAAAAATATGACACAAATGAACTTATCTACAAAACAGAAACAGAGTCGCAGACACAGAGAACAGACCTGTGGTTGCCAAGCAGGATGGTGAGTAGGGGAGAAATTGCTTGGGAGTTTGGGATTAGCAGATGCAATGGAAAAACAACTAAGTCCTACTATATAGCACTGGGAACTATATTCAATATCTTGTGATAAACCATAATGGAAAAGGACAGGCATAATGAGGTGAACGAACCTAGAGCTTGTTATACAGAGTGAAGTAAGTCAGAAAAAGAAATATAAATATTGTATACTGACATATATATGGAATCTAGAGATGGCACTGATGAATATATTTTCAGGGTAGCAATGGAGAAACAGAAGTAGAGAACAGATCTATGGACATGGGGGAGGAGAGTAGGGAAAAGGGGAGATGTATGGAGAGAGTAACATAGAAATTTACAATACCATATGTAAAACAGATAGCCAGTGGGAATTTGCTGTATGACTCAGGGAACTCAAACAGGGGCTTTGTAACAGGCTGAAGGGAGGGGTGTGGAGGGAAATGGGAGGGAGGGGACACGGCTGTACCTATGGCTTATTCTTGTTGATGTATGACTGAAAACCACAAAATTCTGTAAAGTTATCTATCCTTCAGTGAAAAAATTTTAAAGCACACTTATGCAGTACTATTATCCCAAATTAAAATTCCTTCTAACTTCTCACTCCAGAAAACTTTTTTTCTGAATCAAGCTGCCTAAATCAGACTTCAAAACACCAAAAAGTTTTCTATTTTGGAGGGTGATAAGAAAAGTTTAATTTAATATAAGATTGAACTTCTCTGTCACTATTTCTCCAAATATACTTGAATAAATAGTGGTGGATTCAGTTATTATGGATACAAATTTGGAGATCTCTTTAAGAAAAATTTTTTTACAAACTTTCCATACAAGAATAAGGTATAGGACCTTAGGAGCTGGTATAAATAAGGAGCTCTGAAATGTAAGTTTCACAGTAAATCTGCCTGTGTAAATTTCTATTACTGTATTCATGATTTTGTTCCCAGAAAATACACAGAGGCTGGTAAAATCTTCATTTTACAGCAATGAAGAAAAAAGTAGAAATTGATGATTGGACTTTTTCAAAGTCAGGACTACTCTGATATATTTAATCCTCTGATCTTATAATACAACCTCCCATATAGACTTAAACTATCTTTAAAGAAAATAACAGAAAACTGGTTTTGAATAGTTTTTACCACTGTCTGTCACTAATACTTAATTGTTATGCTGAGGTAACAAACCATTTTTATGGTACTTTCAGTATGAAAATGAAGTGTTTTCTTTATGCCAAATGATCACACAGCCAATTGTGACAGAATTTGAGAACTGGAAGGGGATTTTAGTGATCATCTAACTTCTACTTAAGCAAATAATGCAGAAGTATCTGGGACTTACCATCATACCTTGTAGACTACTTCTAACTGACATTAAATTATATGAAAACAATCATAGTCATCATTTAAGACTATGTGTGCTTAAAAAGTAAAAATATCAATTATTTTGGTTTCTTAAAAAATATTACTTTCTCCCCCTCTTACAAAAAGAAAAAGAAAAACAAAAACAGGTTTAGGTTGTGAGACAAATGGGAAAGGAATCATTCCTTTAGATTTCTTAAATTTAATACCAAAAGGTTTTGTTCTGCCTGATAGTTTTATATGTGGCGAGCAACTTTAAATTATGCATTCATTTTGGGGAAAACAGTACATTCTTAAAATTAAGACCACTATAAAAATGGTGTCTGCTAAGTCACTTCAGTCGTGTCTGACTCTGTGCGACCCCATAGATGGCAGCCCACCAGGCTCCCCTGTCCCTGGGATTCTCCAGGCAAGAACACTGGAGTGGGTTGACATTTACATAAATTCTGAACTATTCGAATGGATTTAACCAATCTTTTGAAGTCTTCATTTTACACAACTTAAACATGTGTGGTATAAAAATTGTAATGATTATAATATACATAATTTACTCTCTAATACAGGGTTTTTCAAATCTGATTAATATTCAGCTTCCTTATAGAAAAACACTCAGATCTCTAATGTTTTCTCAAATTATTTTTAGTGATTTCTTTATTCATATGTTCATTCGTCCCAAAAATGTTTATAAAGTGCTTATTATCTGCCCAGAACTGACAAAGCTTTAGGCTCTTTCCTACTCTTATAAAACTTACATTCTAGTGGAGAGAGACACATAAATATTGCTATGTCAGGTACTAAGAAATATCATGAAGGAAAATAAGATAAAGTAGAATCAGTTAATATTTTAATATTTTGGTAACTTAGGAAAGTGAAAGGAGTATCTTTTGTCATCCATGACAAGTCCCTTCCAACCATGCCTGTGTGTGTGTGTGTGTGTGTGTGTGTTAGGTGTGTGTGTATTAGCTGCTCAGCTGTGTCTGACTCTTTGTGATCCCATGGACTGTAGCTCTCACCAGGCTCCTCTATCCATGGAATTCTCCGGACAAGAATACCAGAGTGGGTTGTCATTCTCTTCTCCAGGGGAATCTTCCTGACCCAGGGATCTGAGTTTATGTTAAATGGTGACTTAGAAAACCCCTTAGTAAAGGGGCTGATAGCCAGGAGAACCAAACCTGATAGAATTGGAATTTTCAGCCCTAATCCCTGACCTCAAGGGAAAAGGGAAGGACTGGAGTGACCAAAGATTGATTGTACTTCCCTCGGAGTTTGACTGGTAAACAATCCACCTGCAATGCAGGAGGCCCTGGTTCAATCTGTGGGTCGGGAAGACCCCCTGGAGAAGGGATAGGCTACCCACTACAATATTCTTGGGCTTCCCTGGTGCCTCAGTCAGTAAAGAATCCACCTGCAATATGGGAGACCTTCATTCAAAGCCTGGGTTGGGAAGATCCCCTGAAGGAAGGCATGGCAACCCACTCCAGTATTCTTGCCTGGAGAATCCCCATGGACAGAGAAGGTTGGTGGGAGACAGTCCATGGGGTCACAAAGAATTGGACTAAGTACTGTAATAAACTGGTAAATGTAACTGTTTCTCTGAGTTCTATGAGCCACTCTAGCAAAACCTGCTCCACAAAATCAAGGAAGGCTTTTAGGAACCTCCAATCTACAACTGGTTGGTCAAAAGCACAAGTAACAACTTAGACTCACAACAAGCACTGAAGTTGGTAGTAGGGGCAGCCTTGTGAGACTGCTTCCTAATCCTGGGAGATCTGATGCTACTCTCAGGTAGATAGTGTCAGAATTAAGTTAATACCTTGGTGGTGTTAGAAAACACACATCAGAACAGCCTATCTCACAGAACAAACCAGGATGTTCAAAAAACAGAGAAAGCCCTAGAAGAAAAAAGGCATAATCAAGATCATGACATAGTAACCATCTGCTGATGCCATTGCCACTGGTTTCTGTTCTCTTAGATTCTTCTTTTTTAAAATTTTTATTGGAATATAGTTGATTTACAATGTTGTATTAGTTTCAAGTGTACTGTTCTCCTAGACTCTTAATACCACAACTGCTAGAATTGTCTCTGTAATGCCCTAAGCTCTCAAGATTCAAAGTCCTGGGTGGGAGTATCTGACTGATCAAAGACACAGGTCCATGTCCAGCTGCCAGGCAATCAAGAAATGAATATCTGCTTGTGTTTCTTCCATATCCATAGCAGGAGACCACTGCCTCCCTCTTGAATCTAAGATGGGATTATGTTCAAGTGATGGCAACTCATAGGAAATGATGGAATAACAGTTGAGCTATTTCAAATCCTAAAAGATGATGCTGTGAAAGTGCTGCACACAATATTACCAGCAAATTTGGAAAACTCAGCAGTGGCCACAGGACTGGAAAAGGTCAGTTTTCATTCCAATCCCAAAGAAAGGCAATGCCAAAGAATGCTCAAACTACCATACAATTGCACTCATCTCACATGCTAGTAAAGTAATGCCCAAAATTCCCAAGCCAGGGTTCAACAGTATGTGAACTGTGAACTTCCAGATGTTCAAGCTGGATTTAGAAAAGGCAGAGGAACCAGAGATCAAATTGCCAACATCCGTTGGATCACAAAAAAAGCAAGAGAATTACAGAAAAATATCAACTTCTGCTTTATTGACTACACCAAAGCCTTTGACTGTGTAGGTTACAATAACCTGGAAAATTCTTCAAGAGATAGGAATACCAGACCACTTTACCTGCCTCCTGAGAAATCTGAATGCTGGTCAAGAAGCAATAGTTAGAACCGGACATGGAACAACGGACTGATTTCACATTGGGAAAAGGGTACATCAAGGCTGTATATTGTCACCCTGCTTATTTAACTTATATGCAAAATACATCATGCAAAATGCCAGGCTGGATGAAGCACAAGCTGGGATCAAGACTGCCAGGAGAAATATCAATAACCTCAGATATACAGATGACATCACCCTTATGGCAGAAAGCAAAGAGGAACTAAAGAGCCTCCTGATGAAAGTGAAAAAGCTGCCTTAAAACTCAACATTCAAAAAATGAAGATCATGGTATCCAGTCCCATCGCTTCATGGCACGTAGATGGGGAAACCATGGAAACAGTGACAGACTTTATTTTCTTGGGCTCCAAAATCACTGCAGATGGTGACTGCAGCTATGAAATTAAAAGATGCTTGCTCCTTGGAAGAAAAGCTATGACCAATCTAGACAGCATATTAAAAAGCATAGATATTACTTTGCCAACAAAGGTCCATCTAGTCAAAGGTTATGGTTTTTCCAGTAGTCATGTAGGGATGTGAGAGTTGGACTCTAAAGAAAGCTGAGTTCCGAAGAATCGATGCTTTTGAACTGTGGTGTTGGAGAAGACTCTTGAGAGTCCCTTGGACTGCAAGGAGATCAAACCAATCAATCCTAAAGGAAATCAGGCCTGAATATTCATTGGAAGGACTGATGCTGAAGCTGAAACTCCAATACTTTGGCCACCTGATGCAAAGAACTGACTTGTTGGAAAAGACCCTGATGCTGGGAAAGACTGATGGCAGGAGGAGAACAGGATGACAAAGGATGAGATGGTTGGATGGCATCATTGACTCGATGGACAAAAGTTTGCGCAAGCTCCGAGAGTTGGTGATGGATGGGGAAGCCTGATGTGCTGTAGTCCATGGGGTTGCAAAGAGTCAAGACACGACTGATTGACTGAACTGAACTGAACTCATTCATAGCCCAGAGGATAAGAAACAAACTTGGATTTAGAGCATTTCAGTTTTTAACTCTGTCTCGTTACTCAATTCCTTCTAATCTAAGTCCTATTTGTTTAAGCTTTTTCTACATCTACAAAATCTTGGTTTTCTTATGAGTTTAATAAATGGTATAATGACCCCAAAGCAGTGTTCAACTATTCATTCATTCATTTATTCATTCAGCATTTACTGGATACCTGCTATGTTTAAAGACATCATGCTATGTGTTAAAAATACATAACCCTGAAATGTGTTCATCAGAAAATAATTATCTAGAATAAGTGCATGTTCCAAGTACTACAGAAGTTCAAAAGAGGGAGAGAGAACTTCTAACTCTAAGGAGTAGAGGTTGGGGATGGGCAGGTGATTGATGGCTTCATGGTAGAAATAGCATTTGGAATGCTATGCTATGAACAGGAAATAACTGGAGCTTGCAGCATGTACCGGCAAGTAACTAAAGGGGTTGTTTTGCAGGTTCAGGATAGAATCCTTTGGAAACAAAGCTGGAAGAGTCTAAAGGATCTAGATTGTCCAGGTCAAGACTGAATACCATGCAAAGAATTTTAAGCTTTTTAACTGTAAATAATGAAATCATTTGATATTAAAATTAGTCTTCAAGAATAACACTCTAGTTGTTTGGGAGTAATATACAGGTTAGAATTGAAGTAGTATATTTAAAAACATTATGCACACATCATAGAAAAAAATTGGAAGAATATAGACCAAAATGTTAACAGTGATTATCTTTGGGTATTGGGAATACAGGCATTTTGTTTTCTTTTTACCTTTCTGTATTCCCTATATTTTCTCCATTGTAATAGAAAAAGTAAGCTAAAAATATCTTTAAAAGAATGGACTGGAATAGGAAACTAGAGCAGGAAGGTCAAGTTAGGGCTACCAAGCAAGAAAGAATGATAATCTTTTTCTATAACATTGGGAATAAAATTGAAACCAGAAGGCAGGTACCATGTCTCTGGATTCAAGAATAACACAGCAATCACATGGCCGTAGAACCAGCAATTGATGGGCTACAGAGCATGAAAAGGATACAGAAGTCAAAGTTAGCTCTGAGGCTTTAAGATCAAGTGAAAGAGAAGATGACTGTTCTATAAACAAAAATAGGGAATTCAGCAGAAGGCACAAGTTTAATAGTAGAAAGATGGTAAGTGTATCCCAGCCAAAATGATGTTTAAGTGCCAGATGGGCATCCAGGTAGAAATATACAGCAGGAGAAATAAATACAGGCTGAAGTTCAGGGGAAACAATGGAATCAGAGATTCAGATGTGGAATTATTTGTGTAAGGTAGATAAGAAACTCAAGAGGGAATGATGGTAACTTTGGCAAAAATTGCAGACAGAAAGGCTGAGAATAAAATTTGGGAGAAATATTTAAAGTTGAATCCTTAGTGATATTATGTAAGTACTAAATACAGTATTTCTATAATTATTCATTCATTCCATTCTATATATAATCAAAAGGTAAAAATGACTTCTCTGAGTTTAACAAATTAAGATGAATAGTCAAAAGAATAGTATCAGAAATAAAATTTAGGTTATTAACTGGCAGTTCAGTGGTTAGGACTCTGCATCTTCATTGCTGACGGCCCTGGTTCAATCCCTGGTCAAGGAATTAAGATCCCATGAGCCATGTGACATGACCAAAAAAAAAGAAAAAGAGAGAGAAATTAAATTCAAATTTTAGAATAAATTGGCTTGTCAGTTGCTTCATTTGCTATTATTTTCTCCCATTCTGAAGGCTGCCTTTTCACCTTGCTAATAGTTTCCTTTGTTGTGCAGAAGCTTTTAAGTTTAATTAGGTCCCATTTGTTTATTTTTGCTTTTATTTCCAATATTCTGGGAGGTGGGTCATAGAGGATCCTGCTGTGATGTATGTTGGAGAGTGTTTTGCCTATGTTCTCCTCTAGGAGTTTTATAGTTTCTGGTCTTACGTTGAGATCTTTAATCCATTTTGAGTTTATTTTTGTGTATGGTGTTAGAAAGTGTTCTAGTTTAGCAATAAATGCTGGAGACGGTGTGGAGAAAAGGGAACTCTCTTACACTGTTGGTGGGAATGCAAACTAGTACAGCCACTATGGAGAATAGTGTGGAGATTCCTTAAAAAACTGGAAATAGAACTGCCTTATGATCCAGCAATCCCACTGCTGGGCATACACACTGAAGAAACCAGAATTGAAAGAGACACGTGTACCCCAATGTTCATCACAGCACTGTTTATAATAGCCAGGACATGGAAGCAACCTAGATGCCCATCAGCAGATGAATGGATAAGAAAGCTGTGGTACATATACACAATGGAGTATTACTCAGCCATTAAAAAGAATACATTTGAATCAGTTCTAATGAGATAGATGAAACTGGAACCTATTATACAGAGTGAAGTAAGCCAGAAAGAAAAACACCAATACAGTATACTAACGCATATATATGGAATTTAGAAAGATGGTAAGAATAACCCTGTGTACAAGACAGCAAAAGAGACACTGATGTATAGATCAGTCTTATGGACTCTGTGGGAGAGGGAGAGGGTGGGGAGATTTGGGAGAATGGCATTGAAACATGTATAATATCATGTATGAAACGAGTCGCCAGTCCAGGTTCGATGCACGATACTTGATGCTTGGGGCTGGTGCACTGGGACGACCCAGAGGGAGGGTATGGGGAGGGAGGAGGGAGGAAGGTTCAGGATGGGGAACACAGGCATACCTGTGGCAGATTCATTTCAATATTTGGCAAAACTAATACAATATTGTAAAGTTTAAAAATAAAATAAAATTTTTAAAAAATTAAACATTAAAAAAATAGTATATTGTTATTTTCAAAAAAATATATATATATATATATATATATATAAAGTTCCCTGTTTTTCTGTCCTTGGAAATTTATTTTGAAAAAAGAAAATATGTGCAGTACAGCAATAAAATGAACCAAATGACTGGTAATTGCTAAGTTAACCTGTATATTTTTTACATTCTCTTTATAATCAGAATTTTAGATTTGGAATGGATCTAGCATGGTTCAAGTAGTTTCTAAATAGTTTAGCAGCAATGGATTGGTGTCATTATGGTCTCAATTGAATTAATGATCAGAAACTTGCCATGTGGATTGCAAGCATCCTGATTCAGTGGAAAGAATTCTGAGTGAAAGACAGAAGTCTTTGGTCCTAATCCCATATTGGTCCCCAAATGGCTTTTTAGCATTAATTAAGTTACTTAATTTCTCAAAGCCTCAGTTCCCTGGTCTTGGGGCTAACTCAGATAATCTAAGTTTCATTCAACTCTAAAAGTCTATGATTATGTATGATATCACTTTATGTGGATTCTAAAATATGAAACAAATGAACCTAAGAAACAGAAACAGATTCATGGACATAGAGAACAGATCTGTGGTTGTCAAGGGGGAGGGAGTTAGGGGAGGGATGGAGTGAGAGGTTGGGACTAGCAGATGTAAGGTATTACATGTGTAATAGATAAACAAGGTCCTAAGGAGTACGTCAAGGCTATATATTGTTACCCTGCTTATTTAACTTATATGCAAAATACATCATGCAAAATACTGGGCTGGATAAAGCACAAGCTGGAATCAAGACTGATGGGAGAAATATCAATTATCTCAGATATGCAGAGGACATCATACTTAATGGCAGAAATTGAAAAGGAACTAAAGAGCTTCTTGATGAAAGTCAAAAAGATGGCTTAAAACTCAACATTCAAAAAACAAAGAGCATGGCATCCAGTCCCATCACTTCATGGCAAATAGATGGGGAAACCATGGAAACAGTGACAGACTTTATTTTCTTG
This sequence comes from Bos indicus, assembly GCF_029378745.1. Classification (NCBI taxonomy): domain Eukaryota; kingdom Metazoa; phylum Chordata; class Mammalia; order Artiodactyla; family Bovidae; genus Bos; species Bos indicus. The sequence continues at coordinate 57,008,499 of NC_091776.1, read as the reverse complement.
GGCTCCAAAATTACTGCAGATGGTGACTGCAGCCATGAAGTTAAAAGATCCTTGCTCCTTGGAAGAAAAGCTATGACCAATCTAGACAGCATATTAAAACGCAGAGATGTGATTTACTTTGCCAACAAAGGTCCACCTAGTCAAAGCTATGGTTTTCCCAGTAGTCATGTATGGATGTGAGAGTTGGACTATAAAGAAAGGTGAGTGCTGAAGAACTGATGCTTTTAAACTGTGGTGTTGGAGAAGACTCTTGAGTCCCTTGGACTGCAAGGAGATCAAACCAGTCAATCCTAAAGGAAATAAGTCCTGAATATTCACTGGAAGGACTGATGCTGAAACTGAAGCTCCAATACTTTGGCCACCAATGTGAAGAATTGACTCATTGGAATAGACCTTGATGCTGGGAAAGACTGAAGGCAGGAGAAGGGATGAGGATGAGACAGTTGGATGGCATCACTGACTCGGTGGACATGAGTTTGAGTAAGCTGTGGGAGTTGGTGATGGATGGGGAAGCCTCATGTGCTGCAGTCCATGGGGTTGCCAAGAGTCAGACACAACTGTGACTGAACTGACTGACTATATAGCATAAACAGCTAGACTCAGTATCTATGATAAACCATAATGGAAAAGAATATTTTTTAAAAATGTATATATATGTATAACTGAATCACTTTTCTGTATAGTAGAAATTAGCAAGCATTGTAAATCAACAAAACTTAAAAAAATGTGTATGATTATGGCATGTTGATTGGTTTTAAAATCTTATTCAAATACACACACATACAGAAAATGTCCTGAGTTCAATATAACTGAAATTCTCAGCAATCTTCACTTTAATTGTTCCAAATTCAAATAAAAGAAAAGCTAAAGATAAAAACACTTTTAGACTGTGAATTTTACCTGCCATTGATGAAGGTACTGCAAGAGTCCTGTATTGATAACTTTTGACTCTCTGCTACAGGATTACAATGCCAGGCACTGGAGATAAAAGAACATGCAGCAATAAGTGCTCTGAAAATAAACCTTCTTAGAGCTAATGAAGGATTATCTGGCATGCAATTTTTCTAAAATGCCACAGCTATTAGCACGTTCTTTTCTCGTTTGTTTGTTAGGACAATTTCTTTCCTGTCTCCACTTTGTTGCCCAGAAAGCTTTAGGGACCTTAAAAACCTAGACTTAGGGATCCTAAAACATCAAAATTAAATTGTGTATACTTAAATTTGGGGCTTTCCCAGTGGCTCAGTGGTAAAGGATTTGCCTGCAATGCAGGAGCCTCAGAAGACACAGGTTCAGTCCTTGGGTTGGGAAGATCCTCTGCATGAGGGTATGGTAACCCACTCCACTAATCTTGCCTGGAGAATCTCCCATGGACAGAGGAGCCTGGTGAGCTACAGTCCACAGGGTCACAAAGAGTTGGACATGACTTAAGCGACCTAGAACGTATACTTAAATTTATATTTACTTTTATGGAAAAAGGCCTACTTAGCCTCTGCTATGCATTGAATTATATACCCCTCAAAATTCATATTTTGAAACTCAGCAGTGGCCACAGGACTGGAAAAGGTCAGTTTTCATTCCAATCCCAAAGAAGGGTAATGCCAAAGAATGTTCAAACTACCACACAATTGCGCTCATCTCACACACTAGCAAAGTAATGCTCAAAATTCTCCAAGCCAGGCTTCAGTAGTACTTGAACCATGAACTTCCAGATGTTTAAGCTGGATTTAGAAAAGGCAGAGGAACCAGAGATCAAATTGCCAACATGCGTTGGATCATAGAAAAAGCAAGAGAATTCCAGGAAAATATCTACTTCTGCTTTACTGACTACACCAAAGCCTTTGACTGTGTGGATCACAACAAACTGTGGAAAATTCTTCAAGAGATGGGAATACCAGACCACTTTACCTGCTCCTGAGAAATCTTTATGCAGCTCAAGGAACAATAGTTAGAACTGGACATGGAACAAGAGATTAGTTCCAAATTGGGAAAAGAGTACGTCAAGGCTGTATGGAGAAGGCAATGGCGCCCCACTCCAGTACTCTTGCCTGGAAAATCCCATGGACAGAGGATCCTGGTAGGCTGCAGTCCATGGGATCGCTAAGAATCGGACACGACTGAAGCGACTTAGCAGCAGCAGCAGCAGCAGCAGCAGCAGCAGCAAGGCTGTATATTGTCACCCTGCTTATTTATCTTACATGAAGAGTACATCATGTGAAATGGCAGGCTGGATGAAGCACAAGCTGGGATCAAGATTGCCAGGAGAAATATCAATAACCTTAGATATGCAGATGATACCACCCTTATGGCAGAAAGTGAAGAGGAATTAAAGAGCCTCTTGATGAAAGTTCAAAGAAGAGAGTGAAAAAACTGGCTTAAAACTCAACATTCAAAAAACTAAGATCATGGCATCCAGTCCCATCATTTCATGGCTCATAGATGGGGAAACAGTGGAAACAGTGACAGACTTTAATTTGGGGGGGGGGGGGCTCCAAAAATCACTGTGGATGTTGATTGCGGCCATGAAATTAAAAGATGCTTACTCCTTAGAAGAAAAGTTATGACTAATCTAGACAGCATATTAAAAAGCAGAGACATTACTTCGCCAACAAAGGTCTGTCTAGTCAAAGCTATGGTTTTTCCAGTAGTCATGTATGGATGTGAGAGTTGGACCATAAAGAGAGCTGAGTGCCGAAGAATTGATGCTTTTGAACTGTGGTGTTGAAGAAGACTCTTGAGAGTCCCTTGGACTGCAAGAAGATCAAACCAGTCAATCTTAGAGGAAATCAGTCCTGAATATTCATTGGAAGGACTGATGCTGAAGCTGAAACTCCAATACTTTGGTCACCTGATGTGAAAAACTGATTCATTGGAAAAGATCCTGATGCTGGGAAAGACTGAAGACAGAAGAAGGGATGAGGATGAGATGATTGGATGGCATCACCATGGTCATGAGTTTGACCAAACTCCAGGAGTTGGTGATGTACAGGGAAGCCTGGTATGCTGCAGTTCATGGGGTCATAAAGACTTGGACATGACTGAGTAACTGAACTGAACTGAATGTTCTCTGTGACTATATTTGAAGATAGAGCCTTTGGGGAGTAATTTAGATTAAATGAAATCATGAGGATAGGGAATATCTGTTAGGATTGGTGACCTTAGGAGAAGAGGAAGAGAAGAAAGATCTCTTTGCACAACACATACCTCACACACGTAAGGAGGAAAGGCCGTATGGGTACAACTCCAGAAGGTGAACAGGAAGAGAGACGTCACCAGAAAACTTAATGCTGGCACATTGTTCCTGGACTTCCCACATTCTAAAACTGTGAGAAAATAAATTTTTATTATTTAAAGCACCTAGTCTGTAGTCCTTTGTTATAGCAGCCTAGGCAGACTAAGACCGCCTATTTAATCAATTTTTGGACTAAGAGTTCAAACAGTTTACCAAACGAATAGTCAAAATGTATTTTTTTTCCAGGTAGCTAGAGAAACTAGCTGGATTTTGAGTGGATAATCCTTTCCCATTCAAAAATATATCTTCGTAATTCAAAGCATTTGGTAGGGAAATATTATTTTTTGAACTACAAGAAAAAATTTACAATTACTCCATTAGTTTCTACCAAACAACTTAAAAAACATAAATAAATATGGTAATTAGAGCACACATACTTGATTAAGTGTAAAATCTTGACCTAAAATCTGTTTCCTAAAACTCTTTGCATTTATTTGATCTTTCAACAATGCTACTCTGAATGAAAAACCTCAAATGTATAAATTCCACAAGATATAAGTGATTACAAGTACTTTCCTGTTCAAGTATTTAAAGCAGTTTCTTCATACTTGAGTGATTTACTTGAAATTCAGAGTGAATGAACCCTATCAGTTCTCTATATACCACTTGATTAAAAAAAACAAAACAAAAACACCTCTGTAAAGCTGTTTATGAATGGAATCCATTCCCAACACTACTGCCAACATTATCAACCTGAAAGTAAAATCTCACCACACCACTCTCCAGCTTAAAACCCTTTAATCCCACCATGTATAGGATGTAAAATCCAAGCTCCTTGTAAGTAGATGGCAAATACAATCCCTCTGTGATCTGCTCCGTCTGCTCCTGAACTCTGTCCTTAGTAACTTCATGGCTTCACCCTGGACACCCAGCTACCTCATACTACTTCCCTGGGATATCAAGAAGCATTTGTTGGCAAACTCTTATTTTCCGAGATATCTAGAATTTCTTCAACAATCTGCTTATACAGTACCTCATCAGAGAAACTTTTCTGGTTCTCCTCCAGGCTGAGGTGGGTTTTTTCCTTTATGTTTCCACAGAAGGGCACTGTGAACATTTACATAAATGGTATAAACACAGATTTAGGTTGTCTTAGGTAAATCTTTCTCCATTTGGACCCTACACTGCTAGGAACAAGGGATCATATTTCTATCACCAGTGCCGAGCAAACTGGTTGATACACTGCATTTGACCAAAATATGTTGAATTATCCCAGATACCAAATACACTAAGTTGTTTATGATTTTAAGGAATATTATGGCAAATTTTTTTTTTGTTAAACGATAACCATCACTCCTCCAAGTGTTTTTGAATTACTATTTCTCCAGGCTGCTTTACTTCAAAATGATCTTGACCTTCATTTTGAAAATTTATAATTTTATTGAACTACCTGGTACCCAAATGTCAATAATTTAAGAGTTGTCAGCACTCTCAACTTACTTGTTCAAGAGCCTATTTTTAATGGGTGTCTTAAAGAAACTGGCATCTGGTAATACATCATTTAAACACTGAGAAACATCCCTGGGAGTTGAAATTAGCATTTATTATTTTTTTAGGTGAAATAAAATTTATATTACATATTAAACAAAAATTTAATCCCGTTATACTGTATTTTTTCCACATGGACAGTCATAATACATGGCATCTTTGCATTAAGTAATTTAGAATCCATTCCTTAGGCCTGCCTTCCGTCAACAAGGCAAAAATTTCACTTATATTGGTTTACAGGACTTCAATCTTTTATTTCCATTATTGCTTTTGACAAATGAACTGAGCTTAGAACAAATATAAAAGAGAAAATCAACAAGCATTTATTTTAGATTATTATAGGCACTAAGGAAAGAAAGAAGTAAAAGCTGCTTTCATTAGTAGGGCCTAGTTAAATGTAATCAACACTGTCATGACCATACTGACATTTATTCAAAGTTCACTATGTACCAGGCATTATATATTACCTCATTTAAACTTTAACACAATACTATGAAAGACTTACCATTATAGATGTCAGTTTACAGATAAAAATCTGAGACCCAGCTTCACAGAGCTAGTATAATGTAGAGCTGGGATTTAAATATAGACTGTTCAATCTCAAGCTCATTCTCTCAACCACTATGGTATAGTTTTCAGTTAAATCGCTATATAAAAGATTTCAGAAATTAATGACTGGATAAATTATAAAGGATTCCATTTAGCCGACAATATTCCTGAATACTAGCCATTTAATCTTTTTGACTTTCTTTACCAAACCAGAAGATCAAGCCCCTCTGTCTAAAACTTTCTTTTCACTTCGTGCTTTAAAAAAAAAAAGTCATCATTGAGAATTTCTGTTCAGCAAATAGTAACGTGCCAATTCAAGACAAGGGAAGCCTAAGTATTCCAAAATCTTCTGTACAGGAGGTAATCCTGTCTTGGGACTTTCAGAGATGCCTTAATAAACAAGAAAGTATTTAAAACTTTAACTCTTGCCTAATTTCTAATGTTGAAAGAATAACTCAGCATTCTTAGTCATTTTTAATTTTGCTTTGCCACTGGCAGAAGGGCAAGCATCCATATATGCTGACAGGATACATGTTGGAGCAGTTTAATCCCGTTGAAAGTTGCCTTACACTGTTTCAGCAATTCTCTCTCACAGGAACTGCTGTTTTCAAAAATATATGAACCTACATCTATTATAGATAATATATAAGCAAACAAATAGCAGTACTAAAATGCCTTTAAAAAGTAAACAGTCTTCTAACAACTGACCTGGGATAGCTTCAAATTTTTAAATTAATTTTGAGTAGTAGAAAAAGTATAAAAGCAACTGAATTTAATATCCAAAGGAAAAGTTTTATCCTTTATGTATTTAAAATGTAGAAGGAGAGACAAACCACACAAGCAAATGATACTTATAGTAAATTCAATCTCCTCCTACATAAATCTTGCTTCCAATCTCATGGACCAGAGAAGAGGGGAATTAGTGAACCGCTAAATAAATTTAGCTCTACTTAGGTGTAAAGAAAGAAAGAAAGAAAGAATGAAAGACAGGATGAAAGAAAGAAAGAAGGAAGAAAGAAAGTGAAGACACTCAGTTCTGTCTGACTTTTTGCGACCCCATGGACTGTAGCCTACCAGTACTCCATCCATGTGATTTTTCCAGGCAAGAATACTGGAGTGGGTTGCCATTTCCTTCTCCAGGGGATCTTCCCGACCCAGGGTTTCAACCCAGGTCTCTGGAATTGCAGACAGATGCTTTTCCATCTCATGATCCACCAAGGAAGCCCTGACTGAAACAAGGCTTCTCAATAAATTATTCCTTAAATTTATTTCAATGATGTAGAAAGAAAACACTTTCTAGGATATAAAAGAATTGCCAATAATGTGAATAAATCTGTTCAGTCCTTCAATTTTTAGTCCAGTTTGTCAATTTTTAAGAAAATCTTAGCCCAATTTTGACAAATATAAAAATTCCATGCCATTTTAGGACATCCCTGGTGATCCTGTGGCTAAGACTCTCAATTCAGTTCAGTTCAGTCACTCAAGTCGTGTCTGACTATTTGCAACCCCATGGATTGCAGCACACCAGGCTTCCCTGTCCATCACCAACTCCCACAGCTTGCTCAAACTCATATCCATCAAGTCGGTGATGCCATCCAACCATCTCATCCTCTGTCGTCCCCTTCTCCTCCCTCCTTCAATCTTTCCCAGCATCAGGATCTTTTCCAGTGAGTCAGTTCTTCGTATCAGATGGCCAAAATATTGGAGCTTCAGCCTCAGCATCCGTCCTTCCAATGAATATTCAGGACTGAATTCCTTTAGGATTGATTGGTTTGATCACCTTGCAGTCCAAGGGATTCTCAAGAGTCTTCTCCAACACCACAGTTCAAAAGTATCAATTCTTCCGTGCTCAGCTTTCTTTATAGTCCACCTCTCACATCCATACATGACTACAGGAAAAACAATAGCTTTGACTAGATGGACCTTTGTCAGCAAAGTAATATCTCTGCGTTTTAATATGCTGTCTAGGTTGGTCATAACTTTTCTTCCAAGGAGCAAGCATCTTTTAATTTCATAGCTGCAGTCACCACCTACAGTGATTTTGGAGCCCAAGAAAATAAAGTCTGTCACTGTTTCCATGGTTTCCCCATCTATGTGCCATGAAGCGATGGGACTGGATGCCATATCTTCGTTTTTTGAATGTTGAGTTTTCTTTTTCACTCTCCTCTTTGACTTTCATCAAAAGGCTCTTTAGTTCCTCTTCACTTTCTGCTTATGGCACAGGGTGATGTCATCTGCGTATCTGAGGTTATTGATATTTCTCCTGGCAATCTTGATTCCAGCTTGTGCTTCATCCAGCCCAGGATTTTGCATGACATACTCTGCATATAAGTTAAATAAACAGTGTGACAATATACAGTTTTGATGTACTCCTTTACCAATTTGGAACCAGTCCGTTGTTCCATGTCTGGTTCTAACTGTTGCTTCTTGAGCTGCATACAGATTTCTCAGGAGGCAGGTAAGGTGGTCTGGTATTCCCATCTCTTGAAGAATTTTCCAGTTTGTTGTGATACACAGAGTCAAAGGCTTTGGTGTAGTCAGTAAAGCAGTAGATGTTTTTCTGGAACTCTCTTGCTTTTTACTATGATCCAATGGATGTTGGCAATTTGATCTTTGATTCCTCTGCCTTTTCTAAATCCAGCTTAAGCATCTGGAAGTTCATGGTTCACGTACTATTGAAGCCTGAGTTGGAGAATTTTGAGCTAGCGTGTGAGATGAGTCTAATTGTGTGATAGTTTGAACATTCTTTGGCATTGCCTTTCTTTGGGATTGGAATGAAAACCGACTTTTTCCAGTCCTGTGGCCACTGCTGAGTTTTCCAAATTTGCTGGCATATTGAGTGCAGCACTTTACCAGCATCATCTTTTAGGACTTGAAATAGCTCAGTTGGAATTCCATCACCTCCACCAGCTTTGTTTGTAGTGATGCTTCCTAAGGCCCACTTGACTTCAGACTCCAGGATATCTGGCTCTCGGTGAGTGATCACACCATCATGATTATCTGGGTCATTATGATCTTTTTTGTATAGCCCTTCTGTGTATTTTTGCCACCTCTTCTTAATACCTTCTGCTTCTGTTAGGTCCATACCGTTTCTGTCCTTTACTGTGCCCATCTTTGGCTTCCCTGATAGCTCAGTTGGTAAAAATTCGCCTGCAATGCAGGAGACCTTGGTTCAATTCCTGGGTGAGGAAGATCCACTGGAGAAGGGATAGGCTACCCACTCCAGTATTCTTGGGCTTCTCTGGTGGCTCAGCTGATAAAGAATCAGCCTGCAATGTGGGAGACCTGGGTTCGATCCCTGCATTGGGAAGATCCCTTGGAGAAACAAAAGGCTACCCACTTCAGTATTGTGGCCTGGAGAATTCCATGGATAGGCCTTGGAGTCGCAAAGAGTCAGACACAACTGAGCGACTTTCACTGCACAATATAGGAGGGATAAGATTCTATGCCACAATTAACAGTTCACATCCCTCATCTAAAGATCTCGCATGCCTCAACTAATATCGAGGATCCTGAGTGGTGCAATCAAATATATAAATATTTTTAAAATGTCATGTCCTCTTTTTAAATGATTTAAAATGTCAAAAGACCTCACCTGCACCCATTCTGAGTAATACACTGCACTTCCAGAGTTAAGAATCATTGTTCTAGTATTAAAAATGGGAGGAATGGATATAATATGATTAGAGTAGGCAACAGCTAATACATAATCTTCAGGTTCTAATTGATTCAGATCTCCTAGAATGCCCTGGTATGATATACTGGCAAATGACCAGATTTTATACGTGTGTGTTACTTTGACAATACAGCATCTTAGGCCAGCCATTTAACCTCTGTACCTCAGTTTATTTTTCTGTAGAATGGGTGACATTTATACTGTCTCCATGGTTAAAATATGTTACATTTCATTACTATATATACATTCTAAAACCTTGGAAAATGCCCAAGTATTTACACCTCAAAGTTTAAAAAGAATGAACATTTCAAACCACATTTAGCTTACTGCATCTAGCTATTGAGTACCTACAGTAAATTTAATATAGATAGGGAAAACTGAGTTATTATATATGAATATGGATTTTTAAACAACTAGGATATGGGAAGCAAAACTGACTAATGAAATAAAGCCACTCATCTATTTAGCTAGCACCTAACTGTTTTAGAAAACAGACAACTATGTATTTAAGAGGCTGTCTTTGGGTAGGAAAGGCACTATTTCCTATGCCAGTTTCTGTTATTTCCAATGTCTTCCACTACAAAGCTTCACATGTTTCCTTATGTCTCCAGTCCTGAGTTTGCTACCTACTCCTGGAAAGATTTCTTCTTTCTCGTGATTAAGAATTTTTTAAATGATGTATATTGGCCACAGTCACAGCAGAAGTGAACAAGGTAAAAAGTTGCCCTAAAGAACTAGAATGGAAGGTAAAGGGCTTAAAGAGTAAGTTTTAAAAACCTCAGATACCAGTCATTGGTTAAAGAAAGAGAGGTCATATTATGACAACTATTAGTCAAATGTCTTAAGGTTAAATTTTATGTGATCTGCCTTTCCTTAATTGCCTGACTGTATTCCACATCATTCTCTGCTCCTTTTTGCCACACCTCAGCCACACTGGCTTCTTTTCATACCTCACAGCTTGACTGGGCTGGTTCCTTCTGGACTTGAAGATCTCTGCTCAAATGTCACCACTTCAAACAGCCCCTCCCGGAACACCCTTATCTAAAGTACTTTTTCTTCTTCTCACTGACTATCACTATGCTTTCCTTTACATCACAGCCCTTGAATTTATCTGAAATTATTTTATATGTATGTTTGTTTATATTTTTATTGTTTCTCCTCTGTTATTTCCTGTTATATAACAGGCATTTGACAAGTAGTTGTTGAAAGAATAAAGGAGATACCCAAATTATGTTCTTTTACTGGGATCAATCACATGGTAAAAAGTTATCTGCAAAATTCTACTAAGAATTCAAAAATAACTACCTACTGTCTACTCAGATAAAGCACACTGTTTAAAGTGTAACAAAAATATAATATTCAGGAATGTGGACAGCACAGTTGGTAATGCCAGGTTATATATAAGGTGCTTTTCATTTTAATCCAAACTACTGTACTTCTTGGGCTTCCCTGGTGGCTCAGATGATAAAGAATCTGCCTGCAATGAGGGAGACCAGGGTTCAATCCCTGGGTCAGGAAGATGCCCTGGAGAAGGGAATGGCTACCCACTCCAGGATTCTTGTGTGCTTAATTACTCAGTTGTGTCTGACTCTTTGTGACCCCATGGACTGTAGCCCGCCAGGCTCCTCTCGGGAGATTCTCCATGGGAATTTTCCAGGCAAGAATACTGGAGAGGGTTGCCATGCCCTCCTCCAGGGGATCTTCTTAATCTGGGGATTGAATCCAGGTCTCCTGCATTGCAGGTGGATTGTTTACAGCCCGAGGCACCAGGGAAGCCTAGTACTCTTGCCTGGAGAATTCCATGGACAGAGGATCCTGTCAGGTTATAAAGAATCAAACATGACTGAGCGATTCACACACACACACACACATACACACACACACACAGTCGAACACGACTGAGTGACTAACACACACACATACACACCATTTCTCACAAATAGGGAGTCAATCCATATTTCAACACTTCCTTACAAAGTCTCTCAAATTCCAAGGCGCTCTCACAAATTCTTTTGAACCATAAATTATTTATTGGGGAAGACATATGCTTTGAAATGACCCAATTAATGCTACATTAATTGGATGCTTACAGAGGTCCCTGAAAATAAAGGGAAGTTTAGCAATTAACTATTCTTAAGGCTGTCACTGTCTAGTAATTCTGGACCAGTAATTCTCAAACTCTGCTGTGCATCTATTACCTGGTATCCTGTTAAAAAGTAGATTCTGAATGACAGTAGGTCTGGGGCCAGAGACTCTGTATTTCTAACAAACTCCCAGGCAGTACTGCTGGTTTATGGACTACACTTTGAATTGCAAGGCACAAAATGAAATTGTAAACAAGGCTCTATTTTTATAATTAAAAACTGTCTTTTGACGTTCATTAGAAAGGAAAAAATGTGCTAGGCAGCTGAAAGCTGCAAAGGGAATGGGAGCTTTTCATAAAGCTTTTACTAATAATTCATCCTTGTCCCCTGATAAATTCAAGTTCACATTTATAAACCAGATTTTTTTTCAAGGCAATGCCTTTACCCAGAATTAACTACTTAAACTTAATTAAATACAAAAAGGAAAAATCCATTTATTATATTTAACTACTGTTTTCTACCTCCCAATAAGCCAAATAATTTCATTTTAATCAGCATATATGGAAGCATTACAGTTAGAAAGAGAACACTAATTTTGGTAGTAATATCTGGACAACTTTACTAGTCAAAAATATTTTTCCTCCTTTTAAATTCTTGGCATCTCTCAGGAAATCATTAGCCAATACATAAGTTTTCAAGTGATATCTTTGATTTTTTAAAAACATCAAGTAGCTAAAGACTATATAAGATTAAACTGAAATGATAACTATATCAAAAAAGTTAAACCAAAAATTAGAATCCCTCAAATATATAAACATGAAAATGAAACTGAGTAGGACCCTCTGGGACCTTTCCAGGTACAAAAGCCCCTCCATGTCACCTGTTTCTTGTTCACAGAAAAAAAATGTCTTTAGTCTTGGAGACCTTCCCAGAGTTCCAGATAACAGACACAAGCAGTTAATGATAAGAACAGCAGAGTCATAGGACTTCTAGTTCCTCCTGAAGGGACACAGATAACAGTCTCCTGCATACCTTTGAATTGCTCTAGTGGAGGACAGTGACTACTGTCTGACCACAGGCACATAGGCCCCAGACCAGTTTGAACCAGAAGGTTAATGACTGAGATTCCTGAAACATGACCCTGTTATTTCACCACTAACAAAACAGAAGAATGTCCAGGAGTTGCTCAGGCACCCTGCAACCCTCACCTCTAAGGCTGCCTTAAAAAACTCTTCCCAGAAATCCAGCAGGAAGTTGGGTCTTTTTGAGTGTGAGCTGCTCATCCTTCTTGCTTGACATCCTGCAATAAACACTGTACTTTTCTTCACCAAAACCAGTTGTGAGAAGATTGACTTTGCTGCACGATGGGCAAGTGGACCCAAGTTAAGCAGCAATGATCTTCACAAATCTTGGAAGAATATTCACTTGTTTCAGCACTGTTTTTCCTCCTTTCATGGGTAAACTTCTTTTAATTTAACACACTTAACACTTAACAGACTCATATAACCCTTTATAGCTATCTTGAGATCAGCACACAGCACCCATTTTTTAGAAAAAGATAATAGTTCATAATGACAAATCAAAAAAGACACAAATGTGTTCTGAGATGTTTTTAATGGGTCTATGGTACTTAAGGTTTCCCACAATTTTGTGAACCATTATTAACAGAGTTCTATTTGTGTTCAGTTTAAATTACTAAAGATTGTTTCTTGTTTTTTTTAATTAAGTGTTTTATTCTTTGTGGCTGACAACTAGGGGTAAAGAACAGTTACAATAAAAATGCATTCCTGCGAGTCTCTGTTGAGGGAGTCAGGCTGATTTGACATCAGGGCCAGTGGGTATTTTTTGCTTTCCTCTCCATCCATCCTCTTAACCGTATCCTGTAATTAAAGCCTAACATGTACAGATCGAGCAGGATTACTGGGCAAGAGCCATTTCAGGAGGGTATGAATTGCTTCTGTGCTAGTTCTAGAATATCAGCTGGGAAACATCATCAAAAGGAAATCAAGGCAATTCCTTTGCTGATAAGGAAATTGTAAAGAATCTCTTTAGGAGTAGAAACAGCCAGTTCAGTAATGCAAATGCCCTTGTGTTTATCTCAACAATAACAATCTCCGCATTTACTATTTAGCAAAGATTGAAAGAGCAAAACCAAAAACTCAAAACATGCAAGGTGTAAAAGAAGTCTCTCTACTGCTCAGTACTTTGGCAAGCATAATACCACATTTGCATCTGTCTGAGTGGTAACTTCCAAAAGTCTGAGAAAAAAAGTGTGAGCTGAATATCAAGCAACAAGAGAGATAATTCTGAGCAACTGTGTGTTGTGTGTGGAGGGAAGGGGTTGAGTACCAAAGAGGTGAACATTAAGCAGAGTGAAGAAAGCTCATAAAACTGAAACTCAGTAGCTTTAGCTGCTGAATAAAGATGAACTCAGAGCAAGTTTTCTAAATCATCTCGCCATGTTAAATACACACACACCGAAAAAGCTTCAGTACATTTAAGGATATTTTGTAAAGTACTCTTTTCTTCCTGAATTCTGCTATTCTTTCTGTTCCTCAATAATTATGTGTGTCCATGGTCTAATTATTTCCTCATTCTCTGCTCATCTCTCCTTTCTTAAGACCCTCCCTTCCCACTTTTTTTTTTCCGTATCTCCCTCATCCAGCCAGAAATGAGCAAATCCAGTTCTCCTTCAGTATTCATGTTTTAGTTAGATTCATATTTTTTGTGCCTTCTCCATTAGTACTCATTCACAACTGCCCTGGTTTCCTTGGTGCTTGATAAATGTTAGTATGATGCCACAAGTAGCTGGGAAATGTCACTTAAGAAGGCTTGATTACAGTGGCAAAGAAGTGAAAACATCAAAGCAAAATAGCTAATGGAAACTTAAAATAAAAAAATCCTCACACTTAGCTGAGTGCCTAAGAGGTACATGGAGGGAACTCAATAATAAGTTTGCTTCAGTGTTTGTGTGGAAATTTTAAAGACCTTTCTTACCACAAGCAACCTTGTACTCTGAAGCTAGACTCCTCCCCAAAGCTAGAAGAATTCATGAATGGTGATTGAACAAGGAGTTTTTTTTTTTTTTTCTTTCATTTAAATTTGCAGGTATTAAAATCTGAAGTTGTGGTCAGGATAAGTGAGAGTTCAAAGCATGACAAGAATGAGTGCATTAAAAATAAAAAAGGCTGGAGATGATCCTATTATGATATATATTTTTTTCTTCTCAGATCATCCCTCTTCAACTTCCACAGAATTACATGACTTATGAACAAAATAAAATTAAAAAAGTCTCTTTTAGAATTTTGGTATGCTTTCAGATATTTTGCTCATAGATATTTTTTGTCATCCTCTGTCTCCATTCACTCATCTTTCAGTTCAGTTCAGTCGCTCAGTCGTGTCCGACTCTTTGCGACCCCATGAACCACAGCACGCCAGGCCTCCCTGTCCATCACCAACACCCGGAGTTCACTCAGACTCACATCCATCGAGTCGGTGATGCCATCCAGCCATCTCATCCTCTGTCGTCCCCTTCTCCTCCTGCCCCCAATCCCTCCCAGCATCACAGTCTTTTCCAATGAGTCAACCCTTCGCATGAGGTGGCCAAAGTACTGGAGTTTCAGCTTTAGCATCAGTCCTTCCAAAGAACACCTAGCACTGATCTCCTTTAGAACGGACTGGTTGGATCTCCTTGCAGTCGAAGGGACTCTCAAGAGTCTTCTCCAACACCGCAGTTCAAAAGCATCAATTCTTCGGTGCTCAGCTTTCTTCACAGTCCAACTTTCACATCTATACATGACCACTGCAAAAACCATAGCCTTGACTAGACGGACCTTTGTTGGCAAAGTAATGTCTCTGCTTTTGAATATGCTATCTAAGTTGGTCCTAACTTTCCTTCCAAGGAGTAAGTGTCTTTTAATTTCATGGCTGCAGTCACCATCTGCAGTGTTTTTGGAGCCCCCCAAAAATAAAGTCTGACACTGTTTCCACTGTTTCCCATCTATTTCCCATGAAGTGATGGGACCGGATGCCATGATCTTCGTTTTCTGAATGTTGAGCTTTAAGCCAACTTTTTCACTCTCCTCTTTCACTTTCATCAAGAGGCTTTTGAGTTCCTCTTCACTCTCTGCCATAAGGGTGGTGTCATCTGCATATCTGAGGTTATTGATATTTCTCCCGGCAATCTTGATTCCAGCTTGTGCTTCTTCCAGCCCAGCGTTTCTCATGATGTACTCTGCATATAAGTTAAATAAGCAGGGTGACAATATACAGCCTTGACGTACTCCTTTTCCTATTTGGAACCAGTCTGTTGTTCCATGTCCAGTTTTAACTGTTGCTTCCTGACCTGCAAATAGATTTCTCAAGAGGCAGGTCAGGTGGTCTGGTATTCCCTTCTCTTTCAGAATTTTCCACAGTTTATTGTGATCCACACAGTTAAAGGCTTTGGCATAGTCAATAAAGGAGAAATAGATGTTTTTCTGGAACTCTCTTGCTTTTTCAAATGATCCAGCATATGTTGGCAATTTGATCTCTGGTTCCTCTGCCTTTTCTAAAACCAGCTTGAACATCTGGAAGTTCATGGTTCAGGTATTGCTGAAGCCTGGCTTGGAGAATTTTAAGCATTACTTTACTAGCATGTGAGTGAGTGCAATTGTGCAGTAGTTTGAGCATTCTTTGGCATTGCGTTTCTTTGGGCAATTTCACTCATTTTTAAGTGGGGAAAACGAAACACAGCATGACTTTCTGGACACATAGATCAAGGAAGGAAATTAAAGTAACCTGTGCCATTCTCAATAAATGGATCATATCTACATTCTGCTGGAGGGGTCAGGAGAAGAACAAAAAGGTTAGTAAGAGGAAAAAATAGGTCAAGCCCTAGGTTTCAGAATAAATGATGGTGCAGGTTTTGGCTATCTCAACTCTACTGCCGATTACTGAAGGCAGTTTAGATGCTAGCTAAGAATATTAGCTCAGATACGAGATTACCTGTGTCCTAAGCGAGCTTCTGCCTGACTTACAGTATGGTGAAGTAACTCAACTTCTCTAAGCCTCAATTTGTCATGAGTAAATATGGACACTAAAAATACCCGTAACTTATAGGTTCTTATAAGGATTATATGAGATTTTTCAAGGAGAAGGCTAACTGTCACACATCAAGACTCACTTAATAAATTCATCAGCAATATTGCTAGTGGAACTTCCCTGATAGCTCAGTTGGTAAAGAATCTGCCTGCAACGCAGAAGACTCTGGTTCGCTTCCTGGGTGGGAAAGATCTGCTTAAGAAGGGATAGGCTACCCACTCCAGTATTCTTGGGCTTCCCTGGTGGCTCAGCTGGTAAAGAATCTGCCTGCAATGTGGGAGACCTGGGTTCAATCCCTAGGTTGGGAAGATTCCCTAGTGAAGGGAAAGGCTACCCACTCCAGCATTCTGGCCTGGAGAATTCCATGGACTGCACAGTCCATAAATGGCAGTTCTTATTTTGTATGTAAACTGATACTCCTATAAATGCAGGCTCAGTCATGTCCTATTCTTTGTGACCCCACAGACTATAGCCCGCCAGGCTCCTCTGTCCATGGAATTTCCCAGGCAAGAATACTGGAGTGGGTTGCCATTTCCTCCTCCAGGGGACCTTCTCTACCTAGGGATAGAATCTGCAACTCCTGGTCTCCTGCATTGTGGGCAGATTCTTTACTGTTGAGTACCTGGGGAAGCCTCTCCTATAAATAGTATGTTCTTAAAGGAACAGGGTGTCTTTCTAAATCCCCAAGTATCTTTTATACTAAATATTCTGTATGTTGTAGTCCATGTTTAAAGGCAATAATCACAATATTTACTTTCAGAAAGATGGCTTGCTAAGATGTCAGTGCTTTGCACTGGATAAATCCAAAATGAAGAAATAATGCTAAGGCAGACTCTGCCTGTTGGTTACCTGTCTAACAACCACTTCTCATTATTCTGCTAACAGAACAATTTTCTGCCCTGTGGTGATACAGGATAAGCCACAGTAGGTATAAGCTAGTTGTGGTAATATTTTAATTGTCATCGCCAGTGATTGATCTAGGGGTAAGCATGTGCTCCAGTTTGGCCCAACAGAACCTGAGAGGATGTCTGCTAGAGGGTTCTGAATAAGTAACCTGTGTGTGTGTGAGTACCTAGTGAAATAAACACCTAGTGAATAAGTGAAATGAGGACCTAGTCAGTAAGTATCTAGTGAATAAATACTAGAAAAAAACAAAATTTTCCCCATCTGCACGAAGAATTAGTAAGTTAGCAGTATTTGTTATTTATCCAGTGTGTACAATTCTAGATAGATACAATTCAAATAAGTATAAAATTTCCAACAGCTCTCATTCATTTTTCACAGTATGTTTCTAAAATGATGGGGGACAATAAGTAACTATAGGGAAGTAACAAAAACACATATCAGATAGACTTTTCTACCTGTGTTAGACTTGTGTAAGGATTAGGCATGTATGTGTATATCCCTTGGGAAAAATACTATATCAGCTGATGTAAGGTAAGACAAAGAAATGGAAAAGAAATTAAAGATGGTTTCAAGTCTGAGTGATTAGAATGATTAAAGTGTCACAACTAAATTACTAAAAAGGAGTACATTCTGAGGTAATTCTGATGAGGTCTGCTTTAAACAAGTTGAGTTCAACATGATGAAAGCAAGATAACTCAGAGCAAGCAGCTGGAGGAACAGGATACAATGTCAATGTCTTTTAAACTGAAGTACAGTTAATTTAAAATGTTTCAGGTATACAGCAAAGTGATTGTTTTATACACACACACATGCACATATATAATTTTTCAGATTCTTTTCCATTACAGGTTGTTAAAGACACTGACTATAATTCCCTGTGCTATACACTAGGTCCTTACTGTTTGTCTATTTTATATACAGTAATGTGTATTTGTTAATCCTAAACTCTTAATTTATCTCTCTTCATAATGTCTACTCTTAAAGTGTTGATTTTGATGTCACTAGCATAGAACTGCCAATTGAAATCAAGAATGAACTCTACATGGGAGAGAAGAGTGTGAAGAATGGGCAGAGAACTAATATCTAAGTCCCAGAAAAGCTCAGTTAGTTTAATTGGTGGCTCCACTATGTACTGGGCTTCCCTTGTGGCTCAGCTGGTAAAGAATCTGCCTGCAATGCAGAAGACCTGGCTTCAATCCCTGGGTTGGGAAGATCCCCTGGAGAAGGAAAAGGCTACCCACTCCAGTATTCTGACCTAGAGAATTCCATGGACTGTATAGTCCATGGGGTCGCAAAGGCTTCCCATATAACTCAGTTGGTAAAGAATCCACCTGCAATGCAGTAGACCCTGGTTCGATTCTTGGGTTGGGAACATCCTCTGGAGAAGGGATAGGTTATCCACTCCAGTATTCTTGGGCTTCTCTTGTGGCTCTACTGGTAAGGAATCCACCTGCAATGCGGGAGACCTGGGTTCTATCTCTGGGTTGGGAAGATCCCCTGGAGAAGGGAAAGGCTACCCACTCCAGTATTCTGACCTGGAGAATTCCATGGACTGTCTAGTCCATGGGATCTCAGAGTCAGACACGACTGAGCAACTTTTACTTTCACCACCATGTATTAGCTAAATATGTGGGCCTGCTAATTCACTGAAGAGTTCTAAGTATCATTTTCCTCATCTGTAAAAGAAAAATAACTACCCTATCAAGTGGTTGTGAGAAATAAATGACATAATTAATACAAAGCCTTCAGCACAATGACTAATATATATGTTCTTAAGCAATAGGTTATGGGTCAGAAAGAGGAAGACCATAAAAGGAGATGGATAAGAAGTGATAGGTTCATGCTTTCATTCATACAAACCACAATGTACCAAGTATCTACAATATTTAAGGCACTGAGCTGGAACAAGAACCCAGAGATGGTAAAGTCATTTGCAGTTCAAATTCAATCAACATTTGTTGAGTACTGTCTTATGTCAGACATTATGATATGCTTTCACTGATCTCACTTAAGGAATATAACACAAGGTGGGAGACTTTTCCAAAGAGATCAGGTGGATAAGTTAGATAGGAACTTAGAAAAGATGATTAATGTGGGTAAAATGGAAATTACTGGTGATCTTTGAGAAAATCTTTTTGGTTTACAAGAACAGGGTTGGGATGAGTGGACAAAAAGGGAAGGAAATGTGGGCTGGGGAGTGTGGGGGGGGCGGGGGTGGGGTTAGGTGGTTTATAGGCACACTAGAACAAAACAAGAAAGTAGTACTGGTTTATGTAGGTGAATTAGAGATTGTGCTTGCCTCAAAGAAAGTGAGAAGGGGTCAGTGGAAAGGAAGAGACAAGAACAATTAATACTTCAGTTGGTAAAGCATCCAACTGCAATGCAGGAGACCTCGGTTCAATTCCTGGACTGGGAAGATCTGCTGAAGAAGGGATAGGCTACCCACTCCAGTATTCTTGGGCTTCCCTGGTGGCTCAGCTGATAAAGAATCTGCCTGCAATGCAAGAGACCTGGGTTTGATCCTTGGGTTGGGAAGATCCCCTAGTGAAGGGAAAGGCTACCCACTCCAGTATTCTGGAGAATTCCATGGACAATGTAGTCCATGGGATCTCAAAGAGTTGGACACAACTGAGCAACTTTCATTCACTCACTCACTGATTTTTTAAACTGTGAAAAAGAAATACTCAGATATACTTGGAAAAGAAAATATTTTTTGTACAAATTAGTCACTCAATGAATGAACAACTCAACTAATCAACACTTCGGTAGGCTCAGTTTGATAAAGAGACATGGAAGATGCAGATTTTTCTTAACTACGATAACTTCACAAGATTTTAAGAGGATAGACAAAACATTTTTTTCTACAAGTGAAAATCTCATTCTCCTGAACACTACTCAGTAGGCATGTTCTTTATGCTTGCATACAGTGTGCGCCAAGATCTCAGGGCAAGGTGAAGGGAACCGTGCTCTACTATCAGTGAAAATATCTTGAATACCACGCTCTCTATCCCATTTTATCACAAGAATGAATCAGCACTATCAAAGCACCAAATTTACTTCTTTTTTTTTTTTTTTTGCAGACTTCTTTTGGGGGGCTTCACTGGGTCTTTGTTGCTGTGCATGAGCTATCTCTAGTTCGACAAGTGGGGGCTACCTCTTGCTGCAGTGCTGTACAGCATGGGTTTGAGGACATGTGGGCTTCAGTAGTGGTGGTACATGGGCTTAACTGCATCAAACCCATGTCCCCTGCATTGGTAAGTGGATTCTTAACCATTCCTAACCAGGGAAGTCCCAAAATGTACTTCTAAACACCTCCCAAACAAAAGGATACAACCAGGACCAGGAAAGGGGTAAACAAAGTGCCTGACACCAGTCTCATCCCTCCATTGACTTCCTCTCACCAATTTCTTCACTAGAGAGAAGAGCTTGGTCCTGTTTTAACTTTGGCTCCAACAGACTAACATGATTTTAATAAAAGATATATTATAAACCCTACCTACCCTTCTTAAAATTATAACCTCCCCCAGTGTCCATCTTGCTGCTTTAATCAGCTTCAAATACACTATGTGCTCAATTTGTATGTGTTCTCTCTCCCCCTTCTAGAATGTAAACCTCTTAGGGGAGGTTTTTTAGTCTGTTTTGTTCACAATTGCATCTCCAGATATAATGCTGGACAGACAGTACTCATGAAAAATAGAGTTGATGAAAAACTGAGTAAAATCAATCCCATCATAACAAAAACAATGCTGTGAAAAGTTTCTTTTGCATGGACTTTTGCACCATTTTTCCTGTGTTAATGTTATTTTGCAAATCTCACAATATTTCATATGAATTGGTTTCTTTCAATTCGACTGTGACTTTCTGGAATATAGCTCCACATATTATTTTTAATTATTTCCTTATTGCTCTCATGTACTAAATGCCAGCTAATAAATAAGGTCTAGTTACCTCTTCTTTACATTCCTGGTCTTGCCTTCTCCTTTTGCTGCCTCATGCCAACACCACTTCGCTGAAGAAGGTTTGGCACTGTTTCAGCGAAGTCATTCTCCACACTACTTTGTTATAAAGTGATTGAATAGACCACGGTTTTAAGTTGTTGAAATGGCAAGCAGTGTTTTTCAAACGGAATTCTTTTATGAGTTACAATGCAATAAAATAGTTCAGTGATTCAACTTGCTGTATTACGTTTCATTCACTTACAGAGAAATTCCACTACAGACAACTGAAGAGAAATCACTTTTATTTTTATTCTCCAGATACTTCACATTTGGTGAGATTTCTCAGACTGAGTACCTGAACCCTCAAAGGTCTCAGAATAGACATGGACTGTTTAGACTAGGTTAACTACAAAATATATTAACCACAAAGAGCCCTTCACAACTTGGTCTTCAGTTATTGATTGCCTCTTCCTAGACTTCTTTGTATGATATTTGAGTACTTCTTCATAATCCAGTTTAGAAAAACTATAACTTATGTTTACAAATAAGGAATTCCCTAAATATTTCTTAACAAGTTTGTAAGACTGCAATATTCTCTAAAAAATGAATGTAAATGGAAATTAAGACAATGTTAAAACAAGCCTCTGATAAATATCACCTCTATTGATTGAAGGCTTTTGATTTTTTCAAAGTCACATGAATACAACCTGTATTTCAGGTGTATTTAGTGATCACTACTGTTCATTTTAGAAAAATTATTTATGCCTAGAATAATCAAGCCACAATGGTTAAGTTCCACCTTTAAAAATAGTATATGTAATAAATATACTTTAGAATACTTATGAATTTTTGCCTAGCTAAAACATTTATGACATTTTGATTCCACTTATTTGACTTAGTATGAACAGAATGCTAGATTTCCTCCCAGAATATTGGAAATAAAAGCAAAAATAAACAAATGGGATCTAATTAAAATTAAAAGCTTCTGCACAACAAAAGAAACTATAAGCAAGGTGAAAAGACAGCCTTCAGAATGGGAGAAAATAATAGCGAATGAAGCAACTGACAAACAACTAATCTCAAAAATATACAAGCAACTCCTGCAGCTCCATTCCAGAAAAATAAATGACCCAATCAAAAAATGGGCCAAAGAACTAAATAGACATTTCTCCAAAGAAGACATACAGATGGCTAACAAACACATGAAAAGATGCTCAACATCACTCATTATCAGAGAAATGCAAATCAAAACCACAATGAGGTACCATTTCACACCAGTCAGAATGGCTGCAATCCAAAAGTCTACAAGCAATAAATGCTGGAGAGGGTGTGGAGAAAAGGGAACCCTCTTACACTGTTGGTGGGAATGCAAACTAGTACAGCCACTATGGAGAACAGTGTGGAGATTCCTTCAAAAACTGGAAATAGAACTGCCATTCGATCCAGCAATCCCACTGCTGGGCATACACACCAAGGAAACCAGAATTGAAAGAGACACGTGTACCCCAATGTTCATCGCAGCACTGTTTATAATAGCCAGGACATGGAAGCAACCTAGATGTCCATCAGCAGATGAATGGATAAGAAAGCTGTGGAACATATACACAATGGAGTATTACTCAGCCATTAAAAAGAATACATTTGAATCAGTTCTAATGAGGTGGATGAAACTGGAGCCTATTATACAGAGTGAAGTAAGCCAGAAAGAAAAACACCAATATAGTATACTAACGCATATATATGGAATTTAGAAAGATGGTAATGACAACCCTGTATGTGAGATAGCAAAAGAGACACAGATGTATAAAACAGTCCTTTGGACTCTGTGGTGGGGGGGGATGATTTGGTAGAATGGCATTAAAACATGTATAATATCATATAAGAAACGAATCGCCAATCCAGGTTCGATGCAGGATACAGGAAGCTTGGGGCTGGTGCACTGGGATGACCCAGAGGGATGGTATGGGGAGGGAGGTGGGAGGGGGGTTCAGGATGGGAACAAGTGTACACCTGTGGCGGATGCATGTTGATGTATGGTAAAACCAATATTATATTGTAAAGTAAAAAAAAATAATAATAAAATTAAAAAAAAAACAATAGGTATGCAACAACGATGGTTTATGTATAGCACAGGGAACTGTAGTCAATATCTTGTAATAATCTACAATGGAAAATAATCTGAAAAATAATATATATGTATATGTATAACTGAATCACTTTGCTGAGCACCTGAAAAATTGTAAGTCAACTCTACTTCAATAAAATAGCTATATCAAGGAAAAAAAAAAAGGAATTTTTTTTACATACTATACTTTGGGCTTCAGTCATTTGTTTGTAAAGTACATATATTTAACATTACACTTTTGCTGTCAGAGTTTGTTCTAGATCAGCACTTTCAGTTAGAATGTTTCATGATGATGGAAACAGTCTATATTTGCAGTGTCCAATACATCAGCCTGTACCACATGTGGCTACTGAGCACTTGAAATGTGGCTAGTGTGACTGGGGAACTGAATTCGTAATTCTGTTAAATTTCAATTAAACTGTAATTTACATAGCTACATGACGAGCAGCAACCAGTTGGACAGTACAATTTTAGACAGTTCAAAAAATACTGGTAATTATTATTGAAAATAAATAATAATGATTCTCATAACTATACTGTAAAGCTTGTATTACTGCCTCAGGAAATGCTGACGCATCTTGACTACTTGTGCAAGAAGTACTCAGGTTTCAGTACTGTTTGACCATTTTATAAATCAACCTTCCACTGTCTTCTCCCTCCCCGCCATCACTTGTGGCCTCTACTCTCTCTTTGAAATCAATTGTGAAACAAAAAGCTAAGATCTAAAAATCTAACCAGTAGCCTAACTCTGACCCCAGGCTGGAGGTATAGCCACCAATGCCATCTGTTTAACGTACCTTCTCCTCAGACTAGTCACATTCAATTAACTCTTGACCAGGCTGTCTTTGTTTTAAGCAGGAATGAAAGAGAACCACAATGGGAAACAGGAACTGTTGCATTTAGTTATCACACAGCAGTGAGAGTGTACATGTATATGTGTGTTTTCACAGGGTCTAGGAGAGCAATTATACCTATCCCTTCCTTCTTCTTCCTGTTAGATATGTTTTCAAGCACTTGACAGAAGAGTCCCACAGCTAGCTAAAAGTAATTCCTCCCTGAATTGTTAGTGAAGTTCAGGGAGTCTTCCCGTAAAAGACTATTACTTGTTCTCAATGGTTGCTTGAAAGAGACTGCTAGAATTAAGCTTGGTTTCTTTTCTCATTTTAAGAAACAACAATATTAATGCTTACACTGGGATAAAATGCTTTCTTTCACATACCTGTGTGTCAGTCGCTCAGTCATGTCTGTTTCTTTATGACCCTGTGAACTGTAGCCCTCCAGGCTCCTCTGCCCACAAAATTCTCCAGGCAAGAATACTGGAGTAGGTTGCCATTTCCTTCTCCAGGGGATCTTCCCTACCCGGGGATCAAACCCAGGTCTCCTGCATTTCAGGCAGACCCCCAACCATCTGAGCCACCAGGGAAGCACCTTCACTTACCTAAATGCATTCAATTATTGTAACATCCTGGTAAGATAGGAAGATGTTATGATTATTCTGACTTTTTTATGAGTGGCATCTGATTCCCAGTTTCTCACATTTTTCTGGTATACCAACCCTTCTACATGGCAAAAGTGCTAACCCAACAATGGCTCTGGGAAAAAGTGGACACTGTAGAAAAAACCTATGACCCACTTCTTTATGATATTTGGGTTTAATTAACTGAGCTCTCAAATTTAGTCCATGAAACTTTTTCATTCTTTTCTTGGTACTAAAATGGTTTAAAAGGGAACTATGAAAAGTATCCATAGTTTTGCTTGGGAAGATTTCTATTATTTGTCTACTTAATATATGATCTCTGATAAAATTGGTTAAATGCTTATAATCATCCTTCTATTATATTGTTACTAGTCATATAAATAGGTTTACCACATTTGCTTGATGATGTTGCTAGCTCTTTTCTGCTTATGTGAGAATATGGAGAAAGGATTTAAAGAATGGGACAAAAAGAAGTCAAGAATATGTAAGTCATATAGTGAAGATGATGTTAATATGTTCTTAGTTTTAGAGTTTCAGGACTGTTGGAAAACTAATCACATTCATAAGACATTTTGCAACTATATTATTTCCCCAATAAATCTATAAATAATAGCTACTGGCTGTACCTACAGAATTAGTGTATATATTCATAGATTGTCTATAATTTCTACTTGTTCTTATTAATGTTTTGTGAATATTCATGCAATTTTGTTTTGTTTTTGTTTTTTGAGCATACGATAAAGCTTCTAGGATCTTAGTTCCCTACTGCTACTGCTACTGCTAAGTCACTTCAGTCATGTCCGACTCTGTGTGACCCCATAGACGGCAGCCCACCAGGCTCCTCCGTCCCTGGGATTCTCCAGGCAAGAACACTGGAGTGGGTTGCCATTTCCTTCTCCAATGCATGAAAGTGAAAAGTGAAAGTGAAGTTGCTCAGTTGTATCCGACTCTTAGCGACCCCATGGACTGCAGCCTACCAGGCTCCTCCATCCATGGGATTTTCCAGGCAAGAGTACTGGAGTGGGGTGCCATTGCCTTCTCCTGACCAGGGCTCAAATCTGGGCTCTTGGCAGTGAAACTCATAGTCCTAACCACTGGACAGCTAGGGGATTCCCCATTTTTTTTCTTTTTTAAATACAATTAACGAATTATGTCAAGAAAAGGTCTGTATTGGTCTTTCCTTCAAAATTAACACAATAAAATTGCTAATCTGTTCTTTCAGTAAAAGTAGGGACTAAAAGGACTCAGAAATAGGTTTGTTCTAATAACATTTGTCTCAGTTAAAATAAAGGCTAAAATAATTCATCAATAAGCTTGTCAAAAGGATCTCCACCAGTAAGCAGGAAAAACTCTTACTAGCACTATAATAAAACACGGTCCTGGGCCACCCCTCATAGGAATCTCATAAGACTAAGGAGAGCTCATCTCATTTAGAAATGAATACTAATAAAAAATGCTGTCATAGATCAGATGGAAGCTGAATTAAAAAAAAAAAAAAAAGGAGGTATTCAATGAAGTAATTGCTATATAAAACCAGGGCTCATGGCAGGGATATAAGAGTCAACCCAAAAAGGGAATGAAAAATGAGGTGGCAAAAGTCAAGAGAGATGTGAGAAAAAAATAAAACCACTACTGAAATGTAGCCTGCACTGGGAGGCAAGACGAAAATGTGCACTGCTGCAGGAGCGTGGTAAGGGACATGCAGCACAGAACTGAGAAAATTAACCAGACGGCCCTGAACAAAGTTTTAAAAATCAGAGAAAATTAGAGCTTTTAGCGATGAATATACTCATAATCAGTAACTGGGAAGAGGATGAAAATATAATAAAATTTTAAAATTAAGATAATTTTTGAAAAAAGCTTTCTAAGAATAAGACTTAAAGCTACATACAGATTGAAGGGGTCCACAGTATGCCAGGGAAAAGGAACACAGAATAATTAAACACTGAAACATGTCCTAATTAAGTTACTAAATGCCAAAGATTAAAGAAAAAAAATTCTTCAGGCATTCAGACAAGAAAGGCTCAAGAATAAGACTGGGAAAATATTTACAACCTAAAGACTACAACAAATCCCGTATTTA
The DNA here is from genome assembly GCF_029378745.1 of Bos indicus. NCBI lineage: Eukaryota > Metazoa > Chordata > Mammalia > Artiodactyla > Bovidae > Bos > Bos indicus. The sequence goes on along the minus strand of NC_091776.1, from coordinate 56,981,802 downwards.
TTCACTTTAATTACTGGTTTAAAAATTAACATTTATCATTACAATAGTTTTTCACAAATGCATTACTTATTTTATAAAAGAAACCATAGATAAAAATTATAGAAAATTAAAACAGATTAACTGAATAAAACTGTAAAACCTAAGTGATTCCTTAGTATTAAGGATTAAATTTTTAAAGAAAATCTACTACCTTATGGTTTGACATTTATTAAGACTAGTTACAACTTCATAGAAGAAAAACAGTTAAATCATATAAGCAATTGTGATTTTTAAAATAAGCAACAATGCCATAATTTTGGAATATATTAGTTACCCATGTTTCTATAACTTATAATCAGTTAAGAAATTTTTTTTCTTCTAAAAATTTTTGTTGGAGTATAGTTGATTTGCAGTATTGTGTTACTTTCTGCTGTTAACCAGTCATGTCTTAAACAGCTGCAATAAAGTAAGGTAATTTTCTTGGGGTAGGGACATAGTTGTGAGAGAATAGCTTCTTACAATTATTTATTTATAATATTATAGGTTTAAGACTAACATCTAATTCAATGGACATAACAAGCTACAAATGTTTTATAATTCAATTATTTGCTAAATCCAAAAGATAGCTTGTTAGCTTCATTTTACAAATGAAGAAATGAAAGCAAAGCTAAAGGAAACTAATTGGCCTAAGTTGCATATTGAATCAACGGAAACAGACAAGTATCACTTCTACTATGAATTTTTTGTCTCTAACAGCTTCAGTCACAACTTTGCACTCATATTATTTTGGCTACTGAATAACACTGATCTAAAACAGAGCTTGTAGTATCATGATCTAGCACAACAAAATCACGAGGTGAATGCTGAAAGACTGGGGGGGAAATACATTTTGGGAAACACAACAGATGAGAATTCCATCAGTCAAAAAAGCACTTATCTGATAAGACTATTCTGCTGAGTCTTATATAAAAAACTGGAGTTTTTTTTGTTTTGACAAAAAAAAAAATTCCTATTATTGAAGAGGGGGAAAATGCAGAAAAGATGCTGAACAGCTAACTAATAAAGAGTTAAAAGAAAACAAAATGAAATCTTCTAAAAATGACAGTTTAAAACCCATACATAATAGGGAGCCAACCACCTAGAGGAAATGGTGGATCCTAGTACAATGGTCAGGCCTCACATTACAGAGGAAGGTGTTTTCAGCTGTATTACAAAGAAAGAAAGACCATCTCATAACTTCACCTAACTGGGACACCTAAGATTATTGTCAATAGTAACACCTTTACAAGGCTGTATTAGATACTTTAATGGTCATTTTTTACACAAGAGAAATTATTAAATTGTCCAGTAATCTAGAGATTACTGGATGTCCAGTAAACTAGAGATCTCTTTAAGAAAATTAGAGATACCAAGGCACAATTTCATGTGAAGATGCGCACAATAAAGGACAGAAACGATATGGACCTAATAGAAGCAGAAGATATTAAGAACAGGTGGCAAGAATACACAAAAGAACTATACAAAAAAAATCTTCATGACCCAGATAACCACGATGGTATGATCACTTACCTAGAGCAGGACATCCTGGAGTGTGAAGTCAAGTGGGCCTTAGGAAGCATCACTATGAACAAAGCTAGTGGAGGTGATGGAATTCCAGCTGAGCTATTTCAAATCTTAAAAGATGATGCTGTGAAAGTGCTGCACTCAATATGCCAACAAATTTGGAAAACTCAGCAGTGGCCACAGGACTGGAAAAGGTCAGTTTTCCAATCCCAAAGAATGTTCAAACTACCACACAATTGCACTCATCTCACATGCTAGCAAAGTAATGCTCAAAATTCTCCCCCTGGAGAAGGAATTGGCAATCTACTGCAGTATTCTTCCTTGCAGAATTCCATGGACAGAGGAGTCTGGTGGGCTACAGTCCATGGGGTCACAAAGAGCTGGACATGACTGAGTGACTAACTTTCACACGCTAGCAAAGTAATGGTCAAAATTCTCCAAGTGAGGGTCCAACAGTATATGAACCAAGAACTTCCAGATGTTCAAGCTGGATATAGAAAAAGCAGAGGAACCAGAGATCAAATTGCTAACATACAATTTGATTCCTGAGAAATCTGTATGCAGGTCAGGAAGCAATAGTTAGAACCCAACATGGAACAACGGACTGGTTTCAAATTGGGAAAGAAGTACATCAAGGCTGTATACTGTCACCCTGCTTTTTTAACTTACATGCAGAGTACATCATGCAAAATGCTGGGCTGGATGAAGCACAAACTGGAATCAAGATTGCTGGGAGAAATATCAATAACCTCAGCTATGGAGATGACTGGAGAAGGCAATGGCACCCCACTCCAGTACTCTTGCCTGGAAACTCCCATGGACGGAGGAGCCTGGTAGGCTGCAGTCCATGGGGTCGCTAAGAGTTGGACATGACTGAGCGACTTCACTTTCACTTGTCACTTTCATGCATTGGAGAAGGAAATGGCAACCCACTCCAGTGTTCTTGCCTGGAGAATCCCAGGGATGGGGGAGCCTGGTGGGCTGTTGTCTATGGGGTCGCACAGAGTCGGACACGACTGAAGCGACTTAGCAGCACCAGCAGCATGGAGATGACACCACCCTTAATGGCAGAAAGTGAAGAGGAACTAAAGAGCCTCTTGATGAAAGTCAAAAAGTGAAAAAGCTGGCTTAAAACTCAACATTCAAAAAATGGATATCATGGCATCTGGTCCCATCACTTCATGGCAAATAGATGGAGAAACCATGGAAACAGTGACCAGCTTTATTTTCTTGGGCTCCAAAATCACTGCAGATGGTGACTGCAGCCATGAAATTAAAAGATGCTTGCTCCTTGGAAGAAAAGCTATGACCAACCTAGACAGCATATTAAAAAGCAGAGACATTATTTTGCCGACAAAGGTCTGTCTAGTCAAAGCTTTGGTTTTTCCTGTACTCATGTATGGAAGTGAGAGTTGAACCATAAAGAAAGCTGAGCACCAAAGAACTGATGCTTCTGAACTGTGGTGCTGGAGAAGACTCTTGAGAGTCCCTTGGACTGCAAGAAGATCCAACCAGTCAATCCTAAAGGAAATCAACATTGAATATTCATTGGAAGGACTGACGCTAAAGCTGAAGCTTCAGTACTTTGGCCACCTGATGTGAAGAACTGACTCGATGGAAAAGATCCTGATGCTGGGAAAGACTGAAGGCAAGAGGAGAAGGGAACGACAGAGGATGAGATGGTTGGATGGCATCACCGACTGGATGGACGTGAGTTTGGTAAGCTGCGGGAGTTGGTGATGGACAGGGAAGCCTGGTGTGCTACAGTACATGGGGTTGCAGAGTTGGACATTTCTGAGCTGGTGATGGACAGGGAAGCCTGGTGGTCCACAGTACATGGGGTTGCAGAGTTGGACATGTCTGAGCGACTGAACTGTCCAGTAATCTGAGGTCAAAAAATTAAAGAAATGAAAACTCAACATTTTACTTTAAAGGAAAACAAAGACAATCTCTTCTGAAGAACTGGAGTAAATAATAATGGCTTGTCTAATTTGGTGACTCAGAGTAGTTATTTACCATTATTGCTCTTGAAGTTCTGTTGGCTTTTCTGCTTAGTATTTGCTAAAATTTTCTCCACACCATGACTTTAATCTTATCTTCCTTTCTCTAGAAGTAGTAAAATGAATGGTGCTGCTGGTGGAGAAAACAAAGCGTAAGAAGGAAGTCGTAGGCCCTTCCAAGACCACAAAATGCAAATCTTTTCGCAGTGACATTTTAATTTTCCATCACAGAACACACCATCCATATATCTTGAGTTATAACTGTATATTTGTCTAGGATTTCCTGAAATTAACGTTAAATTCGTTTGCAAGTGTTGGGTTCCAAATGCTTGCTTCCAAGTTAAGTATCTGTTTTTACCCACAAATCAATGTTTCATAAGAAATGTAAGTTAGTTCACAGAGTTTATTAACTATAATGCAAATCTAATACTTTATTTTGCATTTTAAAATATCTTTAAAAAATACAGTTGAGATACAACTAATTATGCAAATCAGAAAATACTGAATTGAGTAATACTTTCAAAGCTCTATCTTGAATTAAGATAGAGTACATACAAATGACATAGCAAGCGGAGACTTGAGACTATTGTGAACTGAACTTTTTGATTACTTAAAGACTTTAGGGACTGCTGACAGTAGCCTTGTATTAAATCACATTTCATTAAAAGTGTATGGCCCTTCTGTCGCTCAACACACGATACATCATTAGCACTGAAACCACAGAAAATCAAGGTTAGAAAAGACTTCAGAGATTACATTCAATTTGACCTTACTTTAGAGGTGGAGAAAACAGATTCAGATGGAATAACTTAATATAAGTTATGCAACCAATTAGTTCTGGAACTGAAACCTCATCCTAATTTTCATCTAGTATCTTTTCCATTATTGGGGCTTCCCAGGTGCTGCAGTGGTAAAGAATATGCCTGCTAATGCTGGTTCAATCCCGGGGTCAGGAAGATCCCCTGGAGTAGGAAATGGCAACCGGCTCCAGTATTCTTGCCTGGGAAAGCTCATGGACAGAGGAGCCTGATGAGCTATGGTTCATGGGGTCACAAGGAGTTGGACATGACTGAGGGCACACACACACACACACACACACACACACACACATATCTTTTCCATTATAATAATGCTTACTAGGCTGCAGTCCATGGGGTTGCTAAGAGTCAGACACGACTGAGAGACTTCACTTTCACTTGTCACTTTCATGCATTGGAGAAGGAAATGGCAACCCACTCCAGTGTTCTTGCCTGGAGAATCCCAGGGACGGGGAGCCTGGTGGGCTGTCGTCTATGGGGTAGCACAGAGTTGGACACAACTGAGGCGACTTAGCAGCAGCAGCAGCAGTCATAATCAATGCCAGTAAAAAGAAAAAAATTACTATAACCATTTTATCAGCATAATTTAGCATTATTTAGTGAAGCTGGGGATGAGTATACCAATTGACTGAAATATGGGCACACGAATTCATTAAGGCATTGTTTGTAATGGTAAAAAATGAGAACAACTTAGACATCTATCAACAGGGGAAAAATAATTATGGCATAATCATCTGATGTGTCAATAAATGCCATACTATAGTTTTTTTTTATTATTATTTTTTGGCAGTGCCACATGTCATGCAGGATCTTAGTTCCTTAACCAGAGATCAGAACCCATACCCCTTGCACTGGAAGCACAGTCTTAGCTACTGGACCGCCAGGGAAGTCACTGCCATACTGCATTTTAAATCAGTGAACTTGATTTAACTATTTCCTATATAACTCTTTCTTTGGGATTGGAATGAAAACTCACCTTTTCCAATCCTGTGGCCACTGCTGAGTTTTTCAAATTTGCTGGCATATTGAGTGCAGCACTTTCACAGCATCATCTTTCAGGATTTGGAATAGCTCAACTGGAATTCCATCACCTCCACTACCTTTGTTCGTAGTGATGCTTTCTAAGGCCCACTTGACTTCACATTCCAGGATGTCTGGCTCTAGGTCAGTGATCACACCATCGTGATTATCTGGGTCGTGAAGATCTTTTTTGTACAGTTCTTCTGTGTATTCTTGCCATCTCTTCTTAATATCTTCTGCTTCTGTTAGGTCCATACCATTTCTGTCCTTTATCGAGCTCATCTTTGCATGAAATGTTCCTTTGGTATCTCTGATTTTCTACAAGAGATCCCTAGTCTTTCCCATTCTGTTGTTTTCCTCTATTTCTTTGCATTGATTGCTGAAGAAGACTTTCTTATCTCTTCTTGCTATTCTTTGGAACTCTGCATTCAGATGTTTATATCTTTCCTTTTCTCCTTTACTTTTCGTTTCTCTTCTTTTCACAGCTATTTGTAAGGCCTCCCCAGACAGTCATTTTGCTTTTTTGCATTTCTTTTCTATGGGAATGGTCTTGATCCCTGTCTCCTGTACAATGGCAATGTACAAAGGCAATACCAAAGAATGCTCAAACTACCGCACAATTGCACTCATCTCACACGCTAGTAAAGTAATGCTCAAAATTCTCCAAGCCAGGCTTCCGCAGTATGTGAACCGTGAACTTCCTGATGTTCAAGCTGGTTTTAGAAAAGGCAGAGCAACCAGAGATCAAATTGCCAACATCCGCTGGATCATGGAAAAAGCAAGAGAGTTCCAGAAAAGCATCTATTTCTGCTTTATTGACTATGCCAAAGCCTTTGACTGTGTGGATCACAATAAACTGTGGAAAATTCTGAAAGAGATGGGAATACCAGACCACCTGATCTGCCTCTTGAGAAATTTGTATGCAGGTCAGGAACCAACAGTTAGAACTGGACATGGAACAGCAGACTGGTTCCAAACAGGAAAAGGAGTTCGTCAAGGCTGTATATTGTCACCCTGTTTATTTAACTTATATGCAGAGTACATTATGAGAAACGCTGGACTGGAAGAAACACAAGCTGGAATCAAGATTGCCGGGAGAAACATCAATAACCTCAGATATGCAGATGACACCACCCTTATGGCAGAAAGTGAAGAGGAACTAAAAAGCCTCTTGATGAAAGTGAAAGAGGAGAGTGAAAAAGTTGGCTTAAAGCTCAACATTCAGAAAAATAAGATCATGGCATCCGGTCGCACCACTTCATGGGAAATAGATGGGGAAACAGTGGAAACAGTGTCAGACTTTATTTTTGGGGGGCTCCAAAAACACTGCAGATGGTGACTGCAGCCATGAAATTAAAAGACGCTTACTCCTTGGAAGGAAAGTTATGACCAACCTAGATAGCATATTCAAAAGCAGAGACATTACTTTGCCAACAAAGGTTCGTCTAGTCAAGGCTATGGTTTTTCCTGTGGTCATGTATGGATGTGAGAGAGGGACTGTGAAGAAGGCTGAGCACAGAAGAATTGATGCTTTAGAACTGTGGTGTTGGAGAAGACTCTTGAGAGTCCCTTGGACTGCAAGGAGGTCCAACCAGTCTATCCTAAAGGAGATCAGTCCTGGGTGTTCATTAGAAGGACTGATGTTGAAGTTGAAATTCCAATACTTTGGCCACCTGATGCGAAGAGCCGACTCATTTGAAAAGACCCTGATGCTGGGAAAGATTGAAGGCAGGAGGAGAAGGGGATGACAGAGGATGAGATGGTTGGATGGCATCACTGACTCAATGGACATGAGTTTGGGTAAACTGCAGGAGTTGGTGATGGACAGGGAGGCCTGGCGTGCTGTGGTTCATGGGGTGGCAAAGAGTAGGACATGACTGAGCGACTGAACTAAACTGAATGGAGAAAAAAACATAGAGAACAGACTCATGGACATGGGGAGAGGGGAGGAAAGGGTGAGATATACAGAGAGTAACATGGAAACTTAAATTACCGTATGTAAAATAGATAGCCAATGGGAATTTGATCTATGTCTCAGGAAACTCAAACAGGGGCTCTGTATCAACCTAGAGGGGTGAGATGGGGAGGGAGATGGGAGGGAGGTTCAAGAGGAAGGGGATATATGTATACCTATGGCTGATTCATGTTGAGATTTGACAGAAAACAACAAAATTCTGTAAAGTAATTATTCTTCAATTAAAAAATAAATAAATTGAAAAATAAAAAAGATATTTGTAATAATTATAATATTTAGTCTTACTCTAATTTATATTTTCAGATTATTAATAAAGTTTAACATTTTCCCACTTAATGAGAAACTATTTGTAATCTCTTTTAATCACATGTCTAGTCAAATATGTCTAGCATCATAGGTCTAGTGAAATTTAGTGATCTTGTAAAGGCTTATGACTTTTTTATGTTTTGAAAGTTAAGTTTACAGAAGTTTAAACCATCACTCCTTGAAACTGATGCTGGCAGCACATGAATAATGAAACATGAAAGTATATTGATTATGCCAGGATACCCAACAGGATATTCAGTTCAGTTCAGTCGCTCAGTCGTGTCCGACTCTTTGTGATTCCGTAAACTGCAGCACGCCAGGCCTCCCTGTCCATCACCAACTCCCGGAGTTTACCCAAACTCATGTCCATTGAGTCGGTGACGCCATCTAACCATCTCATCCTCTGTTATCCCCTTATCCTCCTGCCTTCAATCTTTCCTAACATCAGGGTCTTTTCAAATGAGTCAGCTCTTCACATCAGGTGATATTACATCCTCTTTTTTATACTGTTTCCCCCATTAAAATACGTATATTTGCCTAGTAGATGAGAGATCTGTTTTGGCACAAGCCCACCAGTAAACAGCATCTTGCTACCATTTCCTATACACTTTGTTTCACATACTTGATTATCAGCCTGTCTCCCTGCAATCTGTTGGAGGCTCAGGGCAAGTAAGTGATCAGCTCATAGTCATGACCAACATTTTACAAATTATAATTTATAGTAATTATCATCGATTTGATACATGATGGTCAACCACACTGAACTGTAAGCTCATTGATATAAGGACTGTTTTATTGTTGTTGTTGTTTAGTCACTAAGTCCTGTCCGACTCTTTACAACCCCATGGACATGTATGTGTCCAATTGTAGCCCGCCAGGCTCCTCTGTCCGTGGGATTCCCCAGGCAAGAATAGTGGAGTGGGTTGCCATTTCCTTTTCTTGGGGATCTTCTTGATCCAGGGATCAAACCTGGGTCTCCCACACTGGCAGGCAGAGCCCTTTTACTATTCAGGAAACAAACAAAACAGGACTTTCTGTTAGCAACTGCTTTACAGTAAAGAGGCCTTCATACTGATGAAGTTCAAGGAAAAAATAGGGTCCTCAAGCTGTAATACTTCAGAGTCAGAGTAGATGAACTGAAAATGAGTCACAGTGCTATTTATAATGATAATTATAGCATGGTTTATAATAGAAAACATTTGGAAACAACCCAAATGTCCATCAAAAAGAAACTGGTACAATTACATTTGACCATGTACCTAACAGAACCAGAGACAGATCTATAGCAAAGATGTCTACTAATGTACTGTGAGTAAACAGTAATAGGCATGATATGATTCCAATTAAAAATAACATCAATAATATGAACAATGTTAGATATAAAAGAAAAATTTAGAAGAATATGCTTCAAACTGTAGTGACTATATCTGGTGGAGAAAAGTTTAGTGTAATATGTAATAGGTAAATTTATTTGACTGGGGACATCTACTTTCTATACTGTGTATTGTTGTATCATTTAAAATATAAGTATCTTTAATTAAAAATAATTTTAAGCAACAAAATTAATACTTTTGCCTTTGATCAATTAAAATGTGTGCAAACACAGTAAGTTAGATTTTAAGATATTTCAAGAAAAAAATATGTAAAATTCCAGGAAAATAATTTCTTGCTGCTACTGCTGCTAAGTCACTTCAGTCATGTCCGACTCTGTGCGACCCCATAGACGGCAGCCCACCAGGCTCCCCCGTCCTTGGGATTCTCCAGGCAAGAACACTGGAGTGGGTTGCCATTTCCTTCTCCAATACATCAAAGTGACAAGTGAAAGTGAAGTCGCTCAGTCGTGTCTGACCCTCAGCGACCCCATGGACTGCAGCCTACCAGGCTCCTCCGTCCATGGGATTCTCCAGGCAAGAGTACTGGAGTGGGGTGCCATTGCCTTCAGTTATGTTTTAAGTAAACAACTTCTACATCTGTTGTTTCACTTATTTGATTGAGGCAGAAATCTTATTTTTAATCAGTGAAGTTCTTATGATACGTCTTCATTATTTCTGTAAGTATATATTTTTAAACATTTTTTTAAAAAACAAAGCATATACACAGAGACACAAATAAGAAAAAAAACCAAGTGTAAGAAAAGATCCCTTTAACAACTGTATTTAAAAAAACAACCCCCAAAAGTTCAGGAATAAATTCAGTAGAAGTAATATACAGGAACTAGATGGGAAAATACTACAAAATGCTAAGAGATATAATAGAAAATCTAAATAAATGAAATATCTTTTGTCCTTTTCAATACTGAAAAGATACTATTTCTCTTGAATCTATATATTACATGAAATTCCAATAGATTTTCCTTTTTAATTATTAAAAACTTAACCTAGTACAAGGCTCGGAGAACATTTTCTATAAAGTACCTGTAACAGTTTTAGGTTTTGTTGGTCATATGGTCTCCAAAACAACTCAATTCTATCTTGTAGGGTGAATTCTATCTTGTAGTGTGAAAGCAGCCATAGATAATAAATTAGTGTGCACTCTAATAAAAACTTACAGACATTGAGATTTGAATCATATAATTTATAAATTTCAAGAAATATTATTCTTCTTTTGATTTTTTCTCCCAATCATTAAAAAACTTGAAAACTATTCTTGGTTTGCAGGTTACACAAAAACTGGTCACAAGACAGATTTGGTTTGTGGGCTATAGTTTGCCAAATTCTAATCTAGATGAATAAATATCTAATGGCATCCGGTCCCATCACTTCATGGCAAATAGATGGGGAAACAGTGGAAACAGTGGCTGACTTTATTTTTCTGGACTATATTTCTCCAAAATCACTGCAGATGGTGACTGCAGTCATGAAATTAAAAGACGCTTACTCCTTGGAAGGAAAGTTATGACCAACCTAGATAGCACATTTCAGGATGGGGAACACGTGTATACCTGTGGTAGATTCATGTTGATATATGGCAAAACCAATACAATATTGTAAAGTTTAAAAAAAAAAAAAAGCAGAGATATTCCTTTGCCAACAAAGGTCCATCTAGTCAAGGCTATGGTTTTTCCAGTGGTCATGTATGGATGTGAGAGTTGGACTATAAAGAAAGCTGAGCACAGAAGAATTGATGCTTTTGAACTGTGGTGTTGGAGAAGACTCTTGAGAGTCCCTTGGACTGCAAGGAGATCCAACCAGTCCATCCTAAAGGAGATGAGTACTGGGTGTTCATTGGAAGGACTGATGTTGAAGCTGAAACTCCAATACTTTGGCCACCTGATGCGAAGAGCTGACTCATCTGAAAAGACCCTGATGCTGGGAAAAATTGAAGGCAGGAAGAGAAGAGGACAACAGAGGATGAGATAGTTGGATGGCATGACCGACTTGATGGACATGGGTTTGGTTGAACTCTGGGAGTTGGTGATAGACAGGGATGCCTGGTGTGCTGCAGTTCATGGGGTCGCGAAGAGTCAGACACCATTGAGTGACTGAACTGAACTGAACTGAAATAGTCAGGGAAACTCTGTCAGGGGAGGGAGGAGTGAGTAACAAAGAAGGAGTTCTTCCATCAGGTACTGAAACAAATTGTAAAACTACAGCATATCAAATATTGAGATCTAGCACTGGAAAAGGACAAAAAGATCAATGAAGCAGAATGGTGGTCTCAAAAACAACCAAATACATATGATATAGGTGGCACTTCCAATCAGTGTGGGAAGATGAATTATTTATTCACTAAAATGATATAAAGATAAGTACCTATTCAAAGTAAAAAATATAATAAACTTCTACTTTGTTCTTTACACCACAATAATTTAGACATTTATGCAGAAAAAAATAACACTGAACCATTACCAATGTGAACAAATATTTTTAAAATCTCAGAGTTTAAGTATGATACAAAATATAGAAAATTAAAGACATTAATTTTGCTAAATAAAAACATAAACCTCCAGAATGATGTTGAAGGGAAATCTCTGAACAGTAACTGAGTAAGTGCGAAGTAGTATTATGGAGACAACCAGTCCAGATCAGAGCAGAAGGACACAGAGATCCTACAGGGAAGTCTTTAAGAAGATGAAACTGATAGATTAACATATCTGAGTATACTAAATGGATATATTAGAGGATATTTATAATTCTGGCATAGAATATGGTGATTAGTTAACACATACTAATAAAAGAAAAATGAAGCAATTGTTTAGGGAAAACGAACTGTTATACAGAGAAAGCAAATTTAATCATCGTACACTAAAAATCACAGCTGTAAATAATATACAGAATCAGAACAATGGAAGTATTGTCTATTGAGCCAACCAAAAATTATAACTATATCTGGAAGATGGAGGTCAAATGTGTATATATGTAGGTATGTGTAAAAGCTAAATTTTCACCTTTTATCTAAGACTTGAGTACTGAGATGGCAGTCTAAATATGTTCTTTAGAAAGAGAGGGAAAAAAAATAGAGAAAACCCCTACTAAACTTTAAAGAGGTTACTTCCGGCAAACAGGATTTGGGAGTGGGAGTAGAAATGTGAGGCAGAAGACAACTGTTTATCATTATCAACTTTGAAGAAAAATCTTACTTTTTAAACTGCATAAATGTACAATTTTGATAAACATGTGATTACATAAAAAATTAATGCTTCTTTGGCATGAAATACTATTAAAAGATAGAAAAACAACAAATGGGGAAAATATCTGTCTCATATACTACAAAGACTGTCATTATCCTAAATATATAAAGAGCACTTACAATTCAAAAAGAGAAAGTAAAAAAAGGTAAGGTATCACAATGAGCAAAAGAAGGTGAATAGCCAATTTATAGAACTATAAATGGCTAATGAACATATGAAGAGATTTTTAACCACAGTAGCAAAGAAACGTAAATTAAACTATATTGATTTCTTTATTATTGTTGTTGCTCAGTCATTAAGTCATGTCTGACTTTTTGCAGCCTCACAGACTGCAATACATCAGGCTTCCCTGTCCTTCACTATCTCCCAGAGTTTGCTCAAACTCAAGTCCATTGAGTCGGTGATGCCATCCAACCATCTCATCCTCTGACACCCTCTTCTCCTTTTGCCTTCAATCTTTCCCAGCATCAGGGTCGCTCCCCAGAGCAGCAAAAAATAACTTATTCTTAGAGTTTACCAGCACATTCAGTGGTTTATTCTACTTACAATCTCTGCTCTACCAATTGCTGCCAAAACATTGAAGTGTTGGAACAAGTAATATTGGACCCTGTGGGTGGATGGGTGGGTGTGCAAGTTGTATAATAATAGAATTTTCATTGGCAGACAATCTGGCACTGTCTATCAAATTTGAAAATAGAGATACCTTGTCATCTGGCAATTCTACTTCGGGCCATTTGTTCTACTAAAATGCACAATGGGATAGGAGTGTTTGACACAGCAAGGCAAGGCAAAAGCTTTAACTTTCATCAATAACATTGATTAGATAAATTATGGTACAAAAGGTTAGAGATTAAAAAGAGAGTTAAGTATATATATACTGATCTTATATAAATACACAGAGTGAAAAAAGGCATGCTGAAGAACAACACATATAATGAAATCTCATTTTAAGAAATGTATGTATACAATTTTATGTGGGTTTATGTATACCCAAAGGAAAAATTCCAGAAAAATATACATCAAGTAGTTAACAGTAAATAAACTTCAGTGATGGTGTTACTAGAGAGAACTCCACTTTCAACTCTTATATGTTGTTTACATTTTTTACAGAAAAGAAAGTACTCTGAATTAAAAACTATGACAGGGAATTCCTTGGCAGTCCACTGGTTAGGACTCTGTGCTTTCACTGACGAGGGTCTGGGGTTAATCCTTGGTTGGGGAAGTAGGAACCCATAAGCCTCATGGCATGGCATCTTTAAGGTACCTAGCATTTTGGCAGGTATTTGGGATTAATTCATTGTAATTTTAACATCAACATTTCTATATCATTCATTTCTATTTCATTTTTATGATCATGGGTTTAATTCTTCTGATGCTTTTATAAAAAAAGATAACTTACTCTTAGATTTCACCAGCACATTTATTCGGCAGTTTATTCTCATTTACAATCTTCACTCTACCAATTGCTGCTAAAACATTCATTTTTTAAAAAAAATAAAAGTAATATGTTGAACAACATCAGCTCAAAAAAGGGTGCAGAGAAAAGAAAAGGTTTCTCTCTCCCCTTAGTATCTCTATTCTCACTCTTCAAAGGTAATTCCTAAGAAACTACTGTGTATTCTTCAAAATTTTTCTATCAATATGTATAATGACTGACCCCTTTTTCTTACATTAATGAAGTCACACTATAATACTAATCTGTAACCTCCTGACTTACATCTTCACCTATCAGCCTAAAGAGATACCTACAAGATTATTGCAAAGTATTCCTTAGTGGTATTTCTTATTTAAAAGATATATTTAGACTAATTTGGGTCTACATGATCAAAAACAAATAAGCAAAGCAAAATACCTAATTCAATTCCTGTATATGGTTTTAATAACAAAAATGACTACTGATTCCACCTTATCACTTACCTATCTGTGAAATGCTTATTTTGTGGTGCTGGAGGATTTATATATATTATGTCAATTAATTCTCCCCAAATCCTAAGAGATAGATACTTTCATTCCCATTGTCCAGAGGAAAAAGCTGAAATTCTGAAAAGGTTAAGAACCAGGACTAGTGGAAGTTCATTTTGCTAACTTTCTAATTATAGCATGAAAGCCAAAGTCTAAACAAGTTTGAACCATTTTTTTATATAATGTAAAATATATCACTCCGAAAGAAACATACTTATTTATATTAAGAAATAATAATAGTAAAGGAAAATTCCCAAAACATACATATAAATGGTATGTCTAAGCTATTTTTACCTTGGGCCAAAAATAATGAAGCCAACCAGTGCTAGACAAAGAGTTAAGTTCATTCAATATTAAGTCCTTAGAGACTGGTTCTCAAACTCAAGTTTCCTTTTTGGCAGAAGACGAACTTTTATAAAAATCTTAAAATATAATGTTCACAATAAGCCTCAGGATTATTGGCATTTAGAGTTTCCATTTTAAGTCTTCCTGAATAAAGATTTACTTAGAGGCCACAAACACTATCCTTTTCAATTTTTATTGGTAGATAAAATTTGAAAGGTCGATTTGCTCTTTATGGATTAATTTTAGACTCACTAGGCCTGAAAGCGGAGAAGGCAATGGCACCCCACTCCAGTACTCTTGCCTGGAAAATCCCATGGATGGAGGAGCCTGGTGGGCTACACAGTCCATGGGGTCGCTAAGAGTCGGACACGACTGAGTGACTTCACTTTCATTTTTCACTCTCATGCATTGGAGGAGGAAATGGCAACCCACTCCAGTGTTCTTACCTGGAGAATCCCAGGGACAGGGGACCCTCGTGGGCTGCCGTCTATGGAGTCGCACAGAGTCAGACACGACTGAAGTGACTTAGCAGCAGCAGGCCTGAAAGAGTAACGATACTGTATAAAACCGATGCCAAAGTTGTGGTTTTCCTAATCCCAATAGAACCTTTTTGCTTATTTCCAGAAATCATACTATAATATTTAGACAGTAAGTTCTACTTTTGATATTGGCCATATATGCATTCTACCACACAGAGTTCACATAAAAAACTAAGAATGCCACTGGAAGGTTCCCCTTCTTTCATGAATTTATACAACAAATTTTAACTGAGTTCCTAAAATGACCAGTTTGTGCTGGGTACTAGACAGAAATGTGACAGCCCCACACCCTACTTCCAGGAAGCTTGTAGTCTACAGAGAAACAATTAATTTAATGATCTACCCATCACTTTCATGGGAATGGAGAACCAGACTCTACTTCCCATTCAAGCTCAAAGCTCTACACTGGGAACAGCAAACTCTAACTTACTATTAAAAAAACAAACAACCCAGCTATTTCAAAAATTCACATTAGTGGGTAACATGTTATACTAATGATTTCCTCTGGGTAGATGAGCTACACCTTTTTTTTCTTCAAAGGAAACTGGAGATCTCTTACTAAAGAAGCCATTTTGCCAGTCCCAAATTTAAAATATAACCAAACTATTGAAACTTTCCATTTGTATGAAGAAATGTAGTGTTAACAAGGTAACATATATCTTGGTATATGGGATCCATAATGGCTTTTAATTCTAAAGAAATATGAAATTAATCAACATTATTTTTCCTATAAATTGTATTCATATATTCAGCAAATACTTAATATCTATTGTGTGCCAGGCTTCATGCCAGATAAGGACATAACTGTGAACATATTAAGATTTCTGTCATGGACAGAGGAGCCTGGTAGGCTGCAGTCCATGGGGTCACTACGAGTCAAACACAACTGAGCGACTTCACTTTCATTTTTCACTTTCATGAATTGAAGAAGGAAATGGCAATCCACTCCAGTGTTCTTGCCTGGAGAATCCCAGGGACGGGGGAGCCTGGTGGGCTGCGGTCTATGGGGTCGCACAGAGTCGGACACGACTGTAGCAACTTAGCAACAGTAGCAGCAGCCTCAAGGAGTTTATATTTAGTAAGAAAGCAGGCCCAAACAGGACAGTGTAGCACATATAAAGGTTATCTAATCTACTCTCTTGAGGAAAGAGAGTAAGACAGTTCCAGAGAAACCAAAAAGTATTCAAGGCAGGGGGCACTAACACACTGGCCTAGAGGCAAGAGAGCATGACAGAGTGCAGAACTAACAAACACAATCAACAGACTGGATAACAGAGTTTGTCATGCTTCCTGAAGGAAAGAGTGTGCAACTCCTTTCTACTAGGAATAGTGATTTAGTTCCTGAGATTAGGATCATTTTCTCCAGAATTAACATAGGAACACACTAGGATTCTGCGTCCTGAAAGACTTGAATTCCAAAGCAATTCAAATTGATTCTCAACCTTTAAAAACTCAGCAATCAAAATTATCATTTATTTCAGAATATATTTAGGGAAAATAAAATAGGGAAAAAGGAAATAATGTACTAAGATAAACGTTAAATATTTGCCAGAATCATAAACAGCAAGGCTTATTTAAGTTATATGCAGAGTACATCATGTGACATGCTGGGCTAGATGAAGCACAGGCTAGAATCAAGATTGCCAGGAGAAATAACAATACTTCACGTATGCAGATGACACTACCCTAATGGCAGAAAGCGAAGAGGAATTAAAGAGCCTCTTGATGAAGGTGAAAGAAGAGAGTGAAAAGCTGGCTTAAAACTCAACATTGAAAAAACAAAGATCACAGCATCTGGTCTCATCACTTCATGGTAAATAGATGGGGAAACCATGGAAACAGTGAGAAACTTTATTTTCTTGGGCTCCAAAATCACTGCTGATGGTGACTGTAGCCTTGAAATTAAAAGACACTTGCTCTTTGGAAGAAAAGCTATGACCAACCTAGACAGCATATTAAAAAGCAGAGACATTACTTTGCCAACAAAAGTCTACACAGTCAAAGCTATGATTGTTCCAGTAGTCATGAATGGGAGTTGGACCATAAAGAAAGCTGAACGCCAAAGAATTGATGTTTTTGAACTGTGGTATTGGAGAAGACTCTTGAGAGTCCCTTGGACTGCAAGGAGATCCAACCAGTCCATCCTAAAGGAAATCAGTCCTGAATATTCATTGGAAGGACTGATGCTGAAGCTGAAACTCCAATACTTTGGCCACCTGATGCGAAGAATTGACTTACTGGAAAAGACCCTGATGCTGGGAAAGACTGAAGGCAGGAGGAGAAGGGGATGACAGAGGATGAGATAGTTGGATGGCTTTACCAACTCAATGGACATGAGTTTGGGTAAACTCTGGGAGTTGGTGATGGGCAGGGAAACCTGGCATGCTGCAATCTAGGAGGTCGCAAAGAGTCGGACACGACTGAGTGACTGACTGAACTGAATATAAATCTATTTGCTGGTGGTATAAAAAACAATTCCCCACTTCTGAATGAATTTTTAAACTATGCCAAAGCAGCTTTGTGTATTTTTAGGTAGTATTCAAATTCTTGACTGAAACTCTATTATCATGACTCAGGCCCTAGGCACTCTCCCGGCAATCTTGATTCCAACTTGTGCTTCTTCCAGCCCAGCGTTTCTCATGATGTACTCTGCATATAAGTTAAATAAGCAGGGTGACAATATATAGCCTTGATGTACTCCTTTTCCTATTTGGAACCAGTCTGTTGTTCTATGTCCAGTTCTAACTGTTGCTTCCTGACCTGCATACAGGTGTCTCAAGAGACAGGTCAGGTGGTCTGGTATTCCCATCTCTTTCAGAATTTTCCAGTTTATTGTGATCCACACAGTCAAAGGCTTTGGCATAGTCAATAAAGCAGAAATAGATGTTTTTCTGGAACTCTCTTGATTTTTCGATGATCCAGCGGATGTTGGCAATTTGATCTCTGGTTCCTCTGCCTTTTCTAAAACCAGTTTGAACATCTGGAAGTTCATGGTTCATGTATTGCTGAAGCCTGGCTTTGGCATTGCCTTTCTTTGGACTGGAATGGAAACTGACCCTTTCTAGTCCTGTGGTCACTGCTGAGTTTTCCAAATTTGCTGGCATATTGAATGCAGCACTTTCACAGCATCATCTTTCAGGATTTGAAATAGCTCAACTGGAATTCCATCACCTCCACTAGCTTTGTTCATAGTGATGTTTTCTAAGGCCCACTTGACAAAGCCTCTTGATGAAAGTGAAAGAGGAGAGTGAAAAAGTTGGCTTAAAGCTCAACATTCAGAAAAATAAGATCATGGCATCTGGTCCCATCACTTCATGGGAAATAGATGGGGAAACAGTGGAAACAGTGTCAGACTTTATTTTTTTGGGCTCCAAAATCACTACAGATGGTGACTTCAGCCATGAAATTAAAAGATGCTTACTCCTTGGAAGAAAAGTTATGACCAAGCTAGATAGCATATTGAAAAGCAGAGACATTACTTTGCCAACAAAGGTCCGTCTAGTCAAGGCTATGGTTTTTCCAGTGGTCATGTATGGATGTGAGAGTTGGACTGTGAAGAAAGCTGAGTGCCGAAGAATTGATGCTTTAGAACTGTGGTGTTGGAGAAGACTCTTGAGAGTCCCTTGGACTGCAAGGAGATCCAACCAGTCCATTCTAAAGGAGATCAGTCCTGGGTGTTCTTTGGAAGAAATGATGCTAAAGCTGAAACTCCAGTCCTTTGGCCACCTCATGTGAAGAGTTGACTCACTGGAAAAGACTCTGATGCTGGGAGGGATTGGGGGCAGGAGGAGAAGGGGACGATGGAGGACAAGATGGCTGGATGGCATCACCGACTCGATGGACGGGAGTTTGAGTGAACTCTGGGAGTTGGTGATGGACAGGGAGGCCTGGCATGCTGCAATTCATGGGGTTGCAAAGAGTGGGACACGACTGAGCAACTGAACTGACCTGAACTGAACTGAGGGACTCTCCAGATAGTTAAGATATAATGTCTGTGTATATCTGGTTCCAGCTGATAGTAGAACAAAGAGGAAACTCTTGCAAAGAGGAAGTATACTGCACAGCAACCCCTTTGGATTACAAAAGAAGACAGTTGGCCATTAAATTTTAAATGTGTTGGCAGATAAGAAAAAGATAAGGAAAAGAAACCATGAAAGAAAAGAGGCCAAACAGAGAAAAGGAGAGGACAAAAAGAAGGAAAAGAAAAAAAAGAAGGGGAAAAGAGAAGAAGAAAGCCAGAAATGTGTAAAAAGGTACAGAAGGCAATCTTGGTGAACAATGATCCTTTGGTTTGACAATTCTCATTTATGTTTAGGAGGTTCCTAAGTCTGAAACTACCATAGACCTTGTGAAAATGTTGGTTGCTTCCTTTGGTGTGAAGAATGAGACTGTTGGGTTTCTCGGATCTATGCCTAACTAACTGCCACCTACTAAAAACAATCAACAGACCAAGAAGCAATACCAAATTCTAGATAAGGTAGCCAGGTCTGTGGTCTCATTTTATGTTGTGGGGAGTTATACAGACACACACACACATACACACATATAATATATATGTATATATGATTGGTATTTTTTAAGAGGAGTAATTACTAGAGAAGAGAAATGTAATACAGAATTCAGTTGCATTTCTTTTAGAAGGAAGTCTATACTGTTTTACCTTTGATTATTGAATTGATGTACACAGGGAGTTGATGTAAGAGGCAGACAGCAGGGGGTCCCAGAAAATGATTCTACCATGCTAAAATCGGAACCCAAAAGCTAGGTTCTGTTCCATCTACCCTGTGACTTTGGGCCAGATGTTTACCTAAAATGAGGATAATAATATGTGACCTTATGATAGTCTCAAGGATAAAATAAAATAATGTACATAAAGATGCCTTAGAAATTGCTATAAAATATAATCTATGACTAGTAAGTAAAAGCATTTTGAAACCTATTAAGGTAAAGTATGATTATCACATTATAAATTAATAAATTTATTTTTAACACCTATGATACCTATGAATAGGAGAGAAAATAAGGAAGAATCTCTACTGTTTATACTAATTGTTTATTTTTTTAAAACTAAAGATCATCTTTATTTGTGGATTTTCTTGTTATCACCGGCCTGCCTCCAACCCTAATACTATCCAGTCTTCATTTTCTATTATATGACTTTATTTTCTCATACTTGTGGTTATAAACAAAGCTATCTTTTCTAAGATACTCATGTCCATTTAAAAAAAATTGTTAATATACCTGTCATTTAGAATTCTCTCTTTTTAAAATTAATCATCTTTATCGAGTATCATTACAGAAAAATTTCTCTATCTGTAGGTCAACTGACATCTCAGTAGCACCTTATACTTTATACTTCTCTTTTAGTATAAGGCTACAATTAGATAAGAATAAATAAAGTGTCTTCATTAAACACTTCTTTTTCTGTATCCATTCCTTACAATACACAGAGAAAAAAACTATGCTGTTGTCCTGTCATTAATTAGTCATTCCCCACTGCCCAATGATATAATTTTCCATAAAGAGAACTGCATGCATAGTCTATTACACAATGGTATGGGTAGGTGGTAGAATTAGATCATGTAATCAGTTTCTTTATTTAAATTAAACTTTTAAAATCATTTAAATGTGATCTAAAGTCTCTTTTGTCCTATTTGATGTGACTAGAAAACCCAAAATTAAAAAAAGAAAAAAAGGAATGCTGTTTTTATAAAACAGAAACACATACTAAGTAACCATATTATAACTTATAGATTTACGTCACTTAACCATCACAAATTCAACCACAGCTCCTTCTCTATACTACATATTAAAAATTATATTCATGGGGTCCATGTCTGTGATGGGACTGGGGAACACCTCAAATTTCCTTGACACCCACAATGCTGGTCAGCCGGCTCCAGTTCAGCTTAAAGAGAAAGAACTGAGAGGCTAAGCAGAACCTCAAGTTTGTTATAACAAAAACTGGGAAATGGTGGTTATCTCAGGATAAAAAAAATGAGTTTGGTAAATTTACCATTTTCTACACTGATTGTAAAAAAAAAAATACCCATGCTTTAAATTTTCCTTTGTATGAGTTTATTTTAATAAAGTTCTTCTGGTTAAAAGATTTTCATAATGATGACTCGGAATCATGTAAAATCCTGAAGCAACAAATACATTATCAGATACATTATCAGAAATTCGGTTACGTTCAATATTGCTTTAGTGTTAGCTGTATAACATTCCTCTTTAAAAATCCACATAAGTTTCTTGTTGGGGATGAGATGGCTCAATTCTCCCTGTTCCTCCCCTCCAAGTACAACTATACAAACTGTCAATAATTCAGTAGATAACCATAATGGACTCAGAAAGGTAAAAAGAAGGAGGGAGTGACCTCAGAATTTGAAGAATTTCTTGACAGAGTCTCACTCCCTTTTATCTCAGTCTGTGCATGACAGAGGTCTGCATCCCTTCAGCCATAGCAAAACCCAAGCAGGCCGACCCATTCTTGTCCCACAGCAGGTGGCAGCAGGTGTGCCGCTCCACTCACCCCAGTGACCCATGGAGGCCTGTGTCTCCCCGCTTTCATCCAGCAGAGAACTACCCAAAACTGGTGGCCCCTAGCCATCTCCCAGCCCTTCACTTAAAAGCAGAAGAGGAACCAAGCCCGGAGTCTCCTGCCTTCTACCCAGTAGCAGAGGCCACTCATAACCCTTAGCTCCTGGCCCTCCATTAGCAGTAGAAAGTGGCTGCAGAAGGGTGTTCTCCAGGAGCACCATCAGAGACAGAGTGGAAATATTAACTAGGGGAAATGCTCTCCATTCTGGAATTCAGCATCTCACACCCCCTACCTAATAATGATGGTAAGTTAGGAGGTCCAGGGGAGTGCCATCCATGCCCACAGGTGGCATCAGCAGGGATCCAGCAGGGAGCTCAAGTGGGGCCAGAAGAATGAAGTAGACCAAAGTCGCATTGAAAAGAAGACTCAAAACTAAATTGTCATTGAAGCTACCACCCACAAAATAGTGTATAACCTACATGCTAAACCTAAACAGGGCAAATGCCTGGAAAAATAGATTTAAAGAGGACCAGTGGTTGAAAACATAATATCCATTATTTTAGCACACAACAAAAAAGTCAAAAACTTTTTGTTGTTTTGTCATACCAAAAATCACAACTTGAATGAGAAAAAACAATCAACTGATGTCAATACTAAGATGAATCAGAAACTGGAACTAAGAAAGCTGTTAAAGTGGCCATCATAAAAGACTAACAGAGTGAATGAAATTCCATAAACAAACAATATGATGGTTGTAAGAAACTCAATTCAAATATAATGTCATAAGTAGGATGAAAATATAAAAGCATGGAAAAAGATATATTTTGCTAATTTGCATAAAAAAGAGGGAGTAGCTATGTTACTATCAGATAAAGTAGACTGAGAATATAAAATTACTATCGAGTTGGTGATGGACAGGGAGGCCTGGCGTGCTGCAATTCATGGGGTCGCAAAGAGTCGGACACGACTGAGCGACTGATCTGATCTGATCTGATCTGATGGACAAAGAGGGACATTTCAGAATGACAAATGGATCAATCTACCAAGAAGACATAGCAATCCTAAATGTGCACATACCAAACAGCAGCTTTAAAAAAAAAAAAAAAAAACTACCCCAAAAAAAACCCCAAAAATCTGAGAGAGCTAAAAGGAGAAACAGGCCTACAGTTACAGTTGGGGGCTTTAACAGACAACTCTTAGTAATTGGTAGAATTATTAAATAATAGAAAATAAGCAAAGATATAAAAGAGTTGAAGAACACCATCAACCAATATGATCTAATTGACATTTATAAAATACTTGACCCAATAACAGCAGAATACACATTCTTTTCAAGTGCCTATGGAACATCACCATATCCTGGGTCAAAAAACAAACTTCAACAAATCTAAATAAACTAAAAATCATGCAGGCTATGTTTTCTGACCACAATGAAATCAAACTAGAAATCAATAACAGAACAAGGAAATCCTTAGGTTAAAAATTAAACATTTCTGAACACTGCATGAGTTAAAAAACTTGTTTCAAGGAAATAAAAAATACACTGATCTGAATGAAAATGAAAACATGGAACATCAAAATGTGGGATGCAATTAAAGCAGTGCTTAGAGGGGAATTTGTAGTACTAAATGCTTATATTAGGAAAAAGGAAAGGTTTCAAATCAATAATCCAAGTTTTTAAGAATCTAGAAAAAGATTAGCAACATAAACCCAAAGTAAGCAGAAGGGAGGATATACCAAAATAAGAGCAGAAATCTATGAAATTGAAAGGGGGGGGATAAGCAAAATCAATGGAATGTAAAGCTATTTAAAGCTGATTCTTTGAAAAAGGATCAGTAAAATTTAAAAAAAAAGTAATACATAAAAATTCTCAACAAAATATTAGCAAATTGAGTCTAACAATGTATAAAAAGAATTATACACCATAACCAAAAAAGATTTGTTTAAGTATGCGAGGGTGGTTCCATATTTGAATGTAATCTACCTTATCAACAGGCTAATGAAGAAAAGTCATATAATCATATCAATTGATGCAAGAAAAAACTGACATAATCCAACACTAATTTATGATGAAAATTCTTAGCAAGTTAGGAACAGTGAACTACTTCAACTTGATAAAGGGCACTGACCAAAAAACAAACAAACGAAAGCAAATATCATACTTAATGGTGAAAGATGATGGTTTTTCTATAAGGTCAGGAACAAGACAAGGATTTCCTCTCTTGTTGCTTCTATTAAGCACTGTACTGAAGATTTCTAGCCAGGACAATCAGGCAAGAAAAACACATAAAGATTGAGAAATAAAATGGTCCCTACTTGCAGAGATATAATCGTCTACATAGAAAATCGCAAGCAATCTATTAAAAACTAGAACTAATAAGTGAGTTGAGCAAGGTCACAAAGATATGAGAGAAGCCCGAAAAATCAATATCATTTCTACATACTAACAATAAACATGCATGCAGATACTAACATTAAAAACAGTGTCATTTATAATCATTCCACAGAATATTAAATACTTAGGTATAAATTAAAAGAACATATACATAATCTGCATGCTGATAATTATAAACTGCTGATGAAAGAAATCACAGATTTAAGTAAATAAAGAGATATACCATGTTCAATAATCAGAAAACTCAATTTCAAAAAGTTGCCAATTTTCTCCATGCTGATTAATAGTTTTAATACAAAATTTCAGCAAAGTTTTTGCGGATATAGTAAAACTCATCAATTTATATGGAAATGCAAAAGAGCTAGAATAGCTAAACAATCTTGAAAAAGAGTAAATATCAGCAATCACCCAATATTGTAATATTGCTTAGAATATAGCTACAATAACCAAGATAGTTTGGTAATGGTGGAGAGAGAGACACAAAGATCAACTGAGCAGAATGGAACACCTAGAAAACAGACTCACAAATAGACCCAACTGATTTTTGACAAAGTGCCAAAGTAGTTCAGTGGAGGAAGGACACCCTTTCAACAAATGGTGCTGGAGAAACTGAAGATCCATAGGCTAAAAATAAACCTTGACCTAAACCTCATACCTTATACAAAAATTAACTCAAATAGATTATGAATTTAAATGTAAACATAAAACCATAAAATGTTTATGAAAAAAGCACTAGGGAAAATCTAATAGGATCTAGTCAAAAGCAAAGAGTTCTTAGACTTGACACCAAAAGCATGATCCATAAAAGGAAGAATTGATAAACTGTAGTAAATCAAAACTTAAAGCCTCTGCTCTTCAAAACTCTTAAAAGTATGAAAAGACAAGATACAGACTGAGAAGAAATATTTGCAAACCACATACCAGTAGGTAAAAAATATCAAGAACTCTCAAAACTCAACAGTAAAAAAACAAAAATTAGCCCCCCACCAAAAAAAAAACCTCATTAGAAAATAGGCAAAGACAAATAGTAATTTCACTGAAGAAGATATACAAATAGCAAATAAGTACATGAAAAGATGTTCAACCTCATTAGCCATTAGGAAATGCAAATGAAAACCACAATGAACTATTACTACAAACCTATCAACATGGCTAAAATAAAAAATAATGATATAACCAAAGGCTGGTATGGATATGGAGAAACTGGATCTCTGCTCTACTGCTCTGCTATATATAAAATGGCACAGCTCTCTGGCAAACAGTGTGGCACTTTCTTATAACACTAAACATGCAATTACCACATGACCCAGCAATTATATTTCTGGGCATTTATCCCAGAGTAATGGAAATTTGTGTTCACATAAAAACCTATACACAAATGTTCATAGCAGCCATTATTTGTAATAGCCGAAAACTGGAAAGCAACTCAGATGTCCTTCAATGGATAAATGATTGAAGAAGTTGTAGTATATCCATACCATGGGATACTACTTAGCAATAAAAAGGAATGAACTATTGATACATGAAATATCTTGGAAAAATCCCCAGATTATGAGTTTAAAGGAAAAAAAGGCTAACCCCCAAAAGGTATACACTGTATGATCCTATTTTACAACTTACTTGAAATGACAAAATTATAGAAATGTAGAGTAGATTAGTGGTTTCCATGGGTTAAGGATAGAGACTGGGTAGAAGGGGATGTGAGCAGGTGTGGTGATGAAATTATTTTTCATCTCAACTGTGGTGATAGATATGCAGCCCACACATGTGAGTAATTGCATAGGTCTAAATATACACAAACACACACTCTCTCACACAGAAGAGGGGCAAGAAAACTGGGAGACATCTGAATAATATCAATAACTTAGTTGTGCTATTGTACTATGGTCTTTTTAAGATGCTGTCATTAGGGAAAACTAAGTTAAAGGGTATATAAAGTATCTCTGTATTATTTCTTAGAACCGTGTGTGAATCTATAAAATCTCAAAATAAAGCTTAATTTAAAAGTTCCATGTAGTTCATGTATAGTTATATATTCATTGCTGACTTTCTAAAACATTTATTGAGTTGCTTATATACGTGAGGCATTAGCTTAAGTGCCAATGGCCTGGAAGTAGGGAAAAAGGAGGGTGGGCAATCTATAGAGGTATTGAGACCCCACCTTCACTGATGTCACAATTGTAATTATATAAAAATATTTTCATTGTAATTTTTTTTAAACACGTGTCTCCACTAGCAGAGGGCAGAGACTGTTTTAATTACCACTCTATCTCCAGTGTCAAAACAGTCAAAACAGAATATAATAACTATTCACCTGATGAAAGAATGATTAAATGAATGAAACAATACAAAAGGTGCTAAACACCATCAAATGGTTAGAATACAGTATAAACAATAGTGATATGCTGAAAAGTGCTGATGAAAGCAGAGGAAGGAATAACTAGCATTGTCTAGGGGTTCTGGGGGAAAACTTCAAAGATGTAATCTTTTAGCACAGTTTTATAAGAGATGAGGAAGAGGAGAAAAACCATTCCAAGCAGAGGGAATGGGGCATTCAAAAGCTCAGTGGTATAAGAAAAGCACAGGACTTCTGGGGCCAGCAGAGTTTGTTGTATACGTGAGTTTACAGTTCTCTACTGAGGAAGGCAGTGGGTGAAGCTAGAATTGTGGATTCGACACTAAGGCAAATAGTGCTTTCATATGAGTGATGTGGTGATACTAGTTTTTGAAGCCTGCAAATGATGATCAGATTTATCTTTAAGAAAGTTAACTCTGATGGCAGTGAGGGAGATGCACAGGAGGGAGAAGGAGAGAGAGAGAAGGTGAGAAACCAAGACAAATGCTTGAAATGAATGAAAATTCTCAATTCTTCATTACCAATTTCCAAGAAAGCTCAATTCCCTGAAGTCCTGCATTCATGGAAGTGTTTGTAATTGCTGACCTGAATGGGTTATAATATTGTTATCTTTAAATCTATGTAATGAATCATATCACAAGGCTGTGAAGTAAAGACATTTATTGAATTGGTCTTTTCTGCAGATTCTTCCAATAGAAGCATGCTGTTTTAGTTTCTATTTTGAAATTTCCTTACCAATTTTAAAAAATTTGAAATAATAAATTATTTTTATATTTAACAAAATTTTGCATGTTAGTATTTTGAACTCAAAAATGACTATTTTAACAGCAAGTTACAGCTTCAGTAAATAAAATATTGATCTTTGGAGAGACTTAATTATAAATCTGAATTAAAGAGAATAACTGTAAGTACTTTCCACACATTTCTGTGTGTATATACATGTAGTACTTGTTTATGATAAAACGTCAATACAACTGAATGGCATCTTTCTAATGTGTTAACAACATGGCTGAACCACCCCACCCTCCTTCTCACCCTGCAAAAAAGAAAACTCTCTGCCAGGTTGGAAAGGGAAGAGCAAAGGGGTTAAATACAATTCCTTCAGGTAGAATGAGATGACTTTATACCCTTTGCTTTCTTTTTCCACTGTGTGACAATTTTAACAGTTCTTTTCTAACAGCAAAGAGAGGAATATGGATTATGGGAAGAGAAGAGAATGGTGAGGTGTGCAATTTATTGTAGGTAATACTTTTCTTTCATTTTACAAGGAATAAAGACTTTTTAAATGGTTTTATATATAAAGCCTCACAGATGAGTATTAAAAGTTATTTTTTATTTTTTTATTATAGAAAAAGTCACATATAATGATAAGTTGACAGAACGGTATAATGAACCACCTGGGGCCCAGCTTTAAATTATCAACTCACTGTCCACTCCGCATTATTTTGAAACATAACCTAGATGCACCATTTCATCCCTAAACAGTTCAAACTGATTCTCTAAAAGAACTACTTTTAAAAACATAGTAACCATACCATCATTATAACTAAAATTTAACAATCAACTTCAATGTCATCAAAAATAAGGCCAAATTTTTGAAGTTCCCAGATTGCCTCATAATTTTTTTTTCTGCTGTACTGTCTTCTACACGAGACAAAGTTTAGGTCCACGTACTGTGGTTAACTGATGTGTCAAAATTTTATTTTAATGTCAATAATTCAATATTCTTTAGAAATGGAACTTAGAAATTTTAATGAATTTACATAATTAAATCTCATAAAATGAGTAAATAACCAGATTTAAGTCAACCTAGAAGGACAATGTTGATATGTGTGCTACAAAAACTTTAAAAAAAGTGGTGGTGGGGGGAGGTTTGATTTCATTTTCGCCTGTTTTAAAAACACTTCCTTTTTCGGTCAGTTTTAAGTACAAAACTGCCTATAACAATGATCTTAGTAAGATTTTTAATAAGGGAATTCACTAAATCATGCTAAGAAAACTCTTTTGTAATCTTTTACTTGCATGTTTTAACATTTTCCCTGTTTTACTTTGGCCAAATACTTCCTTCTTCATTTGAAATTAACTTGAAATCATAGGATTTCAGAGTTTGGAGGGATTGTGGCTTCCTCATCTCAGACAGTAGGCAGCTTCAATATTATTATAATATTGTGTTTTCAGCAAG
Source organism: Bos indicus (assembly GCF_029378745.1). Classification (NCBI taxonomy): domain Eukaryota; kingdom Metazoa; phylum Chordata; class Mammalia; order Artiodactyla; family Bovidae; genus Bos; species Bos indicus. Next base: position 56,953,191 of record NC_091776.1, on the reverse strand, counting down.
AAAGCTAGCGTGAGAAATAATCTGCTGACAACTACAATTTGTTGACAGTGCTATGTAAACATAATTAGTAAAAGTTTTATTAGCACAACATGAAATGACTTTGGATTTTATCCTTTTATAAAGCTAAGTTAATATTTCTTTATGGAGAATATTAATATTTCTCCATGTTGAAAAGATCTTGTTATACGAGTAAGAAACACATTTAGCTCAAGATTTGAAATAATAAAGGTTAGTATCTTATATTTCACAGAAGCTTACAGAAATCAACATAGTAAATGCTACAGACTCTTTAATCAGATGGTATTACAACAAAAGTTATAAACTTGTATACTATCAATAAATTTAAAATGTAACATAAAATACTTGATGTTTATGTGATACTGTAATTAGAAATTACTAGGTCATCTGAAGTTTGCATATCAAATTTTAATGGTAATTCCTAGGTTTAAAAAAAGTATACTATGGTCTCTTCCAATATCCATTAGTAAATTCTAGAGAGCAGTTCACTATGGAGTAAATTAAAAAGCAAAAGTTTATTATGGAAATTCAGGAGTTCTGTGCACTCCATATATGTGACACTTTAAATTAAGCCCAGGGCTTAGAATGCCCAGTAAAGTAATTAACAGCACTTGGTGAGTGCTTGATATATATAGGGAACTGCACTAGATACCAAGTGCCAGAATGATACCAAATTAAACCATTAATACATTTTGTTTTAAAAGAAGTGCTTAGAGAAAGTAATTTGGAGGTGGAAAAATTTGAGATTTAATGTTTTCTTTTAAACTCAGAGAATCTTGTAAAAATTTCCAGGATTTAAACTGTTTCAAGCTCTACAACATAAAAAGAAAAGCCCTGCATGGACTTTGAAAATTTAGAATGTTGACAATGAACTGACTTCTAATTCTGTTTATTTTTACTATTTATCCTGATGTCACTCATTTTCTCCCAGAGACCCTCATATACTAGTTGCACTTTATTCTGTGTACATTCCAAAATTTTCTGACTTACAAAAATACAAAAATTCAAGTTCTTGATTCTTTTAAAACAAAGTAAATGAAGGTATAAAAGCAAATATAATTCACTAGATTGCAGTAAGGCAATTATAGAGTCGAACTGTTCAGTTATTATATAAAAGTACAGGTGTAAATCTCTGTTAATGTACAGAACAGATGGAATACCACATTCTAACCTAACCATCCATCTTACCTGCCTCACAAGGGAGAAGCAGTGTTCACATCAACAGTACCTATTCACATTTTGACAATGATGGAAATATCTAAGAAATGTGCTATCAGCACTATCACTTTTCAATATGTTCAATAACATGAAAGATATGTGGCAATTAGAACTTTCCGATCCCACAGTCCTGTTTGTTTTGTTTTTGTCAACTTGTGTACGTCTCTCCCTCTCTTTCTTTCCCTCTCTCTTCTCTTTTCCTATTCTCCTAATGCATATTGGAAATGATGGAGAAAGCTTAGTCAAAAATAAATTTATTAATAAGGCTCCTTCTTAACTGTAAAATAAGTCATGATCAGTTAATAACATCTTAATATTATGAATAGTTTTATGGCCTTTATGATGATAACAATAATTTACTGTCCCATACTTAACACTAGTTCTCTTTCTGTCATGCCTTTTTTAGTCTGGAGCCCAATGCTGTATTTACACTTTAGTTTTTAATTCAATGAATCATATGTCCTCTACTTAACTTTCTCCTGCTGTTAATACCCATGCACCCCTTCACCTTGTCAGAGATAGTTAGAATTCAATTTGTTCTTCTAAGAAGAACAAATCCAGTTTTCAGTTCAGTTCAGTCGCTCAGTCGTGTCCAACTCTTTGCGACCCCATGAATCGCAGCATGCCAGGCCTCCCTGTCCATCATCAACTCCTGGAGCTCACCCAAACTTATGTCCATCAAGTTGGTGATACCATCCAGACATCTCATCCTCTGTCGTCCCCTTTTCCTCCTGCCCCCAATCCCTCCCAGCATCAGGGTCTTTCCAATGAGTCAACCCTTCGCATGAGGTGGCCAAAGTACTGGAGTTTCAGCTTTAGCATCATTCCTTCCAAAGAAATCCCAGGGCTGATCTCCTTCAGAATGGACTGGTTCGATCTCCTTACAGTCCAAGGGACTCTCAAGAGTCTTCTCCAACACCACAGTTCTAAAGCATCAATTCTTTGGTGCTCAGCTTTCTTCACAGTCCAACTCTCACATCCATACATGACCACTGGAAAAACCATAGCCTTGACTAGATGGACCTTTGTTGGCAAAGTAATGTCTCTGCTTTTCAATATGCTATCTAGCTTGGTCATAATTTTCCTTCGAAGGAGTAAGCGTCTTTTAATTTCATGGCTGCAGTCATCATCTGCAGTGATTTTGGAGCCCAAAAAAATACAGTTTGACACTGTTTTCCCATCTATTTCCCATGAAGTGATGGGACCAGATGCCATGATCTTCGTTTTCTGAATGTTGAGCTTTAAGCCAACTTTTCCACTCTCCTCTTTCACTTTCATCAAGAGGCTCTTTAGTTCCTCTTCACTTTCTGCCATAAGGGTGGTGTCATCTGCATATCTGAGGTTATTGATGTTTCTCCCGGCAATCTTGATTCCAGTTTGTGCTTCCTCCAGCCCAGCGTTCCTCATGATGTACTCTGCATATAAGTTAAATAAGCAGGGTGACAATATACAGCCTTAACATACTCCTTTTCCTATTTGAAACCAGTCTGTTGTTCTATGTCCAGTTCTAACTGTTCCTTCCTGACCTGCATATAATTTCTCAAGAGGCAGGTCAGATGGTCTGGTATTCCCATCTCTTTCAGAATTTTCCACAGTTTATTGTGATCCACAAAGTCAAAGGCTTTGTCATAGTCAATAAAGCAGAAATAGATGTTTTTCTGGAACTCTTGCTTTTTTGATGATCCAGTGGATGTTAGCAATTTGATTTCTGGTTCCTCTGCCTTTTCTAAAACCAGCTTGAACATCACTTAAATTTTGTAAGTTTAGTCTACTCAAACACCTAGTCATTAAATACAATGTTAAAAACCAAGGACTTCCCTAGTGGTCCAGTGGCTAAGACTCCACATTCCCAATGCAAGGGGCCTGGGTTCAATCCCTGGTCAGAAAACTAGATCCTATATGCTGCAACTAAGACCAAAAGCAGCCAAATAAATTAATTATTAATCAAAAAAAAAAAAGCAACCAGGCTTACTGAATCATATCTACTTTTTGGAAGGAGCTTCTAAATTGTATTCAGATTTACTATCGTGATATAAATTTGAAGTAAAATTTTAAGATAAGAATGAAGATATCTGTTTTATAAAAGGGTCAGACCATGAAAAAAATTTAAAATAATACAAAGAGAAAAGATTAAATTGAGGAGGCTGAAATACAGCCTTTACAATAATGGACAAGATATAATCATTAATCAAAGGACTACAGTAATTGGTTCTTTTGAATAAATCCAGATTCTCTCCCCTCTTAATGATACTCCTAAAGGACCCATAACCAAGAAGTTTAAATGTAAAACTTGAACAAAACATCCAGAATAGGAGGGAATATGACAGGAAGGAAGGCTGGTGACAGTCTAAGGGAAGAAGGGGAGCTAGAGTTCCTTTGGAACAGATGAAGGCAAAGGAAAGAGCCATGTGTTTAGGGAGATAAGTATGTGTCCCTTGAAGTCCTTGATGACTGGTAGAACTGTCAGAACACTACTAGCTCATGTTTCTGGATGGAGAAAATGGGAAACATTCTTAAACTACAGTAGGCTTGGTTGAGACATATAGTATGATAATGATATTCACTCTTCCTATCTGAAAAAAAAGTAAATCATATTTTGAAAAGTAATTTCTTATCTGCTGTAGAATTTCCTATCATTGGAAAAAAACCTAGAGTTGTATTGGAGATAGAATAACTGAGGAACCATCCAGAACAATTTGAAGAATTAAAACTAAAAAGAAATAACCCACCATGAATAGCCATCTAATAAGGATGGTTTGAAAATGAGGTAGAAGAACTATATTTAGACACAGAAAGATGAGTATTTGTTAATATGGTATAGAGATACACTGTTAAAGCCTTTGTTTTTTTAAAGCAGCCTTAAAATAATACATAGAGTATAATCCTCCAAATTACTATTTTTAAATAACTGAAAAAAGTATGAGAGGTTATATGTAAAAAATATTTGGGTATAGAAGATAACTTGCTGCTGCTGCTGCTAAGTCGCTTCAGTTGTGTCCGACTCTGTGCGACCCCATAGATGGCAGCCTGCCAGGCTCCCCCGTCCCTGGGATTCTCCAGGCAAGAACACTGGAGTGGGTTGCCATTTCCTTCTCCAATGCATGAAAGTGAAAAGTGAAAGTGAAGTTGCTCAGTCGTGTCCGACTCTTAGCAACCCCATGGACTGCAGCCTACCAGGCTCCTCCATCCATGGGATTTTCCAAGCAAGAGTACTGGAGTGGGGTGCCATTGCCTTCTCTGGAAGATAACTTATTTTCTTCTGATTACTCATCTGTGTTTTCTATTTATTAAAATAAAAAGCATATATAACTTAGTTGTTAAAACTTATATAAGAAAAGTTATACTGGGTCAAAGATTTCCCATCATTTTGTGTGGAAAAGGAGAAAAAGCTGAGAATAAAGGAGATCCTAGTTTCCATATCCACACATTTACCAACAAGTCTTCTTGCTGGGAACTCTGAAATTCAGGAGTAATAAGGAACTGATTTTATAACATTACAGGGAATTTATACTTTCAGAGTGATATAAATTCATCATTATTATTTAACTAAATTCACTAAATTTACTTATGTAATAATCATTACTAAATCATTATTAAATATTCAAGGAAATATTTATATTTAACTAAATATTAATAAATAATTACATAGATTAAAATGTTTCCAAAGTACCTGCTACACTACAGAATGGAAGTAACAAATTTCTAGCCTATGGAACATAGCAATAATACTGGTTTTAGGTATCTTTCAGAGAAAATAAAACATTTATATAAAAAGAATTCAAACCAAGGATTATGATCTAACCTTTAAACAAAATACCTTATTTGGGTTCCAACTATTACTAGCGCTTAAAATATACAGTTTGAATAATTATCAGAAAAATGTACTCCACAGGCCTAACTGGTAATCTATATATTCTATTACATCATGTAACTATGCTTCAGGAACAAAAATCTATTTAAAATCACAGGCAAAGGCATGCTCAATACACAGGCAAAGGAATGCTCAAAAAACATTTATATAGGGTAGAAATTCAGAATCCAATCTTTCTATATAATAATTCAAGGTATTTTCTAATTTTAACTACTACTAATAAGCAAATCCTGAAAAGATGATGCTGTGAAAGTGCTGCACTCAATATGCCAGCAAATTTGGAAACTCAGCAGTGGCTATAGGACTGGAAAAGGTCAGTTTTCATTCCAATCCCAAAGAAAGGCAATGCCAAAGAATGCTCAAACTACCACACAATTGCACTCATCTCACACGCTAGTAAAGTAATGCTCAAAATTCTCCAAGCCAGGCTTCAGCAATACATGAACTGTGAGCTTCCAGATGTTCAAAATGGTTTTTTAGAAAAGGCAGAGGAACCAGAGATCAAAATGCCAACATCCGCTGGATCATCGAAAAAGCAAGAAAGTTCCAGAAAAACATCTATTTCTGCTTTATTGACTATGCCAAAGCCTTTGACTGTGTGGATCACGATAAACTGTGGAAAATTCTGAAAGAAATGGGAATACCAGACCACCTGACTTGCCTCTTGAGAAATCTGTATGCAGGTCAGGAAGCAACAGTTAGAACTGGACATGGAACAACAGATTGGTTCCAAATAGGAAAAGGAGTACATCAAGGCTGTATATTGTCACCCTGCTTATTTAACTTATATGCAGAGTACATCATGAGAAACACTGGGCTGGAAGAAGCACAAGCTGGAATCAAGATTGCTGGGGGAAATATCAATAACCTCAGATATGCAGATGACACCACCTTTATGGCAGACAGTGAAGAGGAACTAAAAAGCCTCTTGATGAAAGTGAAAGAGGAGAGTGAAAAAGTTGGCTTAAAGCTCAACATTAAGAAAACGAAGATCATGGCATCTGGTCCCATCACTTCATGGGAAATAGATGGTGAAACAATGGAAACAGTGTCAGACTTTATTTTTTTGGGCTCCAAAATCACTGCAGATGGTGACTGCAGCCATGAAATTAAAAGACGCTTACTCCTTGGAAGAAAAGTTATGACCAAGCTAGATAGCATATTGAAAAGCAGAGACATTACTTTGTCAACAAAGGTCCATCTAGTCAAGGCTATGGTTTTTCCAGTGGTCATGTATGGATGTGAGAGTTGGACTGTGAAGAAAGCTGAGCGCCGAAGAATTGATGCTTTAGAACTGTGGTGTTGGAGAAGACTCTTGAGAGTCCCTTGGACTGCAAGGAGGTCCAACCAGTCCATTCTAAAGGAGATCAGCCCTGGGATTTCTTTGGAAGGAATGATGCTAAAGCTGAAACTCCAGTACTTTGGCCACCTCATGCAAAGAGTTGACCCATTGGAAAAGACTCTGATGCTGGGAGGGATTGGGGGCAGGAGGAAAAGGGGACGACAGAGGATGAGATGGCTGGATGGCATCACCGACTCAATGGACATAAGTTTGGGTGAGCTCCAGGAGTTGATGATGGACAGGGAGGCCTGGCGTGCTACGATTCATGGGGTCGCAAAGAGTCGGAAATGACTGAGCGACTGAACTGAACTGCACTGAATAAGCATTAATATTAAAAATTCTACACTGAGGCCATTCAATGTACACTTGCTTCCTCAGTTTTTCTCCATTTCAGTTTAAAATTTCTCTTCACCCTTCAGCCTTCCTTTTTCAGGTTAAACTATCTCTTCCCATTACTGCCCAAGAAATGGCCTCATAATTTTGTAGCCTACTACCTTCTCATTTCATTAATTCACTTTTCTCCATTTTCTTAAATCTTTCATTGCTCTTCATATACTCTTTTTGGACTACAATATGCTCAAGGTATCATTTATTGAGGGGAGAGGAGGGAACTTGCCCTGACAGGAAGACGCCCTGGGGCTAACAAACTCACCAGGTCCTAACCTCCTCATCTCCAAACCCAACAGGATCCTTCTCAGGTGGATCCTTCCATGACATTCATGCAGCATCTCCCTACAAGGCTCTCGTTTCTTGGTACATATGGCATTTTGCTCTAGTGGTTTCTTTCCAACATCTCTGCTTAATTGTCTTCCTCTTACCTTTTAACACAGCATCTGTACTGGGCCTCTCTTCTCTCTACACTTTCTCTTATTTATCTGATATGCTTTCAGCTCTCTCCCCCAAGCTGTGGATGCCCTTCATCAATCTCTTTACAGACTGATTTTCTTCTTTCCCTGGAGGCTGTCCTAATTCCAGAACCTCATTCCCAGTCCAAGTTCTCATTCCCAATCTCTTTCTTCTGTTAAAGCATTCTAGGAACTCTTGGTGGAATAGTCTTTCAAAGGCTCTGATTGTATCAGTCTCTAATCAAACACTGTAAATGGCTCTCCAACATCTAGTATTTAAAATTCAAAACTCTTGGTATGTGATTCGAAGCCCTTTGATCTGAGGGACAGAATACTCTTCTTAAGTATTCTATACTTTATTCACAATGTCTGAACTGGGCTAAAAAAAATACATTGATTATATCCTACCACACCTGCTGAAGAAGTTACTAAGTATTTAAACTCAGCTCAAATTCTATCTCCAAATTACCGCATCTCCTGGTATAGAAATGATCTCTTCATTCTTCATGTGTAGAAAGTACTTGACAACTTTTTGTAGCACTGAAGTCATTCTGTCTTGATATGAAAGGACATGGACATTTCTTAATTTCATTAATTGAATATGACCAGCAATAGGAATCTTATTTACTTATTTGTCCTCTTTAGTGTCTTGAATGTAGTAGGCAGTGCAGATTATATTCATTTAGAATGAGAGACTACTCCAGGATCTGAGCTAAAGTTTGCCTCTGACTTATTTCTGAAGAAAAGACCTGGGAAACAAATAAGCTAAATAAACAATGGTGTGTGAGAGAGAGTGTGTGTGTGTGTGTGTGTGTGTGTGTGTGTGTGTCTTGTGGGGCTGGTATTTAATAAAGGACTTAAAATGATTTAATTTGAATTATTTTACAAAAATAAGCAACTCTACTCCTAGACCTATACCCAAGAGAATTGAAAACTAAGTTCACACAAAAATTTGTACATGAATATTCATAGCAGCATTATTCATAAAGCCAAAAAGTGGAAACAACTTAAATGTCTATCAACTGAAGAATGAATAAACAAAAAGTGGAATGCCCACACAATGGAATAGAATTAAGCCATAAAAAGGAATAAGTACTGATATATGCAACATGGATGACCCCTGAAAACATTATGCTGGAGAAGCCACACCCAAAAGGCCATATACTATATAATTCCATTTATATGAAATGTCTAGAACTGGTAAACCCATAGATACAGAAGGTAAGTTAGTGGTTGCCAGGGGATGGAGGTAATTCAGAGTAACTGCTGACAGGTACAGGGTTTCTTTTTGAGGTGATGAAAATGTTCTGGAATTTAGACAGTGGTGATGGTTGCACAATATTGTGAATATACTAAACCCCTGAATTGTACACTTTAAAATGATGAATTTTATGTGAATTTTAGCTTAACTAAAAAGAAAAGAAAAAATAGTTGTGAGTTTGGTCTCCTGAATAACTTGATTTGTATTTGTGGTATAACTGAAAAGAAGTCTGACCTTTGAGTCAGCAAATCTAGGTTTAACTTATTTCTGCCACTAACCAGCTGTGTGATCTTAAGGACATTACTTAACATCTCTAAGCCTCACAGCCTCATCTATAAAGTGAGAATAATTAACGCCTCACAAAGCTGTGAGACTCATGAAATCATGTCAACCATAAAGCCTTTCATATAAACTGAAAAAACTTTCATATAAACTGAAAAAACTTTCATATAAATAAAGCCTTTCATATAAACTGAAAAACCTTACTATCATTTTGTACACTTATACTTAAAATGATTTTTTAAAATCGTAAGCTGTATTGAATAGTCCATAACTTCAACTTTTACCACTGGCATATTATCTAACCAGCTTTTATTGTCAAATATGAATGGCATCCTGGACTTGCAGCAGTTATCCTGTAGGCACTAGTAGTACAGCATGTTACAAAGTTATTTAATTCTAATCTTCACGGTGAAAGGTAACATAGAATGATGGTTATGACCAGAGGCACAGAACTGAGTTTCAGTCCAGGTTCTTCCATTGACTTTGAGCAAAGACCTAACTTCTCTGACCATCAGTGTACTATAAAGTATGTGTCTGTGTGAGTGTGCATGTGTGTGTGTGTGTGTGTGTGAGAGAGACCTACTTAGTAAAGGAGTTATAGGATTCATTAAGATATTTGATATATAAGGCACATATTGCAGTATCTGGTACCTAGCAAGCAATCAATAATCAGTAGTTGTTATTATTATTTCCATTTTATGGAGTAAGAGGTTTAAATAACCGGTCTAAGTTAACAAGTCTGAAGCATAACCAGGAAGAAAAAATAGATATTTTGCTCACACTACGTCAGGTGATCAGGATAGGGGATGATTCAGTATGTTTCCTATGTGTTAAACAGCATCATATAGAGCACTCTAGTACTGCATTAGCCAAATAGCTTAACTTTTTGCTCATCAGTTAAAGAAAAGACATAATCCTATTCAGCACTAGCACAAGGTCTGACACAAATAAATTTACACAAGTAAATATTTACTGAATAAACAAATGAATAAAGAGTGTTATTATTGGCTATATTTACAACCAAGCATCAACACAAAATCCAAAGACATTTCCAAATACCTGTACTTTTACATATATAAAACATTTTGGGTTTTCAAAGTTCTCATTTGTATTTTGAAAGTTCTCATTTCAGTGTCCTATCTGTTCTTTGGCATTAATACAAAGGAAGGCACATATTTTTTTAAGTAGGAATGTAAACTGATGCAGCCACTGTGGAAAACAGTGTAGAGATTCCTCAAAAATTTAAAGACAGGGACTTCTCTGTCCCAATTGCTGGGACTCCAGGCTCCCAGTGCAGGGGGCCCGGGTTCAATCCCTGGTCAGGGAACTAAATGCCACATGCCACTGCTAAGAATCCTATATGCCACAACTAAAGATTCTACATGCCACAACTAAAAGATCGAATGCTGAAACGAAGATCCCACCATGCTGCAACTAAGACGTGGAGGAGCCAAATAAATAAATTAATTAAAAAAAGTTAAAGACAGAATTACCAAATAATCCAGCCATTCTACTTCTGGGTATATATCCAAAGGAAAGTATAAAATACAATTTTATTCATCCATAAAAAGAAATAAATCTTGCCACTTGTAACAACATGGATGGACCTTGAGGACACTATGGTAAGTGAAATAAGTCAGACAGAGAAAAATAAATACTATATGATCTCATTTATGCATGGAATCTAAAAAACAAAAAAGGTAATTCAAGCATATAAGGAACAGATTGGTGGTTTCCAGAGGTGGGGGTAATGGGTGAAGGTGGTCAAAAGGTAAAAACTTACAATTAAAAGATACATAAGTTCTGGAGATGTATGTGCAGCATGGTGATTACAGTCAACAATACTGTACTTTATATTTGAAAGTTGCTAAAAGAGTAGATCTTAAAATCTCTCTCCCAATGGAAAAAAAATTATAACTGAAAAGTGAGTGTGTGTGTGTGTGTGTGTGTGCGTGCATATAATGAGAACTCTTTAGGATTTATTGTCTTAGAAACTATCATGTACAACATATAGCAATGTTGATTATATTTATCATGTTACATTACATCCCTTGATTGATGTTAACTAAATTTACAATGGTAGTCACTTCACAATATATACATATATCAAATCATTACAGTGTATACTTTAGACTAATACACTGTTGTATGTCAATTAAGTCTCAAAAAAATTGGAAAAATATAAAGGGGAAAACAAAAAGTTTTCATTTGGGGGCTCCTAAATGCTCTCTGGCATTGATACAAAGGAAAGCATTTACTATTTCAAACAACAGGAGACTGAGAATGAAAGAAAGATATTCAACAAGTATTCTTATGTTTCAGATTCTGAATATATAGTTTGTCTTCCCTAACAGAATTCTGATAGTTTCCTAAGAGCAGGAATCATATGCAATTAATTTCAGTTTACCTTTACAGAGCCTAACCTTACACATGCTGCTGCTAAGTCACTTCAGTCGTGTCCGACTCTGTGCGACCCCATAGACGGCAGCCCACCAGGCTCCCCCGTCCCTGGGATTCTCCAGGCAGAAACACTGGAGTGGGTTGCCATTTCCATCTTCAATGCATGAAAGTGAAAAGTGAAAGGGAAGTTGCTCAGTCTTGTCCGACTCTTAGCGACCCCCTGGACTGCAACCTACCAGGCTCCTCTGTCCATAGGATTTTCCAGGCAAAAGTACTGGAGTGGGGTGCCATCGCCTTCTCTGAACCTTACACATAGCAGGCACTTAATTACAATATATTTAAACAGCTGGGTAAGAATATTTCTTGGCTATATAAAATGTATTGATCATATTTAACCTATTCTGCAAAACACTGAAGGTTAATATCAGAACTAAAACTCTCCATGTGTGGCTGGCTATATCATTTTAAGAAAATAAAATCATACAGATACACACATACATACACACAGTTTCTCATAAAGAAATGCAAATATGTCAAACTATAACCAGTTTATAAAACTGTCTTCATTTGCCCTGCATATTTCTATAAATTAAGTGACAGATCTGCACCAAGCTGGAAAAATATTCGGGTCCCCTCAATATTACTAGGATTGCTGACTTGACTTTAGACCGGTATAATGAAACAGATATACTACGTTGTTTTTTTTTTCCCTCAAGTCATAGTAAGGTATCTCAGCATTATGCTAGAAACTGTTAAAGATTTAATTGTAAGATATTGTCCTTGTACTCAAAATACTGACATCATTAGTGAAGATAAGACAACAGACAATGTAAAATGGTATGCACATTTTCGTTCACTGCATTGCTAATTTAAAAATCACCTGGGAAAGACAAATATCATATGGTTTCACTTATATGTGGAACCTAAAAAAGAAAAGAATGATACTAATGAACTTATACACAAAACAGAAATAGACCAACAGACATAGAAAACAAATGTACTGTTACCACAGGGGAAAGGGAACAGGGAGGGATAGATTAGGAGTTTGGGATTAAAATATACACACTACTACATATAATATAAATAACCAACAAGGACCTACTATATGGCACAGGGAACTATACTCAATATTTTATAATAATCTGAGGGAAAAAAATCTAAAGAAACAGATATATATGTTTGTATGATGGAATCAATTTGCTATACACCTGAAACCAATACAACACTGTAAATCACCTATGCTTCAATTTTAAAAAATCACCTGGGAGTTTGCAGAAAAACAGTAAGAACTGAATAGGAAAAGTTTCAAACAGGAAGTAAATTTTACACAGGGTCTTGAAGAAAAGGTAAAATCTGACAAGGCAGAAAGAAGGGAGGAGGGTTTTCTGAGGAAAATAAATAGTAACAGAGGCTCAACACTTGAATCAGCACAACGTTCAAGACAGACTTCAATGGCAGAAAGAACAGGCCAAGGAACACAGGAAATGAAGATGGATGAGTAGTATGGGACAGATTAGACAGGGTGTCAAAAGTCAGGCAGAAGAGGTTAGACTTAGTGTGGTAGATAACAGGGAACCAATGAAACTTTCCAGTAAGGGGAGAGATGTGCTAAAAGCAGTAGCATTTACAGAAGGTTAATCAAGATGAGCTGGAAAAAAGAGGGAAGCGAAGGAAGGCAATTGTAGTAATCCAGTAATGAGGTGGTAGGGGTATGAGTGTGATAAGTGCACACAGAGTGTTTCTTAGTGGCAATGTGATGGGCCTGGAGACCGTACAATCGGGAGGGGTACCAGAAAAACACAGACTAACCGAGGGACTGGCTACAAGGTAAAAGAGTCAGACCACAGATCAAAACCTGGACATCTCAAACACTAGAAATACTTATGCAAGGCCTAAAGGTTTTTCAAGTACTCTCTCTGTAAGTAGTTCCATTGTTTTGTTTAGTAAATTTACTGAAGGTGCTCCCTACTTTCACAACTGTTTTGCTAACACAGCCCCATGAAAGTCTGTTAAGGTAAAAATTCATTTGTTTTCAATACATTTTTCAATACAAAGTTAATTAACGTGTCACAGGATATAAGCTCCCAGAGAATAACATGGTGAAAAGAGAAAAACATTCTTCTTTACATTCAAGTGTATGTTCCTTACAGTCTGGTTCTAGTCCCCCTCCGCCTAAAACAAAAACGAAAAAAACTAACACATCCCTTGAAAACTCAACCTGGTTTGTTTTTTTTTTTTCCCAGCTGATCTAAAATCTCAAAACATAGTCCCGACTTTAATCTGGTAGTGAGCCAGTCCGAAAAAAACCAACAAACTCTCGTGAGAAAATGAATTAAGAAATCAACATTTTGCCATGTTGCTTTCCTGAGTTGTGCTATCAAATTAGGAAGAAATTCTCAGAAGTGAAAAACAAGGAGAAAAACGTTACTAAAGCCAAATTTAGCAGGTTCATATGTATATATATATTTTTTTTTACTAAATATTTAAGTCTACAGTCAACTCTTCCCTGCTTCCACTCTCCTTAGAGAGTAGTAAATACAGAAATGGCATAAAGAAGATTTACAGATTTCATTCACATGCTCCACAGTTTTTTCGGATTCTTCTATTCCTGCAACACTGACCCTGCTATCTATACACAGCTGCACGCACTGTTTCATACCTTCTCTCAAGATCATTTTCTGGTAGACCTGTGAATAAGACTCGAAACATTCCCAAACAGCAAAAATAACTCTATCTGCTATCATTCACTGAACTCTTCCTTTACAATGTGTAACCAAACTTGTGCTTTAATACACAACCTCGTTTAATCCTCATAGCAATCTTGCAAGGTAGGTACTATGATTATGCCCATTTAACCAGTGAAGAAACCAAGGCTTTGGGAGTTCAGGGAATTATACAAGGTCACAAACCTAGTGACCTAGTAAGTGGCAGATATGTTCATCTGACATGCTCTTGTGAATCGTTAGAATACACTGCCAATCCTACAGACATGTGAGTGAAACCAAAAGTGAGAGATAAGGAAGGGTGGCGTGCTATTCACAGAGTCCAAGGGTTTGAGAGGAGCATCAAAGATACAAATGGAGAGATTTCTGGACTCGTCTCTAACCTTTCCTTACACAATTCCTGGAGGAGAGTGAGACAGTGCTATGAAATGGGAGTGAACTGTCTCCTCTTGTAGGAGGACACATATTACACGACTATTTCATGGTATTGACAGGATCTCAACATCTTAATTTGATTCACATTAAAAAAAATGTTACTTAGATAGGCCAGGTCAAGACGAATTAGGCTGATTGGTGACATCAAAATGCTTTAAAAAAATATTTTCTTAATAGAATTCCAGTGACCTGAGAAACCTATGTAACTCCTACCAATGACCCTGAAATAGAAACTAGCTTTTTAAAGCTACTTCTCAGTACAACATATATATTCATAAGAAAACATTTTTAAAAATAACTCTCCTTATGCATCTGGGCAGAGATGTCATATTTCCTCCACAAAGCTTCCTTTTATGTTGCAACACTAAGAATCTCAATTTTAGGCTGAACTAGAACAACTGAGAACTGCAAACTCCTTCACAGGAGATGATTATTTTTAATAGTTTTTATATAAATTGTCTAAAACTTTACGTTTTAACTCTGCAATACTCTTCACTAGAGGGTAAAGCAGTTAAAGTTTCAAGTTCTGTTTCCCCTCACCCCTCTCTTTTTTTTTCTGCTAACACATGGTCTTTCACAAAAGAGTCAGTGTGATCTCTGCCGACTGAAGATAACAGATATGACTGTGGTAAACTCAAGAAGATTAAGCACATGTCAAGTAATTCAGAAGTTTAAAACTTGTCACCTGTGTGTGAAACCAGCAAACAGTTATAACTGGTTAAATAAACATGGACAAATTAGTAGGATGTAATTAGTAACTACCACTTTTCCCTCCAATGAGTGGTGTCTGGGCAGGCAGCCATACAATCTGCAATAATCGGTCACTACTGTGAAGCCCCAGCAACTTCCTCTGCCCCACCCTCATCTAACCTCCGACTGGGATACTTTTGGACTGCTAAAAGAATGCTCAGATAATCACAAAAGTCCTCTTTATCAGTGAACACTGAAATTTACCTAATTTGCTCTTTTAGGTTTTTAACATTCATAAATATTAAGAAAAAATGCAATATGATAATATTTCAAAGATTATTTGAAGGTTTTGATTTCCTTTTTATATGTTAGAAAGAATAGTGTCCCCAAATCAGTAATATCCACTGCAATGCTTCTTGACCCTGATGCTGGGAAAGACTATAGGCAAAAAGAGAAGAGGGCAGCAGAGGATGAGATGGTTGGATGGCATCATTGACTCAATGGACATGGATCTGAGCAAACTCTGGGAGACAGTGAAGGACAGGGAAACCTGGCATGCCTTCAGTCGACAGGGTCACAAAGAGTTGGAAACAACTTAGCGACAGAACAACAACAATCCTATGTACCATCATAAGACTTTACAGATAAAGACTTTACATAAAATACCAGGAGTTTAGAAGTCAGGGTTATACACATTTCATTTAAACCATGTTCCAAGAGTCTAGTAAATTTGGGAAAAACTGTTAAGGTAGCTTTCCTGGTTTATAAAATATTATGAATGACATACAAATATGAGATATTTAAAAAGTATCCACTTGCCTACTTCATGTAATTTCACCTCATGGACTGGAGTAGTCCCATAAATTATTACCTCATGCCTAAGATATTTTATTTTTATACTTTAATAAGTAAACTACCCTTACTACTAAAGAAAAAAAATTACAAAACAAAGTAAATGTGATCAAATCTTCTGACTTTTCTGCCTCTAAATGTGATATTACATAAAAAAAAAAAAAAAACCTGCTCTGTTTTCTCTCCTTTTATCCCTTTCTGTGAAAGAAGAAAAATGGGAAGTGGCTTGTTATTTTTTAAGATCTCCGGGATAAACAAGTGTGCTGTTTTAAGTAGCCTAATTTTGAACTGTTGTCTTATAGTAATAATATCATTCATTATCAAAAACTGCATCCATTTAATAAAAATGGCCTTCAGTATATTTAAAATTTGTGTTTAAAAAACTCTTCTGACAAGATTTTGATGTTTTATTTGCAGCTTAGTATTTACCTTACTTATCCAGGAGAAAGGAAAAAATAAAACACTTTGAAAATAATCCCCACTAATAGTTATTTGTAGAATATCAAACTACAAATTAAAATTAATAGAGCATATGAATCCAGTGAATTTTTAGGTTGATTGCTCTCAGCTGGACTTTTGAGTTAAGGCCATAAATATTCACATGAAACTCAACAGAGTTTATTAGCTATGTTTAGACACAAACTATATTTATAATAAAACATTACATTTAAAACAAAACACCAAGCTTACTCTAAGTAGATCTTCTCAAACGCATGTCCTACATTCCCCATTTGACATACTAAAGACTTTAAAAATTCTTTACTTAGCTACAGCAATCAGTAAGATTGCCCCAGAGATGGCTTTCTTTAAAAGGCAGCCTCTTATTCACTTAGGAAAGATAAAACTGAATTCCACTTAAGTTGTAAGAACAAGATCATGCTATCAGCACCTTCATCCTGAGAAAGGAAGTTATTATAGTCACAGTTTTATAAATGAGGCTTTAAGAGAGTACTTCCTGGTCAGACAGTTAACGTCAACAGCATTTTATATAGCTTTACATTTCGACATTTTGAAAAGAGCTTTCTGAAAACTTTTCCTGATTCTTTTCCTCCTGTCCCCACAACAGAGGAAAACCAGCTCAAGCTAAACGAACCTTAAGGTAAAATCTACGAAATCCTACCAATGTCTACCGTTATGGTATCATGTAAATATCAGAACTGGTTGTTATTGTTGATAATATCAGCTTAAGTTTTAGTTATTGTACATTTACGCACCCTCTGTCTAATCCCCTCTGTGCGCTGGAGTGAAGTTTCAGGGTACACAACATTAGAAGGAAAAGAAACGTTAGAAAGAAAAGAAAGGAAAGACAACTCACCAATTCCTTGATAATGAAGATGATGCCAGTCAGCATTCACAGTTCAATTTTCAAATTCAAAGTTAGTTATCTTTTAAACTTATATATATACATATATATATATACACATATATACAAACAAGCAAAAAAACCCAACTCCACGAAACCTTGTACAATCCGAATAAGGAACTGCAGATAAAAGCAGCGTGACCTGGGTGCTGCTCATGACTATCTGTATTGCAAGCTCAAGTATTTCCTGTTACGACGCCCATTGGTTCCCACAGGTGCAAGTGCCTATGGGTGTTGCCGCTTTACCCTTCCTTTGGTAAGTGAACCGCTAAAGGAGATTTCAGGTTGGCATAATCAATGCTGGGAACTATTGGGGCAGAACTACCCCGGGCTAATACCAAGAGCCTCCCAAACTAGCTTGATTGTGAATTGATGATTACCTAATTCAAAACGGCTGGAGAAAATTTATTTTAGTAGATGTTTATGATTTTTCTAAGACGCACTGTTATTAAAGAATATTTGTGATTTTACTCAACAAATATGTATTAATTGCTTTCTCTGTGGAAAGCTCTATTTAGGCACTAGGAATATAGTAGTGAACAAAACAAAATCCCTGTGGTCATTCATACACTGTCTGGTAGACTTTTGACTATTTCACATATATAATGAGAAAACTTCCCTAAAGGCAGAGATAAAAGAAATTTGTATGGAAATTTGGAGAGTCAATTGTAGTGCTTATTATACAAAACTAAAAAGCACTGTAATTAAGGCCATGCCACCTTAAACCTTAAAGAACTTTTCCAGAACCTAGTACAGAAAAACAAGATTCTTTATGTTTGCAGTGTTTCTAAAAGGCCAGGTTGGAGGCAATGGCGTATGTTCCAGCAGGGAAAAGGAAAAACTTCTCACCATGAGTCACCAGTGACTAAGTTCTTTTAATTCAGGCTTAAAACACATTTCAAACCCAATTACTTGTACATGCAGAAAACTGATAACCCCAAATTAACATCAGGAGCTTGATTTGACCAATTTTCAGGGTTAATATTAGCAGCTAAGAAAAATAAATGAAGTGCTTTTAATGCGAAAATGCCCCTGTACTGAATTTTGTTATCATTTTGGTCTTATAAGTCTTTACTGCCTAAGGGCCATGTTAGAAGCTTCCATTAGATTTTATTACAAGGAATGTTGTTTTCTTAGATTGTAGCCAGACTGGGACACAATCATCTTGGATATATGATGTCATGGTAGGAATGGCTTTTATTTGTATTCAGTAAAACAAAAACACAATAAATTCAGGGCTGCTCAAAAAAATGTAAAGCCCAGAGAATAAAATATATGGATAAAATCCACTCTTCCCAGCTATGCTTCACTTCCTTAGGATTTTATTATGTTTCAAATAACAAACTTTCTTTTTTGACAACAAATGGGAGAAATTCCCAGAGCCAAATTCATCCATTTAGTGAGTCAATAAATCTTTATTGAGCAACTACTACGTTTCCCTGGTGCCTCAGTCACTAAAGAATCCTCCTGCAATGCAGGAGACAGGAGTTTGATCCCTGGGTTGGGAAGATGCGCTGGAGAAGGAAATAGCGACTCACTCCAGTATTTGTGTCTGGGAAATCCCATGGACAAAGGAACCTGGCAGGCAGTTCTTGGGGTTATAAGGGTCAGACACAACTTAGTGGCTAAACCACCACCACTACATGCTAGGTAGGCACTGTTTCATGAGTTGGGAAAAAGCAATGAATAAGAAAATCTCTGCTTTCATGGAGTCTAAATTCTAGTGGAGGGATATAAGGCAAACAAAAACATAAAATATCTGATGTGTCAGAATGGTGTCCTCTCTCCAGTATAGAGAAGAATGCAATATGAAAGATAAGGATAAAAATAAGAAAATGTACAAAGTAAGCACTTAAGGAATTTAGAGGAGAGAGTAGCAAGAAGATGATCAGAGAAGGCCTCAGGAAAGATGGCATTAAAATTAGATCTGCGGGAATTCCCTGGTAGTCCCAGTGGTAAGGACTCAGCGCTTTGACTGCTGGGGACCTGAGTTTGATCACTGCTTGGGGAAACTAAGATCCCACAAACTGAACTCTGAAATAGGAGGAATAGAAAAGGCATTCCAGGGAAAAGAAACAGCAGGAACAAAGGCCTGAACGTGTAATCAGTATAAGTGCTTGGCTGTAAGCAGGCTGTTCTGGGACACAGGAGATAGATATAGATATATACAGATATAGATATAGATGGATTATGGGGCTATAGGAATGCTAAAACAGGTTGATAAATCTGTACTGAATTTAGTAGGCCACAGGGTATTAAAAGTTTTTAACACAGAAGTGACAAAATCAGAGCTGTACTTTAGGGGGAATAAGAGAGCAATAGTGTATACAGGAAGAACAAAAAAGAGGAGACTGGAAACTTGTCACAGTAGACCTTCCTGAGCACATATTTTGGGCTTTCATTAGCTTTTTCTTGAACCTTTAAGAAATATACAGTAAAACGTGTATTGAGTTGAAAAACCAGATCTAGGTTACAGTGGTCAAGTTTGCCACTGTCGGTATGGCCTTGGGAAGTCACTCACATTGTTGTTGAGTCGCCCAGTCATGTCTGACTCTTTGTAACCCCAGGGACTGCAGCACACCAGGCGTCCCTATCCCTCACCATCTCCAGGAGTTTGCCCAAGTTCGTGTTCATTGCATCAGTGATGCCGTCCAGCCATCTCATCCTCTGATGTCCTCTTCTCCTTCTGCCTTCAATCTTTCCCGGCATCAGGGACTTTTCCAATGAGTCATCTATTCACATCAGATGACCAAAATACTGGAGCTTCAGCTTCAGCATCAGTCCTTCTAGTGAGTATTTAGGGTTGATCTCCCTTAAGATTGACTGGTTTGTTCTCCTTACAGTCCAAGGGACTTTCAGGAGTCTTTTCTAGCACCAAAGTTTGAAGGCATCAATTTTTTGGTGTTCTGCCTTCTTTATGGTCCAGCTCTCACAACAATACATGACCGCTAGGAAGACCATAGCCTTGATTATACAGACCTTTGTTGGCAGAGTAATGTCTCTCCTTTTCGGCACACTGTCTAGGTTTGTCATGGCTTTCCTGCCATGAGGCAATGGTCTTCTGATTTCATGACTGCAGTCACCATCTGCAGTGATTTTAGAGCCCAAGAAGAGGAAATCTGTCACTACTTCCACCTTTTCCCCTTCTATTTGCCATGCAGTAATGGGGCTAGATGCCAAGATCTTAGTATTTTTAATAGTCTTAAGTTGGCTCTTTCACTCTCCTCCTTCACCTTCATCAAGAGGCTC
The DNA here is from genome assembly GCF_029378745.1 of Bos indicus. Taxonomy (NCBI): domain Eukaryota; kingdom Metazoa; phylum Chordata; class Mammalia; order Artiodactyla; family Bovidae; genus Bos; species Bos indicus. The sequence continues at coordinate 56,932,642 of NC_091776.1, read as the reverse complement.
TTTAGTTCCTCTTCACTTACTGCCATTCGGAGAAGGCACTGGCACCCCACTCCAGTACTCTTGCCTGGAAAATCCCATGGATGGAGGAGCCTGGAAGGCTGTAGTCCATGGGGTCGCTGAGGGTCGGACACCACTGAGCGACTTCACTTTACTTTTCACTTTCATGTATTGGAGAAGGAAATGGCACCCCACTCCAGTGTTCTAGCCTGGAGAATCCCAGGGATGGGGGAGCCTGGTGGGCTGCTGTCTATGGGGTTGCACAGAGTCGGACACGACTGAAGTGACTTAGGAGCAGCAGCAGCACTTACTGCCATTAGGGCAGTAACATCTGCATATCTGAGGTTGTTGACTTGATTCCAATTTGTCACTCATCTAGCCCGGCAATTCTTGTGATGTGCTCAGCATATACGTTAAACAAACAGGGTGACAGCAGACAGCCCTGTCGTACTACTTTCTCGATTTTGAACCAATCAGTTGTCTCGTACAAGGTTCTAATTGTTGCTTCTTGACCTGCATACAGGTTTCTCAGGAGACAGGTAAGATGGTCTGGTATTCCCATCTCTTTAAGAGCTTTCCACAGATTGTCATGATCCACATAGTCAAAGGCTTTAGCATAGTCTATGAAACAGAAATAGATGTTTTTCTGAAATTTCCTTGCTTTCTCTGTAATCCAGAAAATGTTGGCAATTTGATCTCTAGTTCCTCCTCCTTTTCTAAACCCAGCTTGGACATGTGGAAGTTCTTTGTTCACATAATGCTGAGGCCTAGCATGCAGGATTTTAAGCATGATCTTACTAGCGTGGGAGATGAGTGCAACTGTCCAATGGTTAGCATATTCTTTGGTACCACCCTTCTTGGGGAGTGGGGTGAGAATTGATTTTTTCCAGTCCTGTGGGCACTGCTGGGTCTTCCAGATCTGCTGACATAATGAATGCAAAACCTTGCTGACATCATCCTTTAAGGATTTGAATCAAATTGATTACATTCTTTGAGGCTGAAGATGGAGAAGCTGTATACAGTCAGCAAAAACAAGACCTGGAGCTGACTGTGGCTCAGATCATCAGTTTCTCAAAGCAAAATTCAGTCTTAAACTAAAGAAAACAGGGAAAAATAATAGGCCAGCCAGGTATGACTTAAATCAAATCCTGTATGAATTTGCAGTAGAGATAATGAATAGATTCAAAGGACAAGATCTAGTTAACAGTGAGCCTGAAGAACTAGGGACAGAGGTCCGTGATATTGTACAGAAGGTGGCGAATAAAACCATCCCAAAGAAAAAGAAAAGCAAGAGGGCAAAGAGGTTATCTGAGGAGGCTTTACAAATAGTGGAAGAATGAAGAGAAGCAAAAAGCAAGGGAGACAGGGAAAGGTACATCCATTTAAATGCAGAGTTCCAAAAAATAGCTAGAAGAGAAAAGAAGGCCTTCTTCAAAGAACAACGCTTAACAATAGAACAACAAAAGGAGAAAGACTGGAGAGCTCTTCAGGGAAATTGGAAACATCAAGGGAGCATTCTGCCCAAAGATGGATACAATAAAGGATAAAAATGGCAAAGACCTAGTAGACGCTGAAGAGATCAAGAAGAGATGTAAAGAAAACACAAAAGAACACAGAAGTATAAAAAAGATCTTAATGAAGTGGATTACTACAATGGTGTGGTTAGTCACCCAGAGCCAGACATTCTAGAGTGCAAAGTCAAGTGGGCCTTAAGAAGTACGCTGTTAATAAAGCTAGTGGATGTGATGAAATTCCAGGAAGTCACTCATACTGAGTCTCAATTTCCCTACGTGTGACCTATTAATTATTCTTTTTGGAGCCAGGAGCCACGGGATTCATCAAGTGATTAGATACTGAGGATAGAGCAAACACAGCACTAAAAAATGGTTTCAAGTGATTAAAATAACAAGCAGCTATCACTTGTTAAACACTTCCTATGCATTTATCACTGTACTTGGTGCTTTACATAAATCACATCATTTATTCCTTATAAGCCATAAGGGCTTCCCTTATGGCTCAGCTGGTAAAGAATCTGCCGGCAATGTGTGAGACCTGGGTTCAATCCCTGGGTTGGGAAGATCCCCTGGAGAAGGGAAAGGCAACCTACTCCAGTATTCTGGCCTGGAGAATTCCATGGACTGAACAGTCCATGGGGTCGCAAAGAGTTGGACATGACTGAGCGACTATCACTTCACTATTCCTTATAAGAATCTTGTGAGGCCCATATTTTTGTTTTACAGATGAGAGAACTGAGAGCTTTAAACACTTAAGTAACTTAACCAGGATAAGCAAACTGGCATAGTGATAAAGCCAAAATAGGTGCCTGGGTCTGAGTCTCAGGCCCTTTCTCTTTTCAATGTATCATGCTGTTTTCTACATGGCAGATAAATAATGCTAACATTTGTTCTTGGGTTGCAACAGAATCATTCTTTTAACACTCTTTTGATGCACTAAAAGCCCTCAGTGAAAATATGAAACTAAATGTGAACATAATCTAAGAATTTTCCATCATTAATTCATTCACATCCATTCAACTGACATGTAATGAGCACCCTTCATACTCTGTGCCTGCTATTAAATCTTGATCTAGAAGAGTTAAAAACTCTATTTATGTGGTTTGGGGAAATATTTGTGTATTTACACAGAAAGCCTTCAAGAAGTAAAGGCTAATATTTGCAATAGAATGAAAAATTGGCCATGAACTCCGATTCTGTTTTGTATGCCTACTGCCAAGACCAATTAGGTTTTTGTTTATTTAAGAAAGCATTCTGTCTTGATTAGTGCCATCTATTGTAATGGGTAAATAAAATGTATCTGAATTGTCATAAGCCTTGATTGCTATGGACAAAAGCCACTGTCATTAGACAGAAAATGAAACATATAAAAATACTACACAGAGTCCTAGTCTGATTTGGAAATAAAAGGTTATCCTCCTGTCCATCAAAAATAGTGTGAGGAAGTAAAACTGAAATCTTCTAATGAGTACTTTGATAACTGACTAAAATAGTAAGCATAACAAATATGGGGTTGATTTTGCTATCCATCATTTTTACTGAGGCCAGGGGTTAGGTGAAAGGTTCCCAAACACTAGGCTACAACATATCAGTTCCAATGTTAGGAGCTAAACTGACATGAGCCACCTATAAGTAGGTTTTGCTAGGTGTAAGATGTTTATTACATGGCATGTTCCTCTTCTCACTCTAGGGATGATAAATGTGTATCTTTGAGAAAGGGGATAATGGTTAGGAGTTGATCTGCGTATCATGAAACTGACCCCTATGCCACTCTGATGTAAAGTAGAAATAATTTACAAAGACTTTAAATATACTCATTTCTAACAAATCCCAGGTCAGACAGAAAAAAATGCATTCAGTTCAGTTCAGTTTTAGGTAACTTTAAAAACATGTAGCTGGAATGATAAAATTTATCAACTTAATTCCTACATCATAAAATTTCTGAATACCTGTTATTTTTAATTTGTTGCCCATAGCCTGTAAGTTAGTTACATCACATTTTGGTCCATAAATTCAATGCATCTAATCCATTATTAGATGTAAGTAAATTTTTTTTTTTACTACAATGAATTCGAGTTTGAAAATAGTAACAAATTTTTAACGTATCCTTACAAATGACAAAGTAACCAATTAAATGAATGTTAAAGCTAAATAACCACAAACTACACTTTCCATGAAGAAATGCAATTGTACAATATCCCATAACTCAAAACTACTAATCCAAAACTATGGTGGGACTCTTTCATTGAAGACTGAAAAGAAGTCTTCTCTTAGAACAGTCACAAAACACTGTTTGATGGAAGCTTTCCCTCTGTCCACCTGCTTTCTTTTTAGGGGGAGGGAAAAAACAGACTGAAGGAAAAGACTATAAAGGAAAGATGCTTTTAATGTCTATAAAATAAACTCTAAAAAAACCCTAAAGTCAAAGTACCAATAGTTACTTTTCATTCATTCTCCCATATCACTGAAACCAACAAGTATGAACAGTGGCAAGTAAGAGAACTTTTTTCAGGTTGGCTTAAAAATTAAGCCAAATTAGATATCAAGGTAGACTCTGAGATTACAATGATTTGACTGTATATGACTCAAGTGCTAAAGAAAGTATAAAATGGGTTATTGTATTTACTGGGCAGTACTTGCATCCTGCTAAACTAAGAATTATTTGAGAACTCCAAACCAAAAAAAGCATGTATTCTTTGGTGGTTATAACCATGGAAGGATGAGGCTCCTTCTTAATCTCTGCTTTTGATTATATTTTTTTAATCAAAAAGTAACAGGTATAATGAAAACCAGTATTTTACATATTAACAGCTTCTCAAAGTGTAGTTTTATTTTGTGAAACAAATGAAAATAAACTCCCACAGAATTGCTACGCTCCTAACCAACCTCCCCTACCTCCACCCCATGTCCCCAGAAATAAAAAGTTATTATAGACCCTGCCTATTATTAAAAATCCTATTACAAGGGTTTTCTTGTCATCGTCTCTGGGTCAATACCATAGCATAACATGGTTTAAATGACTGCTTTAGTAATCACTCAGGGGAGTATCAGAATATTTTCTTTTCTTAGAAGGAACTAAAGTTTCATCTTGAGAGACCATAATTTGTACCAGACAGAAATGAGCTAACAAGGATGATGGAAGAGCTTATCTATTCAAACATTTCTATTACTTTGCAGGATTATTGTTACCGAGATTCTCAATCCTTCTACAGACTATTTTATACATTACATGCACTACATGGAGAAGGCAATGGCACCCCACTCCAGTACTCTTGCCTGGAAAATCCCATAGAGGAGCCTGGAAGGCTGCAGTCCACGGGGTCGCTAAGAGTCGGACACGACTGAGCGACTTCACTTTCACTTTTCACTTTCATGCATTGGAGAAGGAAATGGCAACCCACTTCAGTGTTATTTCCTGGAGAATCCCAGGGACGGGGGAGCCTGGTGGGCTGCCGTCTATGGGGTCGCACAGAGTCGGACACGACTGAAGTGACTTAGCAGCTTAGCAGCATGCACTACATAATAAATACATGCCCCTTATAAACCTAGGCTTTCCAGGTGGTTCTGTGGTAAAGAATCTGCCTGCCAATGTAGAAGATATGGGTTCCATCCCTGGGTCAGGAAGATGCCTTGGAAAAGGAAATGGCAACCCACACCAGCATTCCTGCCTGGAGAATACCATAGACAGAGGACCATGGTGGGCTACAGTCCAGGTGGTCGCAAAGAGTCAGAGTCAACTAAGCATGCATGCCCCTTGTAAATAACCCTCTGGAGTTAACTAACCTTCCTTTTACTTATACCTAGGGTTCTGGAAAAATAAATTTAATGTAAAAAAGTTATACTTTATACATCTTAAACATAGTCTCTCATATTTCAAATTTGTTTTTGTGTATCTACTATTTGTATTTGTGTATTTGTTCCTCTCATAACCATAACTTCTGTTTCTGAGGACTTCTCAGAAAGAGAAGTCCTTTCTCTTTCTGGTGGAATTTTCATAACCACACCAAACTCCACACTCTCTGAAACCATTGTACCTGATACAAAACAGTTCTGTATCAGGTAATATCAAATGAAAATCCTCAAATGATACATTACCTCTACTTATTATCACCCTCATGTAAGATATCTTCAGTAATTTTTGTCTTGGATTTAAACATTCAGTTCTCTGTAAGCCTTCTACATTATGTCTTTGAGAAATAATACAGCATTTCTTTCTTCTTCTTAGCTGCCCATTACTGAACACAGGCAAAGGCTTCCAATAAGACATTATTTTCAACCTGAAATAAAGACAATATCTAAATAACTGCAAAATGATAGGGTAATTACGTGAGATAAGTCACTTCAGTCCTGTTGGACTCTTGGGACTCTATGGATTATAGCTCTTCTGTCCATAGGATTCTCCAGGCAAGAATATTGGAGGGGATCATCCCCCAGTATTTCCCCCAAGCCATCATTTTCTAAGTCTACTTCTATCAAAAAGAAACCTGTCTCAAGGGTGAGGAGAAGCAACACACACACAAAAAAGAGGTTAAAAAATTCAAATGTAAAACCGCTGGGAACAATCATAACAAAGCGTGTGCATTCAAGAGAACACTGGAAAGGTAGTCAGGACAGTATTAACATATCCTAAGTATTCTGAACAACTAGCCTGGTCATTAATTTTCACATCTGTCAAAGTAGGAGGCTGCCCCTCATTTCCTACCCTCTATGGCTTTCCACTATTTGTTTTAGCATTTTACTAGACATACACTTGCTTTCCACCGGTGTAGTGTCTGGTTTAAATAGGCTTCTCTCTCTCCTTAGCTTGTCCTGGAATTTCGCCTAAAGTTCAGTCCTGGTAGCTTTTAGGACAAGAATTCTAACTGGAAAGTGGTGTTAGTTCAGTGACTCCAATACTTCTTTTCAAAATTTAGTTTGACTTTTCAATTATCTTTCCAACACATCAAAGATAAACAGTCAAACTTACTATATTCGCTCCTTTAAGTCTGCCTTGTAAACACTGATACTGGTGTGCTGCCGAACCTGAAAGAATTTCTGAGCTCCTCTCTGAGCCCAAGTGAAAAAAGAAGCAGGGTCTATCAAAATTTAAACAGCCTAATGAATCAAAAACCTGCATCTCCAAGAGGGGCCCTTCCCTTTCCACTTGTCTGTGGGAGTTAAAGAAGCCCGGTTCAACTTTTCACGCTCTGAGGAAGCACTGAAGTCAGGAAGCCCCTCACTTTCAAGGCATCCACGCCCAACTAGGAGAAACAGATGGGAAGCCAGGCGGCCAGTGAGCCGAGGTCCCTAGCCCCTCGCTCCTGCCCTTTCCCGGATCCTCGCACTTCAGCCGGACCCTCCAGTCCGTGCGTTCTCCCAGAAGATGTTAATTACATAATCCCCGTTCCTCAGAGTCACCCACGGAGTCCTGGGGGCTCCCGCGGTCCCCCGTCTCCCACTCCGTCCTAAGAAAGCTCAGCTGACTGCACCCGGGGAGCGGCGGCCGGCTGTCGCGATTCGCCCAGCGCCGCGACCCGGACCCAGACCCCCTCTTCTCGCCAACGCGGGGCGGGGCCGCACCTCCGCCGCAGCCCCTGGGGAACCCCTCAGACTCAGGTCCTCAGCCCCCAAGGGGTCCCCCGTCACAGCCGCTGTCCCAGCTCCTCTCGGTGTCCCCCAACACACCTGCTGTCCCAAGCCTCAAGGAGTCCACTTTGCCGCTCAGACCCTCTGTCCTGGTCCATTTCTGGGGCTCCTCCTTTGAGACCCTCTTCCCCAGCCGCTCTCGGGGTCTTCCCTCAGACCCACTGTCCCAGCTCCTTTCAGGGTCTCGCCCTCCTCAGATCCACCGTCCCAACTCCTCTCAGGTCTCCCCCCTCCCTCAGATCCCCTATCCCAGCTCCCCAGGGTTCCCTCCTTACACCCAATGTCCCAGCTCCTCTGAGGGCCCCCTCCCGTCACTCCCGCTGTCCCAAGCCCTCTCGAGGTTTCCCTCTCAGGCCCGCGGGGCCGGCCCCTCTGAGGGGTCTCCTCTCCACAGAGAGGACTGTCAAAACCACTCCCGGAACTCCTCTCCCTCGAGTACTCGCCGACCCCACTCCGCCCTGGGTCGGCTCGTCTCGACTCACTCTGTCAACTCCTCGCGCCCCGGTGCTCTCACCTCAGATCTGCTGTCACCACCCCGGGCCCCGCGTCGCCGCCGCCGCTTCCTCTCTCACACTTGCTCCGGAGTCGCTCTTCTGCCGCTGTTCCCCGGTGAATACCTGGGTCCAGTCACTGAATGTCCGGTCCAGCAGCGCAGAGCGTCCGCCCGCGGTCTCCGTGTCGGGTCCCACTCTCGCAAGCAGGACCCCAACGCCGCCGTCGCAACTGGGCGCCTCACGGACCCTCCCGCGGCAGCCGCTGCTGCTGTCCGAGGTGCGGCTCCTGCCAGGGGTGGCCAATCGCACCCGACTGCGCCGAGCGCGCTCCGCCCAATCGTCCCAGTCTGCCCGCCCCCTGCCCCCGGCCACGCCCCTAGTCAGGCTCCGATAGGCTCTCTACTGACCTTCCCTGATCGTGGGGCACAGACCCGTGGCCGGATATAGGTACTTGATTGGAGGTGCCTGGGAAGCCGAGCGGTCGATGGCTCCCGAGGATTGGCGGAGTTGAATGTGGGCGGGATAGGGAGGGGCGGGGTTTCCTCAGACGCGGAAGACCTCGCAACTTCAGATACACACTGGCCCGCCTGGGGTGGGGTCTGGCTTGTTTGTGCTGCGTTGGGGGTCAAAGTTCATGGCACTCCTGTCTGAGTTTTCTTGGGAGACTCCCAAAGGCGGAGGCCCCCTGGGGCTCCCTGGGACCACCTTGTTAAGAGTCTTTGGGGTCCCCATTCCCCCTTTATACCTGGCACACCTTTCTAAGTAATTCTGACATAAATTGATAATGGCATTTATTCACTAACGACTTGTAACTGTTTCCTGAATTTAAACTCTCTAATATCTTTGTCTAGGGAGTTGCCCTTCCTTGCATTGCATTCTACAGACGTCAGTTTGATGCTGCTGGGGGGAAAAGAGTCTATATACTACGTGCATACTCTGCACAACTTGGCAGTCAACACTGACGGGGCACATTTTGATAGGTACAAAGACAAAGCTTAAGAAATACTTAGTTTGTGGGTTATGATAATCATTTTGACAAGTAGGAACAGGAACTGTGTGCTAGGGGAACCCTTGCTAGCTTTAGCAAGGCTTCAACATACTCTTTTTCAGGGCAACATGAAATGATTTTAATGATTTTGTGGGAATTAATGGCCAAAGTATAATGAACTTTGACCCAAAAGCAACCCGTGATAACCAGAGAGACCCATCTTGACCCAAGCAGCAAGAGGATACTTGCCAGCGGTGAAAGTGCATCCTATTAACTCAGAGTCATTCTTTATATTTTTGTGAAACTGGCTATGTTGATTAAATCAATTAAATTAAACCTAAAACTCCTACCGGCACCCCAAAACCCTAAAGTTTATGGACTTTGACAATTCAGCCTTTTGTGAAGACATTGTTTCATTTTAGGAACACAGTTTGTTCCTAAGCCTTGTCAGATGTATACAGGACTTTGCTCTTACAAAAGTCTCCATCATTAACTCTTTTTTAACTCCTGCTAACAAAAATTTTCTAAACTATTCAGGTTTTTCCTAGTATTTTTAAAATCATTGTTGTGTGTTGTTAGTCGCTCGTGTCCGACTCTTTGCAACCCCATGGAGGTCCTCTGTAGCCCACCATGGTCCTCAGTCCATGGAATTCTCTGGGCAAGAATACTGGAATGGGTTGCCATTTCTTTCTCCAGGGTATCTTCCTGACCCAGGGATCAAACCTGCATCTCTTGAGTCTCCTGGATTGGCAGGTGGATTCTTTACCACTGTGCCAGTGGGGAAGGATGGCACAGTATGATTTAAAATCATTATTTAAAGTAATGCTCATTCCAATTAAGATCATACTGATCTAAGATCATACTGTAGATAGCACCTGAACCGTGTGACTGAGTGCCTTTTTGGGAAGGGATGCAGAGATTTCAAGGTGGTAAAACTTGGTTTTAAGGGAACTTGATTTTTAGAGGCCTAGGGAAAGACTGTCCAAAATCATATTAGACAACTATACTTGTTGGGTAAGACTAAAGTCATGGGAGAATTTTTTTGACTAGGTCCCCTTTCTTTATAAAGTATTTATTAGTTAAGAGCTCATCCTGAAAATGTGAAAGTGTTAGTTGCTCAGTTGTGTCCCACTCCTTGCAACCCCTGGGACTGTAGCAACCCCCACCCCCTCCCTGCCGGTTCTTCTGTCCAAGGGGTTCTCCAGGCAAGAATACTGGAGTGGATAGCCATTTCCTTCTCCAGGGGCTCTTTCTGACCCAGGGATTGAACCCAGGTCTCCTGCATTGCAGGCAGATTCTTTACCAGCTGAGCCACCAGGGAAGCCCAAGAGCTCATCCTACTAATTGCAATATGGATGGGAAAAAATGGGTTAAGTTCACTATGCAAGTGTTCAGTTCTGTCTAGTTACATAAAAAAGAAATGCATGATCATTAACAGATACTATTTTCAATTAAGTAGACAAAAGTAAGCAACATAGACATGCCAGTGTCTTGAAAGGAAACCAATTAGCAATGATATCAACACTTTAAAAAAAATCATTATATCATTGTATCAGTGAACTCTGATTTCTAAAATGTTGGTGCTTTGTTTGGTGTTATTGCTACTGATGGAAACTAGTTGCTCAATATAGTTGATTACAAATAATTTAGACATGACCCAACAGCATAAAAAAAGAAAATGACTTCATCCTTTGGACAAGAGACAGTTTTGAAGTTTTAGTTTTAAAATAGATGGTGGACCTACAGGAGCCATGCGAATGTCTCTTATTTAGGAGCTTCAGAAGATCTCTGAACTTCTGGGAAGACATTACAGCATTCCATTCTGAAAATTTTTGAGTTTTGTTGGGAGGAAGAATCTGTCAGAAGTAGAGCCAAGATTTTATTTACAACAAAGCATAAAATAAGAAATGTTAAATGGGATGAGAAATAAAATTTTCTTTTTGAAAAGTCTCTGTGGGGACCAATTTAGAGATAAATTTGGTCACAAAGGATTTGATATTGGGTTCCATCCTGGCTTTTACATCTGTGTTCAACTTTACTGCTTGTACATTATTATTTCCTATGGAGACTTGTTTAGTTGCTCAGTTGTATCTGACTGATTTGAGACCCCCTAGACTGTAGCCTGCCAGGCTCCTCTGACCATGTGATTTCCTAGGCAAGAATACTGGAGTGGGCTGCCATATCCTTCGCCAGGAAATCTTCCTGACCCAAGGGTCTAACTCGAGCCTCCTGCATTGGCAGATGGTTTCTTTACTACTGAGCCACCAAGGCAGCCCTATGGAGATTTGGGTGCAACATAAAGAATAGTGTTACTCTGGACAAACCGTTAAACATCTCTGGGCCCTTTTATCCCTTTTCTTACTACACACATCTGGATGAGGGACATCCTCAATTTGTTCATTAAGCAAAGCTTATAATATCATGTCCCCTTCTACTCAGAGTAACCACACAAATGAATTCATACATATATTCAACTTTCTTGTTTTCCAAGTTACCAGCTAGCACTTTCCTTACATGTGTCTAATTAATTTTCTGCAGGCACATGCTCCTCTTGCTCAGTTGAGAGCTGGTTAACAAGTTACTGGATTGGGAAAAACAACCTTTTAAAAAATTTATATTCTGAGAAATATGAGGCAGCTGTACTGCAGAGGACCTGGGGGTGACAGTCTAAACAAAGCAGGCTGGTCGTTACCTTTTTTTTTTTTTAAGGAAACTGACAGCTCTTTTCTTATCTGTAAAATCGAGATAATACCGTACTGAGCAAACCTACACAAGCGAAAAGTCCTCCTACCGACTGGCAAAATACAGTTTTGCTGGCTCCAGCATGGAATATTAGCATCTTCGTTTTCATTTTAGTTCTTCAAAAGCTCTAAGCAGTCAGACGAGAAGCTGGGCTCCTTTTCTTCCGGATGATGACGCAAACTCTAAATGTCTAGGTTTCCCGACCTATAAACGGGATGGTTCATGCCATTCACCTGTTTTAAGTTAGAGACCCACCTCCATCTACGTAGTAGAGCCCTGGGAACCCTTTGGCTCCCAAGTCCCTAAAAAAGCATCTCTGGTTTTGGCTCCAGGCGCCGCCTGGTGGCTGTTTCCGTAAGTGGCTCTGCGCTATAGGGTCCTAGCCGCGGTCGGGCCTGCCCAAGAATTTGCCTAACTTGAGAGCCTGTCTGTGCCCCTCCCCTCTACCCGTCGAGGGTTTTAAAGACGGCGATGAAGGAGATGGCGTTAAGGCGAAGAGGGAGACCGGCGGCCTCGTCACTCCCTCTAGGATGGCGGAGTCAGGCGGTCGTCAGGCAGCTCGCGACCCGGAAGTTGCGGCAGGCGCGAGGCCCCCGTTGCCGAGAGCGGGCGCGCGGGGCGGAGCCTGGCGAAGACGGGGACGGGGTCGCCGGCGCTCCGGCTCTTGGAGTCGGCGGCTCCCTCAGGCGCTGCGACGCGGACGTAGAGCCTGGAGGGCGGGTGGCTGTGGTTCCCGGGGGGCACGCTCAGCTTCGGGCGGAGGCGACATGAGTGCTGCGGCGCTTTTGGCGCCTGCTCCGGCCCCGGCTGGAGCGCCGCCGGCCCCGGAGTACTACCCAGAGGAGGACGAAGAACTGGAGAGCGCCGAGGATGACGAGCGCAGCTGCCGTGGCCGCGAGTCGGACGAAGGTCCGTCTTCCCGCCGGCTGTGCAGCCCCAGGCGGGGGTGGGACGGCTGCGGGAAGGGGTGGGGCTGTCTGGGTGCGGGGCGGGGCAACTTCTGGGCCTTGGGGGTCGGCTGGAGGGGCCGCCCGGAGGAGAGCGGCTCCCGGAGGTTCCCCCGACCTGTGTTCGGGAAGGGGGAACCTCTGAGGACTTGGTTGCAGACAGTTAACGCGGAGAAGGGTCTTAAGGAGCTGTTGTCAGAGCATGTAGGTCCCTTTAAGGTTCTGCTCGTCTCCTCCCAGCTGTCTCCGTTTGAACTTCAGCTTTTCACGGGTTGGAGTGAAAGCCGCCATTCATTGGGTCTACTGAGCACTCCTCGCTTTTTAGTTCCTGAGAGGATCTAAGCAAAAGCCCAGTTTAGCTTCCTAGTTACCAAAGTGTCCCCCCGCGTCGTCCCCCCCCCCACCCCCCCCATCCCCGGGAAATGCTTAAGTCAGCCCCGCTCACAGGTTGGTTAAAAGAAGGAGTCCTGAGATCGGCCACATCGAATTAGATCTAAATTTGGCTTAGTGAACCCAGCTTAATGATATCAGGCAATTTACTTAAGCTTCTGAGTCTCAGTTTCTTTAACAGCAGTGGGGCTTGCAGTAGTACCTGCTTCCTAGCGTAGGTGCCAGGATTAAATGAGCTTCAGGCCTAAAGCAGATCTTCCCTAGTGGCTCAGTTGTAAAGAATACGCCTGCCAATACAGGAGGAGACACGGGTTCGATCCCTGGGTGGGGATGATCCCCTGGAGAAGGAAATGGCAACCTGCTCCATTTTGCTTGCCTGGGAAATCCCATGGACAGAGGAGCCTGGTGGACTACAGTCCATGGGGTCGCAAAAAGAGCCAGCGAGGATTTAGCAACTGAGCACATACACTGGCTTAAAGCATGTGAACTGGTCCTTGATAAAAAATACTCAGTGTTTACCATTGGGAAAACACGCTCAGGGAACAGGAGGTAGGGATTTGCTTAATGATACTCAGGTGTTATTTTTTCAGTTCCACAGTCTATATTATCATTACTGAAGTTTGGCAAGTGTGAGGAACACTTTTTGAGGAACTGAGGAAGGAGCTGGCCGCAGGAGGAGAAAGGTGAAGTTTTCAAAGGACAAGAGAGAAGAAAGAGAGAAAGAGAAACATTTGGGTGGACTGGTCTGGCTCAAAATAGCGCGGTGGAGCAAAAGCTAGAGCAGCTGTCTGGAATCAGGAGTATGTTTTATTAATCATCTCACTGTGAGTGGCAGACAGGTGACCACTCAGGGTAGGCTCCTTCACTGAAGGAGGGAGGAAAGGGGGGATGGAGGATTGGATCTGCTGCTGCTGCTAAGTCGCTTCAGTAGTGTCCGACTCTGTGCGACCCCATAGACGGCAGCCCACCAGGCTCCCCCGTCCCTGGGATTCTCCAGGCAAGAACACAGGAGTGGGTTGCCGTTTCCTTCTCCAGTGCATGAAAGTGAAAAGTGAAAGTAAAGTCGCTCAGTCGTGTCTGCAGCAGGCTTTAAAAAGGCAGCTGTGTGTGCAGATACAAAGTTGAAGGAACTTGCTACAATTCTGGTTGAACTACCTTTGAAGGCAAGGCTTAACCAGAGAATTTGAAGGTGAATCCCTTGTATTGCTTCTAATGCCCACAAGGGGGAGCAGTGAAGCAAAAGTTGATTTTCGTTTCCCCCTCAAATAGGACTGTTGAAATTAGGTAGACACTCCAGCCGTTTGCTTACTCTAAAAACAGTGTTTAAAGTATTCTGAAACAGTTTCTGTTTAATCTTCTTGTCCCCTTCCTTCTCCCTTTGAAAATATTTCTGTAGTTAGAGTTCCTTTAGTTGGTTTGGATTCTCCTTTTGTATATGTGCTTGCTCAGTTCTGTCTGATTCTTTACAGCCCCATGGACTGTAGTCCACCAGGCTCCTCTGTCCATGGGATTTCCCAGGTAACAATACTGGAGTGGATTCTCCAGGGGATCTTCCTGACCCAGGGATCGAACCTCCGTCTCTTGAGTCTCCTGCATTGGCAGGCAGATTCTTTACCACTGCGCCCCCTGGAATATATAATGTAAAATCTCGTAGGGATTCAAATTGGGCATATACCCAAAGAGGATGCGTGTATTAGGTTGTTTGGAGTAGGAGCAAAGCTTGCTGCTTGTAGTTTTCCAGTCTTACACCCACATCTCCTTTTCCTGAACTGCCAGTGTTTTGTTTCTGCCAAAGTTACAGCCTTGACTGTGACCAATTGTGTCTGATGCACCCTGTTCTCTGGCTGCAGTTCAGATAAAGGCAGGCTCTTTTTATAAATCTGTCTGTATACAAGTTGGAAATGGCGCTTTCTTGTTTCTTTGATGGCTTCACGCAGGTCTGCATTGAGTAGAAATTCATTTTTCAGAAGTCTGTCAAGTGTCACTGTATCAAGTGATACAAACTCTGTGAATTATGATTTTAACAAACCCTTATTCCCTAATTTTGCTCAGACACTGAGGATGCTAGTGAAACTGACCTGGCAAAGCATGACGAAGAAGACTTTGTAGAAATGAAGGAACAGTGAGTATGATTATTTTACGTTTCTTCTTTGGAATACAGAATTGACAAGGGCATCTTTAATGGTGGCCTGGCCTGGTGTGTATGGTTTTCACATAGTGCTTCCAAAGACCATGCATGTGGGTGCAATTTCCCCCCTTTAAATTTGTCACATTTAACCAGTCTTCCTGTGATAAGAATCTTTTGAGGGTTAGGCTAGAAAGAACCTGGAGTAAACTTTCCCAGAGGAAGAAGACCATGGAGGAGGGAGGGGGGGACCCATTGGTCCCTCCCCCCAACCCCTTTTCTAAGTGAAAGCGTTGCTTGGAGAGGGGAAATGATGTTTCGCAGCCCCTTGGTTCTCAGGTGGGTGTGACTGCACTGAGCACTGACCAAGGCAGGGCTGCGTGTAGATGCCAGGAGAGCTCAGACCAGGCTTGGAGAGCAAGGCCAGGCCCCTGACTCCTGCTCCAGTTCACTCTGCGCCCACACCTAAGCCTCAGTGGAACCACACCTCAGAGCAACTGAAAGCACTCCCTCTTATCCAACACTCAAGAGAGCATAACACAGATCTGATAAATATTTGTGGAATGTATTTTGAGAATCTAGCCTTGGCTTTTCAAATTCTTTGAAGTGAAGTGAAAGTTTCTCAGTCGTGTCTTTTTGACTCTTGGTGACCCTGTAGACTAAACAGTCTGTGGAATTCTCCAGGCCAGAATGCTGGAGTGGGTAGCTTTTCCCTTCTTCTCCAGGGGAATCTTCCCAACCCACAGATCGAACCCAGGTCTCCTGCATTGCAGGCAGATTCTTCAGCAGCTGAGCCACCAGGGAAGCCCAAGAATACTGGAGTGTATAGGCTATCCCTTCTCCAGGGGATCTTCCCGACCCAGGAATCGAAACGAAATCTCCTAAACTGCAGGCAGATTCTTTACTAACTGAGCTATCAGGGAAGCCCTCAAATTCTTTACCTTTAAACTAGACGATCCACATTCTTTTCCTTATGGAATGTTTTCATATGCAAATGTTTTGTGACCATCCTCTGCTTTCTGTTAACCTTTTCAAGCTTTGGAATATAAAGGGGAAACTCAGCTAAATCTGTACAGGGCCGAATGGAGGACTGCTTTAATAATCGATGTGATTTTTCTCACAACTTTAGCCGTGAAACTGTGCTGCTGGTTTTTTTTTTTTTTTTCTTTCACTTGCCCTCTCTCCAGACTTCTTACTGATTTACCTGGACCCATTTGAGATGTATTTTTCCATACCTGTTTTCTTCCCTAATCTGAATTTTCTTATTGTTTACCTCTTAAATCTATTAATATTCTCTTTTAAAGACACACTAAGGATTCAAAGGCATCATCTGTCACACTCTGTGGTGGACAATTTAAAACACTGAGTTCCAAATACTGGCTTTTTGTGTGCAGTTTACCTATCTCTTTTCTCTTCTATACTTGGCATGTTTAAGTGAACATACCCCCTAATATTTGATGATGGTGAAAGTAATTTTAATTAAATTTAAAGCGCTGAAAGTACATCAGAGTTCTCCCTAAAAGAATCTGGGCTTCCGTGTAATTCTCAGATTCTTATTCTTCCTCAGCCTATAGACAGATGGATTGTATTTGCATCTCTTACTTGAGCAATCATCCTAAGGCTATCCTTCCTGTTACCTGTTGGACGGTGTTCTTTTGGGTTGCAAGTCTTTTTCGTCCTCGTGAAATTGAGTGTGTTTTTCAGGTAGAAGCAAAAATATGGCTGAAATGTAATTTATGTGTGGCATTCACAGTTTGAACAGATTGACCAGGGTGCACAGTTGCCTATGATCCATTCAGTGCGAGGGGGCAAAGGTAACATGCCGAGTTCTTTTGCTTCATGTGTGCTGTGTTCTTACCCTTCTGGGGCTGCAAGTAAATCCTGCATTTTTACTTTTGTCACTGAATTGCTGTTATTTCTCAGATCACAAAAAGAGTAGTGTTTTTAAAAACGACATGAGGATTTATTAACTTAGTGCTTACACAGCTGTGCTATCTATACAGAAAAATGTGGTTGGAGGCATAATCTTACTCCTTTCAGTTTATAATCTAATTTCAGAGTTGATATAAGAGCCGTGTTTAATGCTTTTTATGTTTTTGTGTGTATGTTACCCTTCTCAATCTTGAAGAAAATGGCGTTACACTTTTAATTTTTCTTTATATTCTTGCCTAACACATTATTATTGCCATTTATTTATTAAAATTTGTGTGTCTTCATATTTGTGGATTTTAGGTTGATTCTCTAAAGAGAACACAGGAGTACCTGCCTTTCAAGAACACAGAAGCCTTATCTCTTTCTGATCCCTTTAGCTATGGGCATATTTTAAAGCACCAGGCTTTCATTTTCTCTCTCACTAAAGGACATTAATGACATTCCCATAAAAACCCAGGCAGTTTCTGTGTGCAGATTATTGTGGACTTGGGTATTGGTTGTTTTTATCTCTGAGTGTGGCTTTTTTTTTTTTTTTTTTTTTCTTTTAAACAGGATGTATCAGGATAAACTGGCTTCTCTCAAGAGACAGTTGCAACAACTGCAGGAAGGTTGGTGTGGGATTTCATCCTTTTCTAAACATCCTTCCTAATATTACACACCTTTGAAATCTGTGTATTTCACTTCTCAGCGGGCATGATTTAAAATTTGGTTTGATTGATCTTAGCTGTCATTAAAGTGGCCGTTTTCAGACTCTTGAAATCTCACTGAAAGCCTTCTGCAGAGCAAGAACTGAATACCACCATGCCAAAAGCTGGTTGATTTTAGGAGAGATGCTTTTACCAAGAATAAATATAATTGTGCTGTTCTTTCTAAACTAGATGCTAATGAGTTGTGGGTCATCCCCTGTTTGCTCTCTTTGTTTCGTTAATGACGGGTGGGCTGTGCCTTCTTGAAGGCTTTTTGCTGCTAGGGGCAGTTCAGCACCTGGTGAAGAGCACAGGCTCTCAAGTCCTGTCATGAGTTTGAATCCCACCTTCGCTACTTTCTAGAAATTTGACCTTGGGCACATCACTGTCTCCTCCTTAATTTATCTTCTGTTCTGTGAAATGAAGAAAATGGAGGCAAGTGAGATTGTGTGAGGAGCAACCAGCACGTCTGGGTACCCTGTGACAGCTCAGGGCCGGTGGTTGCAAACCTTGATTTCCCCTGCAGAGTGAAACATACTCCTGTGACTTGCAATCGTGTATCTCTGTTTTAGTTTTCCTTCCAGTGGGAAAGGAGGTGTTGCCAAAGAAAGAAATATGGCCCCCTCTAGCAGGTCTGTAAGGTGTGCTTGGCAGGGTTGAGTGAGGAATTGTGAAAAAGGTGCCATTAATGTATCCCACCGAAGCAGTCGTCAGAAAGCAACTTCCCACATGAATTGGGACCCTCATCATTAGCTGCTTCAGGGAAGAGCCACTTGATCAAGCTCTGCTGGAGTGTCACTAGCCATGTGTGGCTGCCTACATTTGACTAGATCAAATTAATAATTCGGCTCTTTGCTGCTACTAGCCCCATGTTCAACTGCCGTATGTGACTAGTGGCCCCATGTTCAACTGCCCCATGTGACTAGTGGTCCCATATGGCCTGTTTGCGCCGATGCACAGCAAGTTCTACTGGATGACCTTGACCTAGACCTTACTGTGGGGGAAGGAGCTTCTTCAGCAGAGGGAGGCCCATGGGCCAAAGCTGCAACATCGAATGATGAGGGTCCCTGGTGGGTGGCTGCTCCTTTCTTCGACTCCTCACTTGCTTGAGAGTCTTAAAACCACGGCTGCTGTGCGCCTTGGCTGGGAACCGAGATGGTTCTGTTCGTGGGTGCCTATTCACAGTGTGTGTTTTCCTCTAATGTTATTTAAAACATTTACTGCTGGTGCTAGAAAATAATTTTAGGAACCAGTGTGTAGAGCAGTTTTATCTTCACAGTAACTATTTTATGAATCTCCATCAGGTACATTACAAGAATATCAGAAGAGGATGAAGAAATTAGATCAGCAGTACAAAGAGAGGATACGAAATGCAGGTGAGGCTCTCTTAACTGGAAGTAAACCCAGTTAATCCACATTTTCAGCAATTTGGACGTACTGTGGCCAGAAGAGCCATTCTCCAAAATGTGTTTGAGATATCCCATTGTGGGGCGAGTTTTGGGAAACTCCAAAGCTGCACTTACGTAGAACCGTTCTTCTTTGCCAGTGAGTGGCCTGTGGTCAGGGTTGTTTTCGGAGGTGCCTTGAGGTCAGGCTCCCTCCGTGATGCCCCCAGAGTAGTCGTGCACAGTTTTTCATACATCTGTGTAGTTGGCTCAGCAGATGACACAGGAGCTGACGTGGAAAAGGGTTGTTGGCCACTTCACTCCATTTTTAAGTTTGCTTCTTCTGGTCTTTTCTTCCAAGAAGATAGGGTGCCCTCATGTCATTCCCCTCAAGTATGGTATCAGAAGCATTTAGAGGGAGAGATTGTGTGCCTTTGTTTTGGTCTGTTGTGCATAGGAACTGTATTCCTTCAACACACGTGTTGAGCCTATGCTGCATCCCTGCTCTTTGAGGACATACAGCCGTGAAATGCCTTGTCCTTGACTTTAGGAAACTCACCGTTTCTTTGGTAGAAGATCTTCAAAAACATATCCAGGTTAAGGAACATTGTGACTCAGAGTCACACGAAAAGTAAGATGTGATCAATGTTGAAATAGTGTGTAAACACAGATCCCTGTGCTTATTGGAAATCTTCTATAAGTTGTGAATCTTGAAGCTCCTTGGCCAGCATTTTCTGGGCCAGGACAGTGCTTGTTCCTGCAGAGGTGAAACTCGCGCCTGGTTCCAAAAGGAGGTCTGGACCCCGCTGCTCGAGTTGCTGTTCTCTTGCTGTCTGAGCCATTGACTTTCCAGCTTTCTATGGATGGAGGCCTTCTTTCCTTCAGTGAGCAGGTGTCCATGTCCACCAAGGCACAGCACAGGAGCTGCGGGGCGTGGGGGATGCAGGAAGAGTGGGGGACAGAGCCTCCGTGGTGACCCGGCTCCACTCCCACTCCACTGGCACCCCTCGTTCTGAATTCCTGAGGCGTCTTCTCAGGTGACCCAGCTCCACTCCCACTCCACTGGCACCCCCTCATTCTAAATTCCTGAGGCATGGGGGATGCAGGAAGAGTGGGGGACAGAGCCTTCGTGGTGACCCGGCTCCGCTCCCACTCCACTGGCACCCCCTCGTTCTAAATTCCTGAGGTGTCTCCTCAGGGCATTTTTCCTGGAGTCCCCTTTTAGCAGGGAAAGGAGGTGGCATGTCAGAGGCCGAGGTCCCAGGTTGATGGCTTCCTCCCAGCACTTAAGGGCCTAAACCTCTAAGTGGCTGTTTACCCTTGGAGCCTCCGTTTCCCCATCTGGAGAGAGGAATACTAACGTCTCATGGAATTGGTTTGAGATGCAAGGAGGGAAAGAAAATTGATGTGAGTCTCTTCTCTTAAGTGAGGACTCGAGGCTGAGTGTTGATTTGTTTCTCTCTTTTTTTTTAGGTTACTAGTTTAAATTTTTAAATTTATATTTTTATCTCTTTTTTTTTGGCTGCACTGGGTCTTGTTGCTTTGCTTGGGCTTTCTGTAGTTGCTGTGAGTCGGAGCTCCTCTTCATTGTGGTGCTCGGGCTCCTCACTGTGGTGGCTTCTCTCGTAGTTCACCTCAGGCTCTGAGGTGCACGGGCTGCAGGAGTTGCAGCACTCAGGCTCACTGGTTGTGGCGCACGGGCCTAGTTGCTCCATGGCATGTGGAATCTTCCTGGACCAGGGACTGAACCCGTGTCGCCTGCCTTGGCAGGCATGTTGTTATTCACTGCCACCAAGGAAGTTTTACTTAATTGTACTCTCAATCTTCTGTGTTCTTTCATAAGCACCCCCCACCCCCACACCCGTCCCCAGGTAAAAATGTGGAAGAGCTCCTGAATCAGTTGCATCTTGAGCTCTAAAAAGCACATTTCCTGCAACACTAATCCACCTGTTTTTGTTGTGTCTGGTGTCTGGCTGCTTTGAAACATCCACCACCAGCTCTGAGTGCTCATTGTCACTTGACTTGTTGGTGCAGATGTGATGTCTCAGAATGGCGCAGACCTCACACGTCTGGCCCGTTCACACGGTGCGAGTGCAGCAGTCATAGGAGTGAGTATGTGGGGCTGGGTGCACTCAGGCTTGTGTGCGCCATGCTTCCCAGTGCCGCCGGGATGGCAGCTTCTAAGGGTTAGAAAATTGCGACGGCTTGTCTGTTTCCTCAGTTAATTTTCTCATTCAGCAATTGTTGGCTGACGTTGGAGTCTTCATCTCAAGTTACTGAAGCTGTCAGTTTTGTATGACTGTGCATATGTGCTCCTCTGTGAGTGGATGAATCGGTGGGACTGATTAGGGTTGCACAGGAGACCCTGTCAAATGGTATCCGCATCCCTTGGAGTTGTTACTCCCCCAACAATCTTTGTGGACCATTTGCAGCAGCTCTGCTGTCACCCAGAGAAGATCAGAAGCCATGGACTTATTTTGTTCCAGGTGCTGGGTTTGTAGGGGCCTTGTAGTCTAGAGGTGGGGGAGCTGCTGGATTAACAGGCACTACTCTCCTGGCACACAGTGGGTGCTAAATAGCCGGTGATCCTATGAGTAGATGCTCTGAGAGGGGCTTGGTGGGTGACGGCCTCAGAAAAGTCCTTGCTGAGGAGGCTGCAGTAGATCTAAAATTTGCAGTTGTGGTCAGAGCCTGGAGGGTGTTGTGGGTGGAGGCCTGGGTGTGACCAGAGGCTGGGTGGCCTGTGACCATAGCCCCACGAGGCCTGGGGCCTCTGCCCTCTGTCTGCTGGGGGAATGTTCTTCCTCACCACAGAGAGCCCTGTGCACGAGGCTTTAAAAACATCCACATTGCCTCTGCTTCTGGACTAACTGAGTTGTTTCTTCTGTCCCTTAAGACTGTTGAGGGCGTGTGCTCAGTGAAAGAAGGGCTAACTTTACTTTTATTTTGCCGGGGTAGCTTGGTTCCTGCTGCCCCCTTTTGCCCTTGG
Source organism: Bos indicus (assembly GCF_029378745.1). Lineage (NCBI taxonomy): Eukaryota > Metazoa > Chordata > Mammalia > Artiodactyla > Bovidae > Bos > Bos indicus. The sequence continues at coordinate 56,910,828 of NC_091776.1, read as the reverse complement.
GCAGAGCTGCCAGAGCGGATTCTGTTCAGGGCCAGATTTTAACTAGTCCTGCCTCTTCATGTAGCCACACTTTATTGATGGAAACATTTGCTCTGTGTAACGGTGCTCTCAGAAGGCAATTACTGCTTCTAAATGAATCCTAACGTCACTGTCTAGAAAGGTGGCACAGCTTCACGAATCTAATTGCATGTTTTCTCTCTTTCAGAGCTCTTCCTCCAGCTGGAAGTAAGTACCACGGGTCTTCTGGGCTTGCAGGATCTTTGTCAGGGTGGGATCTTGCTTTCCCAACCCAGTGGGCCTTTCCTTCATCACCACATAGACATAGGGAATCCCCGCTGGAAGCCTCGATTAGGGTTCTGTTTGACTAAAGGACGTTTGGTCTCAGCTCAGAAATTCTGTTTGTTGGTCGGGCAGCCTGTGCTTATCCCAGGGGTTTGACAGATGGATACTCACCCCTCACTGCTTTCTTGTTGACTCTCATCTCACATTATAGCCGTTTGGGGGTACATGGTAAAAAACTCACTTGCCAATGCAGAAGACATATAAGAGATGCAGATTTGATCCCTGGGTCAGGAAGATCCCCTGGAGGAGGGCATGGCAACCCACTCTAGTATTCTTGCCTGGAGAATCCCATGGACAGAGAAGCCTGGTGGGCTGTGGTCCATGGGGTAGTAAAGAGTCGGACATGGCTGAAGCAAATTAGCACACATGCACGCACTGAATTATAATGGCCTCGTAGTTGGTTATATTGGTCCTCAAAGCAGCCAGGTCTCTGAATCAGCTCAGGTTCATCCCTTGAAACTCTGGATGGGAGGGAAAGACTGATTAAGATCTTTGACTCAGCAGATGTCTGAGTGCTGGTTCCGTGTGAGGTGCAGAGCTACAGGCAGTGATGAGGGCCAAATCTTGGGTGATGTGCTTGCTCCTAAGGGGCCAGTGTGTGTGTGGCGAAGCAGGAGGGTGGGTGGGTGGTCATGGTTTCTCAGAGCTACGTTATTGGAGACTGAAGTCAGCACACACAGTCACAGCCCAGAGGGTCACATGACCCACAGCCATACCCACCAGGAGTCCCCTTGTTCTTCACCTCAGGCAGTGATGAGATTTGGAAAATGGATGCTTATGCATTTTTTTTTACTTAGTATAATTTCACTGTTTGAGTGTCTCTCGGGGTTCAGTCACCTAATAAGTGATCTTGTCCTCTTGTTGGTCTTTATCTTACTGTTAGATCTAACCTCACTGTAAGCATCAAAAGATAGGGTAACTCAGGCTGTCTTGGTATCTTATAACTCATCTTGAATATAGGTATTTTATTTGGAATATACTATTTTCCTTCGAAGTTGTGTCTTCAGAAGGGTTTATTTATTGTTTTTGAGAATCTTATATTTTGTTTTCACATACAAGCCACAAAGTATAAGATGTGGAAGAGAGGAAATACCTGATTACAAGTGAGGGATTCACATAAAAATGAGAAGTTGTGTAGTTCAGTTTCATGCATGCATTGGAAACCTTGCTCCCAGACACCTTGTTAGTGCTCGCTGGTGTGTGACTGCTGCTGTCTCTCTTATTTCTAGAAAAGGTATTTTCTTGGTGCTTGCACACAGAACAAGGCTTTGTGTTCAGACCCTGGCTCCCAGGGTTATATAGCTACAATCTGTGTTTCTCTTTTGCTCAGACTGAACAAGTGGAAAGAAATTACATCAAAGAAAAGAAGGCGGCAGTGAAAGAATTTGAAGACAAGAAGGTTGAGTTGAAAGAGAACTTAATTGCTGAGCTAGAGGAAAAGAAGAAAATGATTGAAAATGAAAAGCTAACGATGGAACTGACTGGAGGTACGAAAGCACCACAGAACAGGATCCAGGGAAATTTGAGGGGATCTTTGAGGGAGGGAGGCACTCCAGTGCTGACTCCTGTCAGTTCCTTATCATCAGAGCAGTGAGCTGAAAGAGGGGTGGAGGGGCAGTCTTTGACATGACAGGTCAGAGTTAGAGCTCTGTTGTATTGGCTGTGTGACTTTAGTCAAGTCACTTAACCTCTCTGAGCCTGTTTTCCCCTCTGTAAAATGAGCCTGATCATACCTTATCCCACAAAACTGATTAGAAATATGAGTGCCTAGTACAAGGCCCTGTACATAACGTGTTGGGTAAGTTAAATGGTAGACCTTTAACAGTGACTGCAGCATCAGGCTTCTGCTTTATTTAACAAAATTTGTGGGTCAGCTGTCATTCCAGTCTTGCTTATCTTCACGAATTACTTGGCCAAGTTCCTCTGTGCTGGTGGAAACCCCTCTCTTTGGTTTTTTTTTTGGGTGGGCGGGGGGTGGGGGCGGGGGGTGGGGGCGGGGGTGGGTCTACCTTCGTTATGGAAAAAGCATTGTCTTAACTTTGACCTGACTGTGAGAACGGAGGCTTTGGCTATATCATCTGTGCTGTCAGATCCCTTCGCCCCCAGTGTTACTGTGAACATTTCAGCAGGGGTAGCTAAACTGAGCTGTTCTCCTGTGAAGCTAGTAAAGTTACGTTAAACTTGGAGCCAGTTGCTCCCTGGCCTTCTAGGATTCAGTCATCTGCATATGGGAACTCGGCAGGTTTGAGGGAGAAGCAATATGGGCTGCTTTTTCTGTTGCCATATGCGGACCAGTGACTCTGAGAAGGATACAGGATGGGAATTGGCTTGAACTAGCTGTTTTGGAACTTGGCAAAATTTCCATCAGCAAATACTGAAGGCACGTCAGTGGTGAGTTTGTCACTTGGATATGTAAATGGCATGCCTTCTGCACACCCCCAGATTTACTCTTATAATCATCTTCAGAAGGTCCTGGGGCTCTGGCATGTCTCATTTTTGTCGAGTGCTCTAGAAAGACCTTGTTTTATGGAAGTCCTCGGGGCTGACTTTGAAGCTAAAAGTAACAGTTTAGAGCTCTGTTTCCCCTTTGGTATTTCTGGTGCTGTTAGCCAACACGGCCCTCCCCCTGACATGGACTTCTAGCGCCAGTCCCCACGACACACCAATGATATTGTGGTTGTGTCTAAAGTAGGGGTCTGGCTCTTGAAAAATCTCTGTTCTGATACCTTCCTCATTGAAAGACTTGGCAAAAGGAATGAATTCCTTGAAGACCACTGACTGCAACTCAGAAATATGTCTTGGTGAGAATGGATGCTATATACAACAGCATCTTCAGAACGGCACTGTCTTGTTCTTGTTGAGGCGCTTTTTTGATTAAACTGAGAGCACATTGGTGCCTTGTCCAGTCTCAGTCTGTGTGGCTGTGTTCTGACCTGCACACCCTCTTCTCCAACGTGGCTCTGGCGGCATTGACGCCTCATCGATCCCTGCTAGAGCCACCAGATGCTCAGATCCTTCATTAGGCTGGTGGGAAACATTGTCAGTTTACAGCCGCTCCCTTTCCATCTGTGGGGAAGGCTGTCAGCCCCTCACCTGTGATTTGGCATCCTAAATATTGACAAGCAATAGTCATTGTTGAGCCAGGCTGTTTTACAGCCGGAATTTTAACAGGGACAGGAGGCATCCTCGGTGACTTAAGAGGCCGAGCCTGCCAGGGTAGAAAAGACAAATAAATGCAGGGAAATCATTTGTGACACAGTAAAATCGACTACAGGAGTGCTTACAGCCTGCCATGGGCATTAAAGGTGCTGATGTCCTTCCGCGAGCCGTGTGGTACCCTTGGCATGGAAAGCACGGCCGAGGTAATGATGGACCGTCTGAAGAGAAGGCAGCGGAGCTAGAAGGGTGACGAACGCTTCCACAGATGGTGCTGCGATGGTGTCGGCTCAAAGGCCCGCTGCCTCCCTCTTGCTGAGTGACTGATTTCACCTCTGGATTGATGCCCAGCATCAGTGCTGCTTAGCTCTGCCCAGAAAAGATGCTTCTTAAAATTTCCTTTTCTGGTTCAACATGAAGATCTCTTGAAAAACAAAATGGAGTGTGGCTCCGATGAGAAACTCAAACCAAATAACCCGTTGGAAAACGGGTGTTCCTGGTGAAGTGCTCTATCTGAGCAGGACTTCAGCCTTTACAGCCCTCCGTGGGAAATGGTGGGACATTTTCTAGGGTGTGAACCACTGGTGGAGACCTTGGGACAGCTGGGTTGTTCAGGCAGGAAGGTGTACTGTCGTAAAGAAACTGGGATGTGAGCAGCGATTCCCTCACCTTGAGTATGGATGTGAGTCACCTGTGGTCTTGATAAAATGCAGATTCTGATTCAGGGGTTCTGGGGTGGAGCCAGTGATCTGCATTTCTGACCACCTCTTCAGGGCCTATGATGCTATTGGTCAGACCACACTTGGAGGAGTGAGATTATAGATTGAATCATCTAAGTGTGAGTTTTCTCTGCAATTGAGACCAAAGTTATAAGTAACTGCGATAATTAATGAGACCTTCATGAGCTTGAAAACATGTGGGTGCTTTATCTTTCTTCGTTTGTGTGTCCCCTTCCTACCTTAGGCCAGCCATCTTTTCTCCTGCCTGCTGACAGCCCACTAACCACCACTTCTTTAAGTGTGTGCCTCACCTGGGGCGTCTTCCAACCAACCTGCAGGCCCCTGTGGAAGCTGTTCATGACCTCAGTAAAGCCTGTGAGGTTCCTTAGAAGATACTGGATTCATGGCAAGAGCCATGAGTGATGATGACATCAAATAGGAGCTCTGAGTACTTACCTCGAGCTAGGTGTTATATGAAAACATGAGAGCTGCCGCTGAAGGCTGACAGGAGTGGATGAACCCCAGTCTGCCTTGAACTTGCTTCTGTGGTGGGGGTTCTGTTGTTTGGCAGGGAGCTGATAGAACCCGCTGTGGAGGTCTGATGTGGAGATGGTGCGATGTGCCCCTGGGGGGCTGGCACACAGAGCAGGCACTGAGGGCCAGTGAAACTGGAACCTCATTCAGCCCCTGCAACTCCTTCACCTTGACTTAGCAGGGCAGGCACGTGGGAATGGAGCCCTCTGCTCCAAGCATCCCAGTGAGATGATTCTCCGACTCAGGCATGTTCTGTTAACCACCACGTGATGCTGACTCCAGAAACCCTCTGAACTCCTGTGGCACTGGGTGTGCCACAGAATGGCTGCCTGGAAGGCCTGTGTCCTCAAGGAGCCCGTGTTCTCATAGTTACAAGACTGACGTGGTTCCGTGCCTTCCTCAGTGTGAGGTGGTTCCGACAGAGGAGTGTCCTAAATAAATGCAGGTAAAGATGTGTCAGGGTGGTTTCTAGTGGCAAGGAAACTTTACAAGACACGTGTGGTTGTAGTGATGCAGGAGGGGGTTCACACAACACAAATCAGATGCCAGTGAGCCGGGACCCTTGGAAGTCAGAAGAGGCTCCAAACAAACGGCATGGGAGAGAGGATGGAAGAGGGAACCTGGATTTGGGGTGGGGCGGGCTCGTCCCCTAGACTTTCTTTTCTGATGCTGCCATTGTGGAGTCCAAGCGTTGTGGGGGCTTGATCGGTTCACCCTTGAAATGCAACCTCTGCATTGTGGGCTGCTGGCCTAATGGAGATCAGTCCCTTCATTCCTACCAGTTTGACTACGGAAGACATGACCTTGATTTTCATCCCTCTCGCCCGTCTCTTACAGGCACCCATTTGTAGTCACAATGCAGCCTTGGTTTGTGACGTTGCCAGTAGAAAGGGGTGCCTGGGGTTTGCCTTGGGCCTTCAGTCCAGCCTTTGGTTTGGGGGTAACTGCCCATCTGCCACAGTGTTGACCCTGCTGTGGCTTTTCAGTCGGAGATGACGCTGTTTCCTGCTCGAGTGACTTCTCCAGGGTGGCCACACTCTTGAAGTCTGAGTTTCAGTCCCAGAAGTTTGTCTTTTGTCAGAGCACTTGGGACCCCTGGTTAAACCCAGGAGACTGATGTAAACCCAGCCTGTTGATTCTGGTGAGAAATACAATTTCCAGATCAGCTCAGACCCAGGTGGTCAGCACCTCTCATCTTTCTATGAAAAATCGTCTGTGGAAGCCAACCATGCAAACCTTGCTGGGACTGGAGCAAAGCGAGTTAAGTAAACAGTCTTACTGTGTCATTTGGGACTGTGACGCTTACACACGTTGCCCTTCCCCTTGAGTTACATCCTCCACCTGGACCCTGGGCCAGGACAACTTCCTGCTCACTCACTCTCCTAGACAGTGGTGGGGACATGCGAATTAATTTTAGAGATTTCCTTAGAGCACCTTCCTTATGGGTCTTTTGGGTAAATTGATTAGGCTAATGCCATGACTAGGCCAGTGAAATAGATTGATTTTTACCATTGCAGAATTCTATTATGTTTTCTTATCTGTGAGTGATTGGGTGCAGTTATTTTTTTCTGAGTTTTTTGGCTTTGAATGGACCAGCTTATTCCCAGATCATCTCACATCTCCCTCTCCCTGCTTGTTTCCATCATGTATCTCCTACCCCTGGAGGGCAGGGCACACTTGGCTGGAGTCTTGGTGCCTTATCTCTGGTGTTCTTTCATCTTCCAGATTAGGTCTAAATGTTGCAAAGCCTCACGGTTGACAGCAGTTGCCTTCAAGTTTGTAACTTCTGTTGCAGCTGTTTGTGCCATGACTTGTCAGAAAGATCTCTGTTATGGTTTTTTCCTGGCCGAGAGCTTGATGATAAAAACTGGCATTGACTGAACTCTAGTTACGCCAGGCATCATGTTGAGGGCTTTATACCTGTCATCATGTAATCTTCACAGCACCCTGTGAGGCAAGTGTTACCGGTATGTACATTTTATAGATGAGGAAAGTTGAGATGCAAGAGCATGTACTCAGCCTGCCTCACACGTCACACACTACCACGGGGATTCCCACCCACCCAACCAGTAAGAAACTGAGGAGGGTGGCATCTCAGCACAGGATAGGGAGACAGCCTCTCACTCTCCCCTGTTATATCCTCTCAGGCCTTGTGCGTTGCTGTGGTAGACAGGCCACGTCGAATTCTGTCAGGCTATCCTGTCAGCTGTCCATGTAGGTAACAGTCACAAATGAACTGGCCCTCAGTATCAGGCTTGACTTCATCTAGTTCTGTGGGAAATCCTGTGTAGCCAGCCCCTGCTGTGTGCCGGAAGTGTGCTCGGCCTTGGGGTGGAGTTGGTGTGTCTGCTGGGGGAGCGACCAGGAGCTTGGTGGAAGGGCTCGTACAGATGCTCTGGTTGCTGGGAAGAAGGCGGGACTTCTCAGAAGCCATAACAGCAGGGGGAGTGTTGAGCTGGCGCTCAGAGGTTGTCATGTGTAGGAGTTTCCTGGCAGAAAAGAGGAGGCTGGGCAAGGGACAGCACGCAGAGGCTGAAGACATAAACAGTAAGGTGCCTGTGGGTGACAGAAGAGTTGAAAAGCTTGCAAGAGACTCTGTGTGCAGGGAGGAGAAGGGACGGAGACCAGAAGGGAGAAGTGAAGTGAAGTTGCTCAGTCATGTCCGACTCTTTGTGACCCCGTGGACTGTAGCCTACCAGGCTCCTCAGTTCATGGAATTTTTCAGGCAAGAGTACTAGAGTCGGTTGCCATTTCCTGCTCCAGGGAATCTTCCCCACCCAGGGATCGAACCCTGGTCTCTTGCACTGCAGGCAGATGTTTTACCGTCTGAGCCACCAGGGAAGCCGGCATGGCCTTTATTCTGTAGCCAAAGCAAGGCATTGATGTGTTTCCTGAGAAGAGTGATGTGATGAAAGATCTGATTTGTGTCTGAGGAAGAGCCCGTTGACAGAGGCGAGGGTATGACGAGAGGATGGAGTTGAGAGGTAGTGAAAAGGCAGCATGCATGAGTGCTAAGTTGCTTTAGTCGTGTCCGACTCTGCGACCCCACGGACTTTAGCCCGCCAGGCTCCTCTGTCCATGGGATTCTCCAGGTGAGAATAGTGGAGTGGATTGCCATACCCTCCTCCAGGGGATCTTCCCAACCTAGGGATCGAACCCACATCTCTAAAGTCTCCTGCATTGGCAGGTAGATTCTTTACCACTAGTGCCCCCTGGGAAGCCCAGTGAAAAGGCAGAACTGCCATTATCTGAGGGATCTGATGTGTAGGTGAAGAAAGTTACAGATGACAGTTGGCTCTGACTGGGGAGGGTGGGTGGTGGAGGAGATGGTCTTGGGGGTGAATCACAGGGAAAAAGTGGTTCACTCAGAACCTGAAGAAGAATGTGTGGCGGTGTAGGGTGCTATGCGACAGGGTGGGTGGAGCTGGAGCGAGAACTGACAAGACCTCAGAGTTCACCTGCATCTAAGGAGCAGGCCAGTAAAACGGAGCCCAAGGATGGAAACCAGGAGAGAAGGAGGGACCTCGAGGAGAGGTTGTGTATGAGGGGAGGTGGCCACGGTGACAGCCAGTCGAGAGAAGTCAAGGAGGAGGAAACTAGACTTTTACCAGGAGCCTTCAGGGTATCAGTCTGGATAGTTGAGTAGTTAAAAAAGGTTGTAAAATAAAATAATAAGAGTTCAGACTTGTAAATCTCATGTAAAAATGTTGAGACTGAGGCTAGAGGCCTCTCAAGAGTCTATTACACCACTGGGCTTTGGTTTACTCACTGTCTGTGGGAAGGGCGGGAATTAGCTGAGACAACCCAGATGTTCCTTCCAATCCTAAGTGCCTACTGCTCTGTGGCTTTTTGATTTGAAAGAGGAGGAAGAGGAAAAACGCCTGGTTTCCAGGGAGTCGGAGCGAAGCCGCAACAGCTGCAGTGGGAAGTTGCAGGGGGGCTGCCGTTTCTGAGCAGGGTGTGCGCTTGGGTCAGCCTTCCATGTCTCTTGAGCACAGGCCTCTCGGAAGTCATCCGGCATCTGACTCAGGTCACGCATGGATTGGACGTCCCCCATGAAACAACTCTGATGGGGTGGCTCTGGGGCTGATAGTCCTACTGTGGATTCTTGCAGACTTCGGGTGGCAGTTGGATAGCTTTACCCGTTCCATTCTTGCCACAGATTCCATGGAAGTGAAACCCATCATGACCAGAAAGTTGCGGAGGCGACCGAATGATCCTGTCCCCATCCCAGACAAGAGGAGGAAACCTGCTCCTGATATCCACTCGCATCAAGCCTTCATCACGCCTTTTCCTTTAGACCACAGAATCCTTTGCTTTTCCTTTTGATAGACTGAACATGGCCGTTGTGCTACAGGAATTGTCATATTAGGTTGGAAAGCACATATATTTGTCCATGAGATAGAGGGTGGCCATTTTATGATTGGAGTCCTCAGTCATTTCTGCTTTGAGTGGGAGGAAGTTGCAGAGAGCAGTCATTTGGAAAGGGACTCTGGGCTCCTCTTACACTCACTCGGAGATTCGGGACAGCTGAAAATTTCATGTGCCCTTGATTTTTCTACTTAGCAAATGAGAACAGTAACTGCCTCTTGTACTTCAGTCAGCTATATCCCCCAAACCGTGGATTGCAAACTGCTGTTCAATTGAAACAAAAAGAGTTTAGTTAGACGTCAAGAAACCTCTCTCATCATAAGAATGGGAAGGGGATACGTGGCGGGGGCAGGGGGGCGTTGTTTATCTTCTCGAGGAGATAATAAATAGCCATTTGTACAGAATGGTTTTCTTATTTATCTGCCAGGAAGACAGGGCATGACTTCAGGTCCCTTCATCTTCCCAGCCGAGAATTGAAGCTGCTAGGCAAGATTATGTATGTGTGTGGAAGTCTCAGATCTTCGGGACAAAAGCACTTCACAAGTGGCAGGTGAAGTTTTTTCCTGTGTCCTGGGCTCTCACTGTTACTCTAGTTACCTGTGGAGTCTCATTTCACCTTCTTAACCATCGACATTTGTTAGATGGGGGATTGTGGATTCTTGTACATACCTGACTCCACCACATTGAGTAGGAGGATCAGAAAGTTCCAAGAGGCAAACTGTAGGAACATAGTGGAACTTCCTCTCACTTGGTAGATTCTCAAAGGCTGACACCATTTTGTTGAATTCTGTTTGCTTGGAAATTGTCATTTTTAGACACGTTCCTTTAACTCTCAACACCCCAGCTGAACTATTTGTTAACAGATGAGCAGATCATGGAGGATCTGAGAACGTTAAATAAGGTACGGTGTGATTTTTTTTTTAATTTATTTGAAAGCTCGGGCTTTATTTTGTTCACATGTTGCTTGTGAAATCACTGTGATACCTTTGACACCTTAAGTTGCACCTGAAATGATTTTCTCTAAGATTTTTTTGTTGTTCTTCCTACAGCTGAAGTCACCCAAGAGACCAGGTAAGTGCACGATGTTACAGGCATTTGTGCAGCGTTTTTGTATTTTTGGAAAAGCACGTGAATGCCTGACAAGGAGTTGTCATGGTTTTCAAAAATAAAACATTCATCATTTACCTAAGAGCAGTCATCATGATAACCAAAGGGGACCTTTAAGCTCATCCTCCCTTGATTTTTATTTTTAACCTTGCTATGTTAAAGGTACCTTTGTCTTTTTCTTAGGATTTATTGTAAAAAAGATATATGATCTTTTCCTATCCTTTGTAGGCATTAGGCATAAGATGTCAGCACAGATCCATTTCTGAAAATGAAATCAGAGAGTGCTTCAGTGGTAGTAGCTTGGTAGAGTTCAGCACGAGGCGTCTTATCCGGTGGCTTTTCACAGGCTGGTTCTCCTAAGGGCCTTTCGGGCTACTCCCAGTCCCAACTTACAGAAGAGACAGGCCCAGTGTCTAGGGTGCTTCATTCAGAGCAGCACTCAAGGGTCTTTGCTAGGCTGCAAAATAGAACTCTGGACTGGCAAGGCTTTTTTTTGTTGTTGTTTTTAAACATGGCGATTGCTTACACATCCCTCTATGAGTCGAGTCTTGCTAAAGGAAACAAGATTCTTCCCACTCTAAATAATTCCCTCCTGAAAGCCACCATGGTCTGGAGAGAAGTCCTGAGTGTCTGAAGGCCTGGTGGGGCAGGTTTGTGAGTAAGTGTGTGAATTTAGATGATTTGAACCCATTTTAGTTATCAGCGCTATTAGCTTGATTCGATACATACCCCAATAACCTGCTCTATCTCTTAATAAATATTTCTAAGCATGATTTAATTTTTATAAATTTAAAGATATTTTTCTAGTTCTTGCCCATTGGAGCTTCTGATTGTCAGTGGTGTTTTAGTCCTACTCTCAGTCACCTTGGGCACATCCTTAGCCTGCCTGAGCCTCAGGTTTCAGTTTCTCTTCCGTGGGGAGGTTAATCTTTGCCTTGCCTGCTCACAGAGTTGCTTTGAAGATGTGATGTACAAGAATTTTGTTGAATTTCCATTTATTACAGTGGTAAGAACTTGAGATCATGAGGATCCTTACCCCCTTTTAAATAGCATTTCACTTAAAGCATGTTAGTGGATAGACTCGCATGCTTGTGACACGCGTAGTCATGGGAATATCTCTTTGGTTCCTCCAGCATCCCCATCCTCTCCCGAACACTTGCCCACCACCCCTGCAGAGTCTCCAGCGCAGAGATTTGAAGCTCGGATAGAAGACGGCAAACTGTACTACGATAAAAGATGGTAAGTTCTGTGTGAACATAGGTTATTCATTAGTATCTCAAAAGAACCGTTTGGAAAGAGGGCCAGGGCTGTCTCTAGTTATTATTTCAGAGCATGGCTGCTGCTTAACTAACGGTGGAGGGACATTAAGAAGTGTGTCAAGAGTCTTGGATTGATGCTGCTTGTTAGATCTCTGAAGGCAGTGTTCCCCAAAACATGTTCTTCTGATCATGCTGCTGCCACCATACTAGATCCTGCAGGCTTACATCTTTTGTGGTGCCCCTGTAGACTGGGGTCAGGGTTTATGTGCCCCTCTGCCTCCCCTTAACTGTGGCCTCTGTGTGCTGAAATTAATAGGGGTTCTGTGGAAGAAAAGATTCTGTGGTCAGGTGAGTGTGGGCAGTGGCTGTGTTAACTAAGATCAGTGGGTTTCATCATTGTAGCACTCTGGGTCTTCTGATACGCTAATGTACACTGTGAATTTATGAGATGTTACTCAGTACTGTTTATCTGACCAAGGTACCCTTTTACATGGTACCGTTTACACAGGCCGTCCTGGTGGCTCAGTGGTAAAGAATCTGCCTGCCAGTGCAGGAGATGTGGGTTCAATCCCTGGGTTGGGAAGATACCCTGGAGGAGGAAATGGTGACCCATTCTAGTATTCTTGCCTGGGAAGTCCTATGGACAGAGGAGCCTGGTGGGGTCGCAAAGAGTAGGACATGAGTGAGTGACTGAGCATGCGTGCGCCCTTTTACACACCACATCCTGCAGCACAAGTGTTCCAGGGAAAGTGCCTGGGAGAGGTGTAGCCTAAAACATTACGAGTTTAGATTGAAGATGGTTTGAAACCTTCAGGCCACCATTGAGGTCATTGGGAAGGAAATAGCAAAATATGAAAAACCTTATTCATGCATTTGCTCTTTTTGTAAATGTTTCCTACTGTTTGCTCTGTGACTGGGCATCTGCTAGGTGTCAAGTCACCTAGACCCTGCCATCTTTTCTTTAAATTCTCAATTCCTCCTTTTATTCATTGCCCACGTGTAGGCATACTGTTGCTCAGGGTAAGTCATGGTGGACACGTTTTCATGCTGCCTTTCTACTTGTTTGTATGGAGAATGTTTCTCTGGGTTATTGTAGGGTCTCTGTAATTGCCATTTATAATGGTTATATAATGTTTTGAGTTTCAATATTTAAACCAAAATTCAAAAATTAGTTATGATTATTTTGAATGTTTTGAGGTTTCTTTAAAAAAAAAAAAAAGCCCAACATTAAATGTCTGAAGTTGGTAAAAATGCCCAGAGACCTAGTGGTGCCTGAAGTAAATCAGTTCACCCTTGAGGTTACAGTGAGTTAATAACCCAGTAGAGGATGAAGGCTGGATCTGTCTGTGAGCCTGATCTTGGTGACTTCTGCCCCTGTCATTTGATTCTTCGGTGTCCTTCTAAAAGGCCAGTTGTCTTGTTTTCTAGGGTTGCTTGTTAGAACACAGCACCACTAGATGGCAGGCCCCGACAACTCAACACATCAAGGGGCAAAATAAGATGAAAAATGTTTCTAATAATGAAAACCAAATAACCTTTAAAGATCAAGCCCACACATAAGAACCATCTTCAAAGATGATGAGATTTATCACTAACATCTTTACAAATCTGTGAGTCCTAAAGCCCTGTGATATTTCAGATGATGTTCATTTTGTCATTGTGTCGCTTTCTGTCTTCCTTCTCCTAAGGCTTAGTCCTCAGATTTACGAGATATGAAAAGGCAGTAAAATAAAATTCTGTTTTTCTAAAGAAAGAATCCACAGTGACGGGGGTTTCACAGTGTAGACCGTGGTCAGGTGGGATGTGTCCAATCAGCTAAGCATTTGGAAGGAATTTCACTGTCTTTCTCCCAGTGGCAGCAGAGATCTTTCAAGTGTCTGGAAGCATCTGATAATTTCAGTGACTTTCAGGTTGCTTACTCTGTTGTTAAGTATGATGACTGTTGTTTTCTGCATTCTTTGTGTTCCTCTTCTGTGGCCTTGCCAGTCAGAGTTCACATCACATCTGCTGAGAGAGGGCCCTTCCCTTTCCGCTGGATCTGGAAAGTGTGTTTGCCAGAATCCTGGCTGGTACACTCCCAGTGCAGGACTGGCCTCTCACATCTGACCAGGCTTCTGATGTTTGGCTCTGTGTCCTTGTCAGTTTGGAGGCTCTCATTCTTCCTTCTTTCTCAGTAGTCCTAGCCTGTGGCCGAGAGGTCATCTGAATTGCTTTCTGCTCTTGCCGGTGGCATGAAGTATTTTTATGAAACAGTATTTCTGGCAAAACACATTTCATTGAGTTTTATTTTTTTAAAACACATTTCATTGAGTTTTAAATGACCTCAGCACAATGAGTGTGATTTGGGCCGCCCATCTTGGCTTGAATGCTTATTTATCAGGCTACGTTTCACTTGGGAAGATGAGCGTCTGCCCTTGCCTCTGGGTACACTGCTTTTAAGATATTTTATGTCCTGCTGGAGGTTTTCCTCACATTTTGATTTGTACTAATGACCCTCCTTAGAAAGCACTGTGAAAGTAGCTGAGATTTTAAGGTGACTCACTGATGCTGCCTGTGCCGGTGGACTGTATTTTCTCCCCTCACTTTAAATCTGGGGCTGCTAAAGTGAATCCAGTGAAATCAACCACTTGCACAGGTGGATTTAACCCTCCGGCCTGGCTGTTATTAATAACTGAAAGCAGTGACTCTTTTTTCATTTTTAATTGGAGGATAATTGCTTTATAGTGTTGTGTTGATTTCTGCTGTACAGCACCTTGAATCAGCTATAAGTGTACGTATATCCCCTCCCTCTTGAGCCTCCCACCCACCCCCACCTCCCCAGCAGTGCCTCTTTACAGCTGGAATTGGGACTTCTTGCACTCCTGTGGTTGTAACATGGCATTCGTTTTTTGGGGGAAATAAAACATTAATATCAGGATTCCCAGGAGGATACAAAATTAAATTAATTCTACCCCTTCTCTGCCCCACTTTTTGACCCACCTTCTAAAGAAATTGCTTTCTTCAATAATAGTAGTTGTGGTTCTAGTTCATTGGATTTAATAGTAGAGGCAAAACTTTAAGGGCTTAATTGTAGAAATTCCCCCAGGTCAGAATTTCCATTAGTAATAGAGTCAATTTGATGTTTGGGGCTTCTTCTCTGAGGCTATTTAAAATATTTTTTCAGCGGAGATGAGTTGTAGCTTATCAAACAAGTTAATTGGTTTAAAAAAAAAAAGGATACATTTTTACTAATTTAACTCAATTTTTGTTGCTTTTTTTTTTAAACATTTTTTGAACATATTTTGAATTTTCTGCTATTTTTAAAATTAGTATTTAGAATTAGCAAGTAAATTTGTGTGGTAAGGTTGCTATATACTTTATGGTTTCTTCTTGGAAACTTACCCCTCCTATCACCCACTATGTATGAGCACTTTAATTTCTGAGGACTTGTTTTTTCCCAGAGAATTTGGGTAATTAGTAGATTTGATATCCAGGGATAATGGTTCCCCAAGACCACTTTGTGACGGGAGAGAACCCCCCAGAGGTCCCAGAGCCTCTGCTTCAGAAGGACTTGGGAGTCAGCTCGTTGGGCAAACAGTGCTGGCCAGCTCTTCTGTGGAGCACACAGTGGGCACAAGAGCATGTGAGCAGTGGTGGGCATTCAAGCCACCAAGGTTCAGTGACCCCAGAGCAGGCAGCTTTGAGAGGTGGCCGGTTATGTTAGTCCTAGACCGCTTCCCAGGCTTACCAGACCAGATTGCATTTACTCCTGATATCTACTTTAAAGCCAGGCTGGTGTGTTGGCATTTGAATGCTGAGTGTATCGGAAGGAAGATACAGTGCATCCCAGGACAGCTGTTCTGACTATCTCCCAGAATTGCCTTTAACAGATATTAAGACATAATTTGTAACATTAAGTTTTCTTCTTACCATTTTTTGGTTATTTTGGTATTTTCCAGCATTGTGGCTTATAAGAAAGTACAGTATACTTTTTAATACAAGTAATGGGGCTTCCCTGGTGGTTCAGACAGTGAAGAGTCTGCCTGCAATGCAAAAGACCCAGGTTTGATACCTGGGTCGGGAAGATCCCCTGGAGAAGGAAATGGCAATCCACTCTAGTATTCTTGCCTGGAGAATTCCGTGGACAGAGGAGCCTGGTGGCCTACAGTCCATGGGGTTGCAAAGAGTCAGATATGACTCAGTGACTAATGCTTTCACACTTTTGTACCTATTTATTCTGAAAAGAAGAAAACCACGCAATGAAAGAAATATCATTCTTTTCTGAGGTTTTTATTTTATATTTTGGTGAAATTTTTATATATTTAATAGACATTTTAATATATAAGCTTACCTGTTTTTTTTCTGTGTATATGATACACACATAACACATATTATGTTGTGTTATGTGCCCAGGGACATAATGGATGTAGCCTTTTTCTTGACTTAGCAGTATATTGAGCACATTTCACACTAGTTATGTACTTCTATACCACACCCACCCATGACCTTTCTTTATTAAAGTACTTAGAAAGTAGTATCAGGGTGACTTGAGGCTAGTTGCATGTTGTTTTGTGTTTTTTATCTCTTTAATAACTCATAATCCCCATAGAGTAGCTGTGAATAGTCTCCCGTTCTGTTTTTATTCTAACCATTACTCACAACTTTACCATTTACATGGGATGGTTGGCTTAGATGTGGGAGGGAAACTCAAGTTTGAGTTTTGCCGTGAACCAGTTCACCCTTTGCTTATGTGCTGTGATATTAACATATTTAAAGTTCTGGAGGTCCCCTGACCCAGTTTACCAACTAATCCCTGGCCAAAGGCAACTTTAAAGCTGAGTCTCAACCAGTGTTGCTGTTCTAAATGACTCTATGATTCTATTTCTTTTCATAGTGTTCTCAGGAAATAAATTGACTTGTAAGCTTGAGTTTTCAGCTCTAAGTAGCATGTTAAAGAATGCTTCAGTTCAGTTCAGTCGCTCAGTCATGTCCGACTCTTTGCGACCCCATGAATCACAGCACGCCAGGCCTCCATGTCCGTCACCAACTCCCAGAGTTCACTTAGACTCATGTCCATCGAGTCAGTGATGCCATCCAGCCATCTCATCCTCTGTCGTCCCCTTCTCCTCCTGCCCCCAATCCCTCCCAGCATCACAGTCTTTTCCAATAAGTCAACCCTTCGCATGAGGTGGACAAAGTACTGGAGTTTCAGCTTTAGCATCATTCCTTCCAAAGAAATCCCAGGGCTGATCTCCTTCAGAATGGACTGGTTGGATCTCCTTGCAGTCCAAGGGACTCTCAAGAGTCTTCTCCAACACCACAGTTCAAAAGCATCAATTCTTCGGCACTCAGCTTTCTTCACAGTCCAACTCTCACATCCATACATGACCCCTGGGAAAACCATAGCCTTGACTAGATGGACCTTTGTTGGCAAAGTAATGTCTCTGCTTTTCAATATGCCATCTAGCTTGGTCATAACTTTTCTTCCAAGGAGTAAGCATCTTTTAATTTCATGGCTGCAGTCACCATCTGCAGTGATTTTGGAGTCCCAAAAAATAAAGTCTGACACTGTTTCTACTGTTTCCCCATCTGTTTCCCATGAAGTGATGGGACTGGATGCCATGATCTTCATTTTCTTAATGTTGAGCTTTAAGCCAACTTTTTCACTCTCCACTTTCACTTTCATCAAGAGGCTTTTGAGTTCCTCTTCACTTTCTGCCATAAGGGTGGTGTCATCTGCATATCTGAGGTTATTGATATTTCTCCCGGCAGTCTTGATTCCAGCTTGTGCTTCTTCCAGCCCAGCGTTTCTCATGATGTACTCTGCATATAAGTTAAATAAACAGGGTGACAATATACAGCCTTGACGAACTCCTTTTCCTATTTGGAACCAGTCTGTTGTTCCATGTCCAGTTCTAACTGTTGCTTCCTGACCTGCATACAGATTTCTCAAGAGGCAGGTCATGTGGTCTGGTATTCCCATCTCTTTCAGAATTTTCCACAGTTTATTGTGATCCACACAGTCAAAGGCTTTGGCATAGTCAATAAAGCAGAAATAGATATTTTCCTGGAATTCTCTTGCTTTTTCCATAATCCAGTGGATGTTGGCAATTTGATCTCTGGTTCCTCTGCCTTTTCTAAAACCAGCTTGAACATCAGGAAGTTCACGGTTCACGTATTGCTGAAGCCTGGCTTGGAGAATTTTGAGCATTACTTTACTAGCATGTGAGATGAGTGCAATTGTGCGGTAGTTTGAGCATTCTTTGTCATTGCCTTTCTTTGGGATTGGAATGGAAACTGACCTTTTCCAGTCCTGTGCCCACTGCTGAGTTTTCCAAATTTGCTGGCATATTGAGTGCAGCACTTTCACAGCATCATCTTTCAGGATTTGAAATAGCTCAACTGGAATTCGATCACCTCCACTAGCTTTGTTCCTAATGATGCTTTCTAAGGCCCACTTGACTTCACATTCCAGGATGTCTGGCTCTAGGTGAGTGATCACACCATCGTGATTATCTGGGTCGTGAAGATCTTTTTTGTGCAGTTCTTCTGTGTATTCTCACCACCTCTTCTTAATATCTTCTGCTTCTGTTAGGTCCATACCATTTCTGTCCTTTATCGAGCCCATCTTTGCATGAAATGTTCCCTTGGTATCTCTAATTTTCTTGAAGAGATCTCTAGTCTTTCCCATTCTGTTGTTTTCCTCTATTTCTTTGCATTGATCGCTGAGGAAGGCTTTCTTATCTCTTCTTGCTATGAACCTTAATTGAAAAAAGCCCATTTGGGCATGAAGTGAAAGTGAAAGTCGCTCAGTTGTGTCCAGCTCTTTGCAACCCCATGGGCTATACAGTCAATGGAATTCTCCAGGCCAGAATACTGGAGTGGGTAGCCATTCCCTTCTCCAGGGGATCGTCCCAACCCAGGGATCAAACCCAGGTCTCCCACACTGCAGGTAGATTCTTTACCAGCTGAGCCACAGGGAAGCCCTTGTAGGCGTGAAGTGCATCCTTAACTGTGATTTCTTTGCGGTGGATTATTTCATTGTACCAGCAAAACAGAGTCTGTCTTCTTCCCCAACAGAAATCGTGGTAAGATGGCGATGCTTTGCTGGGGGATGCATTTTGGTGGAAGCTACATGAGTTGGTGGGTCTGTTAAGTCAACTCTGCGCAGCCAGAATGAATCAAAGGTTACGTTTGACTGGACTGGACTGGCCCAGGCCAGAGTTGCCAGCAGCACCTCTGCTGATGTTTCCAGCTCTGGTCACACAGCAGCTACTCATTCCCCATGTGGCAGCTGTTACTGACTCATTTGTGCTTTGGCCCTGGTTTCCTCACTTTCATCCTTGGCCTTGTCCCTGAACTTGTAAAAGAAAGTGAAGATGGTCCTGCACTACAGGCCAAGAGAATAGATGCAGAGACTGAAAGGGGGAGAGTCTTGTCTTTTCTCCTGGTCAGTTCTCCCAACTGACCAGGGCAAAGTTAGGTACCTTTTGGTCCAAGTCTAATGCTCTGAACTTCGCCTAGTTAGACTTGGCAAGTATGAGTATTTAATAGTCACTGCCACTATATTCAAAGCTCCTGACAGCAGAGACCCTATGGCCTTGTTGGCTGTCTGCCTCCACCCTCTAGGGTGGCCAGTGAAATAGTGAGTGGCTAATGAGTATTTGTTGAATGAGCAGTCAGAACAAGGGCTGAATTTGACCTGTTGTCTTGTTGAAAAAGTCAGGCCAAATTTACTTATTTTCTATGTGTTATCTGAACAAATAGAAAATAATGGAACAGTGTGTTCAAGCCCATCTATTAATTTTGTCCATCCTCCCGTCTCAGTGTTTTAGGGGTGGAGATAGAGAGTGGGAACAGGTTTTACTTGAAAAATTATATTTTACTTTTTGAACTGGGTCAGTTCAGTTCAGTCGCTCAGTCATGTCCAACTCTTTGCCACCCCATGAACCGCAGCACACCAGGCCTCCCTGTCCATCACCAACTCCCGGAGCCTACCCAAACTCATGTCCATTGAGTTGGTGATGCCATCCAACCATCTCATCCTCTGTCGTCCCCTTCTCCTCCTGCCCTCAGTCTTTCCCAGCATCAGGGTGTTATTCAAATGAGTCAGCTCTTCGCATCAGGTGGCCAAAGTACTGGAGTTTCAGCTTCAGCATCAGTCCTTCCAATGAACACCCAGGACTGATCTCCTTTAGGATGGACTGGTTGGATCTCCTTGCAGTGCAAGGGACTCTGGAGAGTCTTCTCCAACACCAAAGCTCAAAAGCATCAATTCTTTGGCGCTCAGCTTTCTTGATAGTCCAACTCTCACATCTGTACATGACTACTGGAAAAACCATAGCCTTGACTAGATGGACCTTTATTGGCAAAGTAATATCTCTGCTTTTTAATATGCTGTCTAGGTTGGTCATAACTTTCCTTCTAAGGAGTAAGCATCTTTTAATTTCATGGCTGCAATCACCATCTGCAGTGATTTTGGAGCCCCCAAAAATAAAGTCTGACACTGTTTCCACTGTTTCCCCATCTATTTGCCATGAAGTGATGGGACCAGATGCCATGATCTTAGTTTTCTGAATGTTGAGCTTTAAGCCAACTTTTTCACTCTCCTCTTTCAATTTCATCAAGAGGCTCTTTAGTTCTTCTTCACTTTCTACCATAAGGGTGGTGTCATCTGCATACCTGAGGTTATTGATATTTCTCCCGGCAATCTTGATTCCAGCTTGTGCTTCTTCCAGCCCAGCGTTTCTCATGATGTACTCTGCATATAAGTTAAATAAGCAGGGTGACAGTATACAGGCTTGACGTACTCCTTTTCTTATTTGGAACCAGTCTGTTGTTCCACGTCCAGTTCTAACTGTTGCTTCCTGACCTGCATATAGGTTTCTCAAGAGGCAAGTCAGGTGGACAGGTATTCCTATCTCTTTCAGAATTTTCCACAGTTTATTGTGATCCACACGGTCAGAGGCTTTGGCATAGTCAATAAAGCAGAAATAGATATTTTTCTGGAACTCTCTTGGTTTTTCGATGATCCAGCGGATGTTGACAGTTTGATCTCTGGTTCCTTTGTGTTTTCTAAAACCAGCTTAAACATCTGGAAGTTCACGGTTCACGTATTGCTGAAGCCTGGCTTGGAGAATTTTGAGCATTACTTTACTAGCATGTGAGATGAGTGCAATTGTGTGGCAGTTTGAATATTCTTTGGCATTTCTTTTCTTTGGGATTGGAATGAAAACTGACTTATTCCAGTCCTGTGGCCACTGCTGAGTTTCCAAATTTGCTGACATATTGAGTGCAGCACATTCACAGCATCATCTTTTGGGATTTGAAATAGCTCAGCTGGAATTCCATCAGCTCCACTAGTGAACTGGGTCACATAGTCTTAAATAAAAAACCAAATACAGAGTTGGTTTTCCAGCCCTTTCTTTGGCCCCCTTTTCCACTCTGCAGTGAGACCAAGAATGTAGATTTTAGACTTAGAAGATTAGGAGATTGTCTAATCCAAGGAATGGAAGCATTGAAATTAAACTTGAAATCCAGGCTGTTCCTCAAATATAAATTAAGACTCCTTTAATTATATTTTTTGTTGTGGTATTTTTTTTCTTCCCTCCTTTTCTTCATTTCTTTATTACTTTCTTAAATTTGTGCCAGTACTTACATACTTAAAATTTTTAAGAGGGTTAAGTGAAAGTGAAGTGAAAGTTGCTCAGTCATGTCTGACTCTTTGCAACCCCATGGACTATACAGTCCATGGAATTCTCCAGCTCAGAATACTAGAGTGAGTAGCCTTTCTCTTCTCCAGGGGATCTTCCCAACCCAGGGATCGAACCCAGGTCTCCCACATTGCAGGTGGATTCTTTACCAGCTGAGCCACAAGGAAAGCCCTTATGTTAAATATTCTTACCAAAAAAAAGAAAAAAAAAAGCTACAAAACTATAGTTATAATAAAGAGGATGGGAAAGACTTTGGGAGGAGACAGATGTTTATGACTGGTGGTGATGATTTCATGGGCATGTACTTATTCTCAAACTCACTTATTTGTGTACATTAAATATGTACCACATTTCAGATGTCAATCATATCTCAAAAAGGTGGTTAAAAAAATAAGTGTATGTCTTGTTTCTGGCAGGTACCATAAGAGCCAAGCCATCTATCTGGAATCGAAGGACAACCAGAAACTGAGCTGTGTGATCAGCTCCGTTGGAGCCAATGAAGTAAGGACTGAACTCCCTCACCCTTTAGGAATGCAAAGTGGGACAAACCTGCAATGCAAGCACCACCACGGAAGTGCAGTGGAATCACTGTACCCACTATATTGTATGTGGGTTAGATTCGAAAGGTAGCACTTTCAGGCAGAAATTGCACATATTGCTCTTGAAAATCTCTTTGCATGATTACAGTATATGTGGGTTTGTATATTCCTTGTGATTGTGAACTCCCTACAGAGTAGTTGAGTCAGGCACCACTGAGATAGACTGCACGAAGGAACACAAGGCAAGTCGGTTTGCCGTCTGCACATTGAAATCATGCCACTTTTTAAGGAAACAGTCCACTGAGGGTGGGACTTGCCTGTGGAGCCAGCTTGTCTTTGTTGTTCTCTCTCTCGAGCTCTCATGGGTACTCAGATTTGTTTCTCGCTCTGAGGATCTAGCAAGGCACCTGGCACACAGTAAGTGCTCAATAAATGGGTGGTGGTCTCTTCTGACCCACATGCCACTCCTCGCCTGCTGTCTCTCTCATCCTGCATGTCCTGTTGTGCTTCTGAGCAAGGAGATGCTAGGCTCATATCTTCAGGGACTGGTGTCCTCCAGTTACTCTTGTGGGATGGGGGCTGGTTGAAAGTCAGCTCAGAGGGTCTTGAGGCCGAGGACGATGGGACTGGTCTGTGCGTTCTCCTGCTGGCCCTTCATTAGCAGGCTGTCAGCAGTGTGTAACTGGGTATTGTTAGTAGTCAAAAAACAGTTTAAAACTTTAATAGCTGTTTTGGCTTGATCTTTTATCAGTCCACAAATGTCTGTAAAGAAATTGATTTTTATGTGTCTACCCTCCAACTTATTCATGCCAGTGCACAGTAAATCTAATGAAGCTGGATTATAAAATAAAGTAAGCCTATTCTATTCTCCCAGCTTCCTGAATTGAAAATGCCCTCCAGTGTGACTAGTTTGCAGAATGATTGTTTACTTAGTAGTTACGGAGAGCCTACCAGATAAATGAATGTTATTTTTCTGTAGGCTTGGGATCTGTGTGTCATCCCAAGCCAAGTCAGAACAGGGCATCTCAGAAGCCTGCTGTTCCCTGGCAGTAGGCTTTGCAATTTCACAGCAGAGCACGTGTGCCTGGCCCTGTGGGCCACTGTACAAGGTGCATGTGGCTTCCTGGTACCTGAACCTAACTTCAGAACCTGTCCTGTGACACCTCAGGACTTTCAGGAAAATAGAAATGCAAGTTAGGTGGGGTTTTTTTTTTTTTCTTTTGAAGATTGTCTCCCTTTGACAGAGTATCAGCGAGATCTGACAAGGGAACAGTGAGACTGAGACATGTCTCCTGGAGGGGAGAAGCCTCAGTGCATTGGAGCCTTGCAACTCTGGCAATGGGGAAACTTTTCTCAATTCTTAGAAATATTTCAGCTCATTTTTTAAATTTCAAATCCTAAGCAACACTGAAGCTACTTGGCCGCTGCATAATTTGACCGTGGGCAGACTTGGTGCATGGGTCGTGGGTCTGAGCATGTTGGTGACTGCCTGCTTGTTCAGCCCTCCTTGGAGTCAGTTTTCAGTTTAAAATGGTTCTACAAGGTCCTTTAGAAGCTTGGCTTCATGTGAGGTCTTTATGTTTAAACCAGTGTACTTGACTAAAGTCTTTGTCTTGTTAAATAATCACAGTAAGGAAATTGAGATGAAACTGAAAATATTCTATGTGTGTCCCCCCACCCCCCAGTGGGTCAGATGGTAAAGAATCTATCTGCAATGCAATCAGGAAGATCCCCTGGAGAAGGGAATGGCTACCCACTCCAGTATTCTTGCCTGGAAAATTCCATGGACTGAGGAGCCTGGCCGGCTACAGTCTGTAGCGTTACAAGGAGTTAGAAGTGACTGAGCGACTTTTTTGAATAAGCTTTTTTAAAGCCTGAAAAATGAATGGGGGAAAGAGGAGAGAGATCTGTGAACTTGCACTTGCATATATGGTGAGATGCAGATCTTTAAAAGACTTACATTACACTTTTATCTCCATCTGATTGCATGTTAGGTACATGGTTGAGAGAACAGGTGAGAACAAGAGTGAGGCGCTGTGGTTGAGTGAGGAAGAGCAAGGGGCCTTGACGTCGTGTGCCAGGGCTTCCATCAGACAAGTGGACTCAGCCTTGCTCTTCTGTAGCGTGGGGATGATGCCAGTACTTCTGATGGTTTTCCTGAGAATGAAGGAGCTCAGCTTGGTCATCACAGTGCCTGGCCCCCAGGAATTCCTCCCTCAGGTTGGGTGGGTAATGGAGGGGTAGCCCTCCTTCCCCTCCCTGTCTGCAGGATGCTGTGTATTGAGTGCCCCTGGCAGCTCTGGCAGGCCCCCGCTGGAAGAGTTCTTTCTCAGTTCTGTGGAAGAATATATGTGCCCTGTCCAGTGCCAGACATCTGATCGCATCTGTGGGAGAATGATACTGTCAGGAGGGAAGGACTGTCTTAAGCTAATTTTGCCTTCTCAGCATCCTAATTGGACTTTCACTCACTCACAGGCATTTTTTGTTGTTAATTTTTCTATCATTTCTTGTTATGACCATTAGCCTTAATTGCCAGGAAACTAGAGTTCTAGAAGGCTGTACCATGAAAGTCCCTTGGGTCAAGGAAAATATTTTCCTATTTGGAAGTTTGTTTATCAATATGTGTGTCTTAATGTTGCTAATGCTGTAATCAAACCAAACAAGAAAGAGTCCTTAAGATGGAGGCAGAAATGAAAAAGAAACTCAGGATCACTGTGCTTTCCATTTTTGTACTCAAAGTTGTAAAAAAGGTGACTGGAAGAAATGAGTTCAAGTGCGGATGCCTGCTGTCTGCAGTGGAGGCCACAGGTCAAGGAGGTGCCTATGAAGGCCTCTTGGGTTGACAGGAAGAGGTTGCCCGCTGTCTGCCGGCACCTAGTTGATGCAGACATCCCTGTGCTCTGAAACATGTGTCCCTCAGTACTGCCTTCTCATCCTGTTCCTTTTCCTTCTCTCCCACAGATCTGGGTGAGGAAGACAAGCGACAGCACCAAGATGAGGATTTACTTGGGCCAGCTTCAGCGTGGGCTCTTTGTGATCCGCCGGAGGTCAGCGGCTTGATGTTCTCCAGTATTCTTCTTCCCTCGACCCTTTTTCTGGAATGGTTTTTGGTTTTGTCTTGTTTTCTTAATAGAAAATTTTTAACTTGGGAATGGCTCCTTGGCCTTGGCAGATGGAGAACACTGTGGTGGATTCTGCAAGGCACTCTCGTGGCCAGCCCCATCCCGCCTTGCATCATTCTTTCCCTGCGCCAACTTCTTCCGGTCGTCCGTCACCCTGAAACTGTTGTACTCTCTGGAGCATTGGGAGTTGGCTTTACCAATTTTTTTTTTTTTTGCTTATGCTTTGTCTTTTTTTTTTTTTCTCTTTTAAAGCCTCCTCTGAAGAGACAGCTCTCTCTATTATCTGTAGGTCTTTCTTCCATGGCGAGGAGCAGGAAGGGGTACCCTCTGCAATGCGTTTTCACCTTTTGAATCCAATCAGTGGATCACATAGGTCCCTTCCTTGTCGAGCGCAGTTCGCTGCTTCCCCAGAAGCTTGGGGCAGAGGTCCTAGCAGAAGAAGAGTCATTCTCCGGACTCTAAGCCTTCTTGGAGAAACGAATGTCTTGTGTTACGTCTGGTGTGTTCCATCCATTCCACCGGCTGAAAGACAGAAAAGTTTGCATGAGAGACAACGTGCACTGCAGTAAACAGAGCTGGGGCAGGGAGAGTGTTTCATATTCATAAAGTGCTGAAGGTACTGATTTCAAATGTTGTTTAGACAAGTGGTTTGTTCACACAGATTTATTCTAGCTCAGTCTGGAACACGAAGTGATCATTTCAGAAATGTTAGTGTGTAGTTCACTGCTGTCTCCTGCTCCCAAGTAGATGAGGTGGTCCCTGCTGCCAGCTGATGATCTGGGTTGTCTGTGGTCTGTGGGGAAGTGAGGTGGATGGTGGAGTCATCAGTGATCTGTACACTTTAACTCAGATCGCACTCTTGTTGCTGATGCCTGTGTTTCACCTTGGCCCTTCCAAACCCATGAAACCTTGTCAGCTCCCAGGAGCTCTGGCCCAGGTTGGAGACAAAGAAGGCTATGACCACCATTAAACCCACTGTCTCCCTAAATGAATCCGGATGAAACAGCCTGCCCTGCTCACGTTCCTTCGCTCTCCAGATTGGACAGATGACTTACTGGCTGATTGTTTGCTTTAATATTCTTGTTGCCATCTTAAGATGTTAAAGTATTTGGGTCAAGTGTTAGCATCTCTGAGCAATCAGTAGACGTTATGTGTCCTAGGAAACCTTTGTAAGCAATTCCCTTGGTCTCAAGTGATTGTCTTCGTATTATCTCTTGATACACATGTCCCAAAGTAGGTTGTGGAGCTACTTGTGAGCACAAGTAGATTATCTTCTCCAGAGTCCTGGCTTCAACAGAGACCAAACCTTAGTGACCCAGAGTAAAGGCTTGTACAGGTACATTTGAGTTTTAATTTATAATCCAGTTTTTCTCTCATTTTCTTCTGGTGTTGGAATCTCATTTAGAAAACAGGATAAATGACGTCATTTATCAGAAGTTGCCCAGGCGTTCTGAGTTTCTTTACTGCCTTCCAGCCTCCCACGGTGATGATTTTTACAATAGTGAACCGGATCTGCACTAAACAGGGCCTTCACCTTTTATTTTTTCTTGGCAGCCTTTGCTGTAAGGGCAGCCCTCTCTTGGCTGAATTTTCGCTGTGGTGTGTGTCACCTCCCATAATATCAGGGAGCTCTTTGTTATCCCCTTGCACACTGTGCTGGAAATTTATTTAGATGTATTTTGTGTGTGTTGCCATCAAAGATGGTTTAAAAAAAATTTTTTTTTTTTTTTAATGATTGTCTTATCTTCCTACCACTGCTCTAGAGTTTCTTTGGGGGAGTGGTGGTGGTAAGAATTGTATTGATAACAACTTTTCAGCATTGAAGCAGCAGCAACTCGCCTTGTTTTCTGGCCTTGCCTGGTGGTTCCTTTGTGCTTTCATGAAAAGAATAGTGATTTGAAGACCAGGCACTTTAGCCTTTTCTCTTCTGTAAATTTGGAGAATGTTTGAGGCCACGCTTCAGCGTGGACTCTGCCACACCACTACCTTCTCAGTATCCTCACAGCCCTTCACAGTCATGATGTGGTGAGAATGGGGGAGACCATGTGGTCCACTTGAGATATGGCACAGTAAATTATATTCCTGATCCTGGTATATTTGCTTTTTATTGAGTCACTCCAGAGGTGAAGAGTCAGCAGTTCTGCCCCTCAGTTAGACCCCTGTGGTTGGTGACCAGGGAGGGAAGAGCCCCCTTGTTAGGAGATAGAGGTGCTTTTATGATGGGCCAAGTCAAACAAGACAAGGAAAAAACAGATTCTGAGCTTCCTAGAATAAGAGGGGCCTGGCTTTAACCCAGGTGGTTATTGTTCTTCCAAAAGGCCTTTATCTCGTCAGGGCATGAGATAAATTCCCAGATTCAAACTATTTCCTGAAAGTGGTACTTGGATAAAGTTTGGTCCAGACAATTCCAATCAATAACCTATACATATGTTAATCTGATCAAGAACCTGTATGTATGTTATTCAAGAAGCTGTATGTGTGTGATCCTGATCAAGAACCTGTCCACGTGTTTCGTTCGAGGCATCAGCCTCAAGTGTTGCCCGCAGTGTTTGCTGCGGGTGTGCCCTAATATTTATTTTACCTCCACCTAGGAGTTGTGTCTCCCTCTCTAAGCCGGTGTCCTCTTGAACAGTTTCCAGATTTCTGTAGCCATACCAAAGCCAGGATATTTTCCTTGATTTGGATACCAGTATTTATAGAAGTCTAACTAACTACCTAACTTTAAGTTTTTTTTTTTAAAGAAATTCTAACTGGGGCCAGTAGAAGATCCCAGAAGCTGATCTGCAAATCAAGCTACTTGTATTGGTGTGTGAGACCCTATGTTTAGGATTGGGTGACTTTTCTAAGAGAAATACAGGGGGTGGGATGGAATGGGTTTGGTTGCAATGTTGTTTTTTTTTTTTTTTTTTAACCTAACTTGACTGGCTGGGGGGAGGGGAGGGGGATCCTATTTTTTACAATATTTTTGTTTTTTATTTTCTATTACCATTTCCTTTTACCCTTGAATTTCTACTAAAATTCCTCCTGATAAAAAAATCTTGTTTCTAATCTGGGAATTTGAAATCTCGGTACTTAATGTTACACCGTTTTTTCCAAAGAGTTTAAAACACTTTAGTACCAGAACATGGCAAAAAATAATAACAACATACAGCCATTTCAAGCAGTTGGTGGGCTTTTTTTTTTTTATACAATAACATCATTAACTGGTACATTAAATGTTCTGAGAGGTGAATGTAACAAGTAGAGGGTTTTATTTTTTTTCTTTAAATGACAATAAACTTTCAAAGAGAAAACCAGCATGTAATCTGTGTGACATCCATTGATTGCCTAAATGATTAAAATTTATTTTAGGTTTTCCCTTCAGTGGTCATGGAGGAAGGAAGTTGGAGAAGAGGGAGGGACCTCCTAGACATTAGCTTGCTGTGAAGAGTGAGATATGTGTGATGTCCAAGATGAACTCCCAGGTCTGTAAAGAGCCAGTCTATGGTTGTCAACCCTTAAGTGTAGCCAGCTAAGCTGTCTTCTGGTCAGAAAGGATAGAAGAACGTGATTAAAAATGGAGTAAATACGGTTGACCTAAGGTAGGAAAGGCCTTAAGGTAAACTGGTCTGATGAAGAGGATGCTGTTCATTGAGAACTCAAGAGCAGTACTTGCCAGTCTCACCAAAAAACATGGTGTTTCCACAGCTCCCCCGGGGGGGTGAAGTGGTGAGGCCACTTTCTGCCCCTGGGGGCCAACGACATCTTGTGCTCACAGCCCAGTTGTGCTTGTAACACCCATTGGGAAGGGCTGCTCCACACTCTGGATAATGGAGAAGGGCAGTCACAATCTGCATAATTCTTTATTGTTATTGTAACAACTCACTGGAAATGAGTTATTTATTGTTATTCGTACAACTCATTGGAAACGACCCCGATGTTGGGAAAGATTGAAGGCTGAAGGAGAAGGGGGCACCAGAGGAAGAGATGGTTAGATAGCATCACCGACTCAATGGACATGAATTGGAACTCCAAGTGATAGTAGAGCACAGAGAAACCTGACGTGCTGCAGTCCATGGGGATGCAGAGTCAGACATGACTTAGCAACTGAACCACCACAACAGTCATATAGAAAAGTGCACAAATCTTAATTGTACAAGTTGTTTTCTCAGTGTGAGTACGTACGTGTAACCAGCATCTAGACCGAGAGACAGTGTCCATGAGCTCCATAGACCTTCAGTTATCATTCCTTGCCCCGGTAACTGCTTGCCTGACAAGTTTCCTCTGTTCTAATCACCTTAGCCTTCAAGCTTTTCAGGTCTGTGGGTCCTTCCATAGTTGTAGAAGAGCCAAGTTTCTGGTGTAGGCTAGGGGCTGTGGATCGGGGATATGAGAGCTGGCAGCAGAGGGTGTGGTTCAGACTTAGGTCAATGAGCTCACTCCTATTTGTTACCAAGGCAAATGTGGCTTGCCCTTGATGTTAGTATCTGCCTTTCAGCTGAGTACTCTATATATCAGGCTCTAGACTAAACCCTCTGTAGGAGGTGTTTTCTCACTTAATTGTGGCAGTAATCTGTTGAAGAGTACTGATACAAAATCAGTCCAAGGCTTCTTTGAAACCCAGAGATCAGCACCATGCCTGGTAAGTGCTCCGTGAATGGTAGCTGTCGAGCAGCGTTAGTGTAAAATGATGGGTAGAGTGAGGCAGACCCGGCGCTGTGCCCTTCACCTGCATCCTCTCGTTGAAGCCTTGTAACAGTCTTGGAGGGAGCACATCATTGTTATCACCAGTTTATGGAGGAGGAAGCAGGTTCCATTAGTCACAGAAAATGGTTCAGTAACTTCTCCAAGGTCACATACTGAGGGGCTGAGTCCAGATCTTTTGGATTCTAAGCCAGCTTTCCTACCTACTACCTTTTGCTGTCCTTTCCCGACCTCTTCTGTTAAAATCAGATTCAGCATTCTCACCTTTCTCCTTCAGTGCTTCCCTAGCTGTTTGCTTTTATCTGCTCTCACCTCTTGGACACACATCCAGAGAAAATTTTAGAGGTGAAAACACTTGGTCGGACCTTTCACCTTGCCAGATGACTCTGGCACTCTCCCTTGGTAGGAGAGCAGCTCCCGAGAGCTGAACTCCTGGCCAGGAGGTTGCCTGCCTTTGAAAAGGCATGAGTGTGCCAGTTCTGCAAGAGAAGGAACCGTTGAGAACACAAAAGAGTCTTCCATTTGAATGGAGCTGACTTGGTCTCATGAGCAGTGAGAGCAAGGCTTCAGAGGCAAACACGGATCTGGTTTTCCAACCCACTTTCTTCTTGCCTTTCCTGTGTATAAAGTGAGGAGGAGGGTTAGGAGCCATTGACCTGGTTCTAAAATGTGGGCAGAGAGCTAAATATCTGACATGGTGCTGTACTCTGCATGTTGCATCCTGTGGAGTCACCAGCTGGAAGAGAGAGCCACAGGGTTCCACATTACTTGCTGCAAGCTCAGCACCCACCAGCAACCTGGGCAGAAGCAGGAACAGAACGAATTTCTGGTGTCTCACTAGTGTTAGAGACTCCCCAAGCCCCATTTTTGGGTAAGTACTTTCCCAGCAAGGCGCACTGGGACTTCCTTGGAAGTCCAGTGGTTAAGACACTGCACTTCATTGCAGGGGGTGTGGGTTTGATCCCTGGTTAGGGAACTAAGATTCTGTGAGCTGCATGGCTTGGCCAAAAAAACCAAAAAAGCACTAGATGGAATGAACTAGAAATATGGCACCACCAGCTCACCCTGTTGGACGTAATTGCATGGCCAGAAATACGTTAGCCATAGCAACTTTTTTCATGCTAACTGGAATTGATATTTTTGTGAATAGGTGTGATTATTAAGACAAAGAGATATGTATGTTTAGGAGGCTCCCCAGGGGAGTGAGATAGATAAGACACAGCATAGGTACCTAGGTGCTTAATCCCTTTAACCCATTTTCTCTAATTTGTGTCTGCTCAATTCCCTGAAAGATAGAGATCTATAAGATGGCAGAATTTGCTTAACAGATTGGGGAAGACCAATAATCAAAATGGTAAAGCTTCTCTCCCCTGTTTCCCAGGAGCTGGAGACTCAGCAGTCTGGGTTCTGGTTTTCTGTAGGCCGATGCTCGGATCTGTTGGCATCAGTGCTCCCTTTGCCAGTGGTGTAGATGGGCCAGGGTAAAAGCAGGAGTATTCCAGAGCCAGCCAGGAGAGAACAAGCAGGTGCTGGGGTGGTGGGGGGCGGGGGGTGGGGGGGGAGCGGAATGCGGTGTGCAGCCCTAGGAATCCAGGCAAGGCCCTGCCGACAGTCAAGAATCACTTACTTCACCATCAAGTGTTTACAGAGATGCAGTGTGGCAGAGCAAAGCTTAGAAATCAGCCTTTGAATCCGGCTTTGCTGCTTAACTAGCCGTGTGACCTTGGGCAACGTAATCCCTCTGAACCTCAGTTCCCTCATCTGTTAAATAATAATATCTACCTTGGAGGGTGATTTTGAGGATTCTAATAATACTAACACATCTATTGCTTACTATGTGCTAGGCATTTTACATATATTAACTAATTGAATCCTTATAATCCTAGGAGGTAGGTAGTCTTATAATCCTTATTATGTAGTTGAGGAAATGGAGAATCAGCTTAGGTAACTTGCACAAGGTCACACTGCTTGTATGTAGTGAGTGAGCCAGGATGCCAAGGCCAGGTGGTCTCTCCTGAGTCCCTGCCCTTGTCCATGGTGGTGTCCATAACACAGGGCTGAACAGGGAGTGCCCAGTCTACGGAGTCTGTCCCTTCCATTGTCATCCTATGGTCATCTGTCTGCCGTCCTTAAGTGTCAGTCTGACAGCCGAATCCTAAGAGACCAGAGTGACTCCTGGGAAGCTTACTGGTTGAGTGTCAATAGACATTGAAGATAAAGATGTTGGCTTAGGAAATCATGCTAAAAATCAGCTACAAATGGGTTGTGAATACCCACTCTGTTGGGTTGAGAAGGATTCTGTGGCCCAAGTTTGGGTGGAGTGCGAAAGAGTAGTGGGCAAGGGGAGCCTGTTATTTGCCATCCCTGAGTTAGACCCCTTCCTTCATCTTGAAGCTGAAAGCATCTGAGGCCCAGGGATGATAACAATTTGCCTGAGAGTCACATGGCTAGCTCTGGGCAATGCATGGCTAGAACACAATTGGGCCAGTCATTTGAATTACTTGTGTCAGACTCTGTGCTGGGAAGCCTGGTGGAGAGTCCACTTTATGACCTGGCTAATTTGTTGCCTTAGTGGATTCATTTTTGCCTTTGTGTCTGCAGTAGAGGTGATGGGGGTCCTGGGTTTGTCATCCTGGTTTGGCCACTCATTGATCTTGGGACATTTGCATAACATCTGTGTGCTTCAGTGTTAGGCACTCACCCCAGTGTGCCTGGGACTTTTCTGGGTTTTGCACTGAAAATCTTACATCCCAGGAACCCCCTCAGATCCTGGCAAACCAGGACAGCTGGTCATTTTAAGTTTTCTCCTTTGTGAAATGGTGAGAATTGCCCCTTTTCCATGGAGTTGTTTTGAGGATTAGCTGATTTATTTGGGGTAAAGCACTTAGAAGTAGTAAGTGCTTGTTTAGGATGTAGTAAGATCTCAGTACCTGTTGTTGTTTCTTGCTCTTATTATTATGAGAGCTGACGTGTCTCTGCCACAGAATGGTTTCCTGGAGAGCCTCACTCTCATCCCAGACAAGATTGGGAACCTACCCACAGTCATCTGGTCACCTGTACCCAGTTGCTTGGGATGTTTTTTCTTCTTGAAACAGTCCATAATTAGAGACTGTGATAGTCATTGCATTCAATTCACATGATATTTATGCCACATCTATTTTACGTTATGTAGTAGATGAGGCTCTTTTTGAGGATTTAGAGAGAAAAGCATAGTTCCATGGTTGTCAGTAATTCTGGTTCAGTATAATAGATGTGGAGGAAGTGGGACTGGAATGTGGGTGATTGAGAAAATAATAGCAGCTGACATTTATTGAGCAAAGGGTTTAGCCTTTGTGTACATTATCATTTATTATTGATTGTAACCCTATAAGGTTGTGACTACAGATCTACATTTCACAGATTAGAAAGCTAAGGTTTCTAGAGGTGAAGAAACTTGCCTCAAGTTCAACCAAACTCAATTCCAAAGCAGGTCTTGCTGACCCAGAGTCTGTATTCTTACTAGCCATGGAACACTTTATAATTTCTCCTGAAAGAAAATAAAATTTGAGCTTGGCCTGAAAGCTGGGCCAGTCTCGAGCAGTGTCTGTGGCGGGGAACGGGAAATCACATGGAGGAGATGGCTGGAGTGAAAGCACGAGGTGGGAGAGTGGGGGCCGTGCTGAAAAAGTCAGAGAAGTGTGTGTTCAGCCATCAGCCTGCATGACTGTGCTTTGAACTTCAAAGCCAGTTTGCTCCCCAGCCCCATATCTTTTTGTCCTTCCATACCTTCTGGGGCTCACCTTCTGTAGTTCCCCGCCTCGCTCCTTTTCTCGCTCTCCTCGGCCCACCATGTCCCCCGCCCTCCTCCCCTTTTATATTGCCAGTGCAGCGGCTCGTGGCGGTCCTGCAGTGACGCTTTCCAATTTCACACTTACATGCTCCTGAAAGTATTCGTAAACTAACTCGTATGTAAAACCAATAAAGGGCAACAACACACATCCCTGTTAGACAGTAATTCTGTTTGACTCCCTTTTCTTCTGCTTTGATCCCGCTTCTTCCCACAAGCATGGTGCACTGCCCTTACCAGAAGGAGGAGCTTTCAGAAGTCCAAGTGTGGGAGAACCCTGGAAGCATACGAGGACTAGGAAGGAATAAGGGCTTGTGTTAATTGAGCACTTACTCTGTGCCCAGGTGAGTGCTAAGAACTTTTCCATACATCATCTTATCTAATGCACTCAGCAAGCATGAGAGATATGTCTTAATGATTCCCTAAGTTTCTAGAAGGGGGCTTCCCTGGTGGCTTAGTGGTAAAGAATCTGCCTACAGTGCGGGAGACACAGGTTTGAGCCCCTGGAGAAGGAAATGGCAATCCACTCCAGTATTGTTTTTTTTTTAATTAATTTGTTTTTGGTTGTGCTGGGTCTCTGTAGCTGCTCAGGCTTTCTCTAGTTGCGGTGAGCAGGGCTAACCTCTAGTACGGGTGCAGAGGCTTCTCACTGCGGTGGCTTCTCTTGTTGTGGAGCACAGGTTCTAGGCATGCACAAGCTTCCGTGGTTGTAGCATGTGGGCTCAGTAGTTGTGGCTCCTGGGCTTAGTTGCTCTGCGGCATGTGGAATCTTCCCGGATCAGGGATCAAACCCTTGTCTCCTGGATTCTTTACCACTGAGTCACCAAAGAAGCCCCCATTCCAGTGTTCTTGCCTGGGAAATCTCATGGACAGAGGAGTCTGGCAGGCTACAGTCCATGGGGTTGCAAAAGAGTTGGACACAACTTAGCAACTAAACAACAGTTTTCCAGATGAAGAAATGGAGGCTCAGAGGAGTAAAAATGTGTTCACCTCTGCATCCCCTTCATGTGTCTCCTTTCCCCACTGGTTTCTCCTGTCCCTAACAGACTGGCCAGGTCCAGAGAATGCTGAGATATCACTGGAGTCAACCCCTTCCATTTTCACACCTGGTAAGCCACCTCCGAAGTTCACTGTGAGGATTAAATGAGGTCATGGAAAGCAAGCAGCCAGAACAATGGCCCTCATGCTTGAAACAAGCCTTTAGGTTGCTCTCCGCACTTCAGAGAATGTATCCCACATCGCTCACTGCCCCTGTTAGAGACCGTTGTTATCTTAGTTGTCATCTTTCCTACCTGCTTGTGTCCCATCATGACTTGAGGCTAAACTCACTGCTCCCTTGCCCACAGTAAGCCAACAGAAACCACTAGCGACAGGGCTTGAAATTCAAGACCAAGCAGGTGTCCAGGCCTCTCCTCTTCACCATATTAACGCCTCTCTAGAGAATAGTTTGAACCACTACCCCTCTGGTTGTGCTGAGAAACCTAATGGACTGTGAGCCAGTGAAGAAAGGGCCTGGATCAAGGAACTTTGTTTTTCCTCCAAATTCCCAGGGACTGGTATACAGTAGGCACACATTAAATGCTTATTGAACAAATCGATAGGTGACTGTTGCCTGATTTCTGATTGCAGCTTATTAGTCTCTCTCTAAGATCAACGTAATGCACATGCAGTTTAGAAAGTCAAAGGATTTTATCAAGTGGCCACAAAATGCAGTAGTCCTCTGTTTTCTCCTTCATTTCCCCTCCCAGAATCAACTACCTCACCTCCTTAAGCTGATTATTTTGGTATTTAACTTCTATATCTCCTTGTTACTAATGCTGGACATATCCATCCTAGGCATTCTCTATTAAATTCCTCCTGTGGAAGCCATTCTGTACTCCCCCAAAATAGATCTTTAGTAATTTTGATTAGCTCAGTATTCAGTGTTTACATCCTTATGGCTGGAGAACACTGGAGCTGTGAATAGTTGCAGCTGAATCATGTTGTAAACTGTGGTTGCCTTTTCTTTCCTGGACAATGTTTCCCCCAGGAGTTAATAATTACCTTGCGTTTTGCCCTCATTTTTGTTTTCTTGGTTTTCTGTGTACTCTTATAAATTTGACCTCAAAGACTTCAATGAGTGTCTCAATTCCCAATAAGACATTGAGATGCATCAGGTATTCCATACGTTCCATCGCCCTGAGAAGCTTCCTGCCTGAGGGCCTCTGACCTCCACTCTGAACCGGTTGCCCTGCAGCCTGACACATAGCTGTCCCTCTGGGGTTCCCCTCCTCACCACCATCCTGGAGATCCCCTATATCTCTCTGTGTTTGGCTCTCCCATCTCTTGTTTCTCTTGTCTTGTTTCTCTGCTTCCTCCCCAATTTGGGTAAAACGCATCTTGCAGTAACTTACCAAGCGTGATTCAAAACACTTCTATTCTTGTACTTCTGTTGATGCTTTGGCTGGTATAACTTAAGTTTTTCATGCCCAGAATTTAGTCCCTTACATATCCAGAACTTAAAAGGCCTCTTAAGTACTTAGCTCTTAATGGTATTTCAAACAGCCCCTCCCTCCCTGGACGTCCATTTCTAGAAATTCTTTGTGCTGCTAATTCATTATTTTCAAGTTCTTCATTGTCAGGTTTTAAAATTCAGGTTTTTTTTTTTTTTTTTTCTTTTTCAGTTTACTTCCCAGCTTCTAAAATTTGGTTGTTTCTTCTCCAGTGTTTCTCCATTTTGGAGGGTTTAATTCTGACTTGGAGATTGTTTTTCTGTAAGATTTTGAAGGCAGTGTTTATTGCTCTCTAGCTTCCAATGTTGTCTTTGAGAAGTCTGAAGCCATTCTGACTACTGATTTTTTGATCTGACCTTTTTCTCCAGCTAATTCATCACTATATACTTGGTTTATAACATTGTGTGCAAGTTTGA
The DNA here is from genome assembly GCF_029378745.1 of Bos indicus. Taxonomy (NCBI): domain Eukaryota; kingdom Metazoa; phylum Chordata; class Mammalia; order Artiodactyla; family Bovidae; genus Bos; species Bos indicus. Next base: position 56,874,570 of record NC_091776.1, on the reverse strand, counting down.
GGTGTACAACATAGTTTGATACATGTGTGTTATGATTATCAATAAGGCTAGTTAAACATATCCATCACCTCATTAGTTATGTTTGTGTGTGGTAAGAACTTTTAAGATCTACTGTCTTCGTAACTTGCAAGCACACACTACAGTATTGTTAACTAGTCACCATGCTGACCATTACATCCTCAGACTCTATTTATTTTATAACTGGAAGTTTGTACCACTGAACACCTTCACCCATTTCCTCCAGCTCCTATGCTCCGCCTTTGGCAACCACCAATCTACTGTTTCTATGAGTTCTTTTTTTTTAGCTTCCACATATAAGTTATATGCAGCATTTTTATTCTGTTTATTTCACTTAGCATAATGCCCTCAAGGTTCATTGATATTGTTGCAAATGATAGGATTTTCTTTTGTGTGTGTGTGCTTGTGGTTTTCTTATTTCAGCAAGATCTTAGTTTCCTGACCAGGGATTGAACCTGGTCCCATAGCAGTGAAAGCACTGAGTCCTAACTGCTGGACTGCCAAAGAATTCCCTGTACCACATTTTCTTTATCCATTCCTCTATCACAGGTTTTTCTCATGTCTTGGCTATTGTGAATAATTCTTTGGTGACAAGTTGGTGCAGATATTTCTTTGAGATGATGATTTCATCTTCTTTGGATATATACCCAAGAGTGGGATGGCTGGATCATCTGGTAGTTCTATTTTTAACTTCTTGAGGAAGCTCCATACTTTTTCCATAATAGCTGTCCAAATTTACATTCCCACCAACACTGCATAAGAGTTTCCTTTTCTCCGTATCCTGGCCAGCACTTGTTAACTCTTGTCTTTTTGATGATAACCATTTTACAGGTGTGAAGTAACATCTCATCATGGCTTTGATTTTCATTTCTCTGAGCACCTTTTCATGTACCTGTGGGTCATCTGTGTGTCTTCTTCAGTGATCTGAGTTTTTAACATCTCTGGAAGCTCATATGATCCTTGGTGTTTTGAAAGCCCATGACAGTGGGCTGTGGCATGGACCCATAGTGCTGAGTGGTTAGTGGGCTTTTTCAATTCTGGAAACTTAGATCCTCAAATTCTAAGAGTTGAAATATTTAAATATATATGTTTAATATATTAAATGTTTAATATTAATACATTAAAATATTGTATATAATCTTAAATATTATATAATATAAATATTTTAATTCTCAGAATTTCAGGATTTTATATATATATATTGTACACACACACATAAATAAATATACACACACCTACATATTTCGTGGATGTGGTAGTCAGCCTCCAAGATGGTCCCAATGATCCTCACCTCCTGATAATCATACCCTTGTACAGTTCTCATTATTGGACCAGGGTCTGTCTCTGTGACCAACAGCATACAGTGAAGTGATAGTAACTCCCTGCTGAGACTGGGGTATAAAAGGCACTGTGCCTTCCATTTGGCCATGTTCTTTCGTTCTCCTGGATCACTTGCTTTGGGGGAAGCCAGCTACCATGTGCAGAAGCCTTATGGCGAGGCCTCCTGCCAATAGCCAGGTAGCAACTGAGGCTTCTTCCAGTAGCCATGTGAGTGAGTCACGCTGGAGAAACTCCTCTAAGCCCAAGTCCAGCCTCCAATGAGACAGCAACCTTTGCTGGCACCTTGCTTGAAGCCTCTTGGAGGGCTCTGAGCCAGAACTATGCCATTAAACTGCTCGCAGATCTTGTCCTTCAGAAACAAGGTAAGAGAATAAATGTTTGTTATAAGTTTTCTGTGTGGTTGGGGTGATTTAAAAAAAAATAGTTTATGTATATATTTATTGACTGCACCAGGTCTTCATTATTGCATGGGTTTTTCTCTAGTTTCATAGAGTGGGGGCTGCTCTCTGGTGCATGGGCTTCTTATGGCAGTGGCTTATCTTGTTGCAGAGTACAGGCTCAATAGTTGTGGTGCACAGGTTTAGTTGCCCTGTGGCATGTGGATCTTTCTGAACCAGGGATCGAACCCATGTCTCCTGGACATGGCTCTACCACTGAGCCACCAGGGAAGCCCTGGGGTGACTTTTCTCTTATGCAGCGATAGATAAATTATATAATGGATAGTTTCCTCCCCTCCATTTTTTCTGTTCTTGCATTCAAGGATTCCTATTGGACAGTAGACTTCCTATGTGGGTGGGTGGGTTAATCACTTAGTTGTGTCTCTTTGACACTCTTTGCGACCCCACGACCTGTAGCCCATCAGGCTCCTCTATCCGTGGGATTCTCCAGGCAAGAATACTGGAGTGGATTGCCAGTCCCTTCTCCAGAGGATCTTCCTGACCCAGGGATCGAACCCAGGTTTCCTGCATTGCAGGCAGATTCTTTGCCATCTGAGCTACAGGGAAGATCTCAGCCAGGGTGAAAGTGAAAGTGAAGTCGCTCAGTCGTGTCCGACTCTCTGCTACCCCATGGACTGTAGCCTACCAGGCTTCTCCATCCATGGGATTTTCCAGGCAACAATACTGGAGTGGGTTGCCATTTCCTTCTCTAAGACTTCCTATAGCAGTCTTTAAATTTTCATTTATTTCCTATTTTTCTTTGTCTTTTTCCTTTCTGTTTTGGGTGATTTTCTTAACTTTATTTTCTAAACTTTCTATGGAGTTTAACTTTTGCTCTTTCATTAAAACAATTTTTAAAAAAATTTTTTTATTCTGTAAGTTTTCATTCTCTCTCTTTAAAAAAAAAAAAAATGTGGGACCCAGTTCTGGAGTCCTTTAGTCCAAAGACCTTTAGTTTTACCTTTTCTAGAGGAGAAATCTCCAGTCTCTTTCCAGGTTGGGATCTTGGCAGTCTTGCTACAGGAAATAGGGAGACAGATCTGGGGAACTTACAGCTTCTTAAGCTGAATTTCAGTCATTCCCACTGCCTTCACTTTTGTTTCTAGAGGCATCTTCCTTCCTGATTAGGTGCTGGTATTCCATGTTCCTCTGCTTTATCCACTGTTGTGTTTTGTTTTTTTCATCTACATTCAGCTTCTACAGTTGTTTTTTTTTTTGTTTTTCCTCTGCCTATTCTCTCCACTCTGATGGGTATAAAACCTAAAACAACAACAAAAACAAAACACTTTATGTATACTTAACCAACCCTTCATGCCTTAACTGTCCCCATCTCTCTCTGGGACCTTCTGTGACTCATTCAACCTCTTCCTAATCAACACCAATAAGAGGACATTGGCTTTCTCACTGTCACTGTGGTTCTGAGGTCACAGCAAATGAATAACTGCAGTGGGAGCACTCACAAGTTGTTTCTGAATAATCAGTCCATCAATACTAAGCACACCTGCTGGTTCATGCGTGAAGACACGTCAGTGGCCTTGACCTACAGACTTTGACTTCGGAGCCAAGTGTCAAAATTTAAGAGGAGGAATTTACATACACACACCTTGGAGGTCTGAGTATGTTATATAAAACAATGCCAGTGGGTTTATATGCATATATATGTACATACACACATCTCAAAAATGAGCTTTCTTGTGAAACAAAACCCACCTTTGGACTGTGGGTGAAATGAGAAGCATGAAAAATGTTTAGCCTAAAGAGTATTTAAATATTCATGACATCTTCAAAGCAAAGCTGTTGGGAAGACTAAGCCACCCAAACACAGCTGGGATAGTACAATGAGGTGTCTTGAAAAATCACAGAGTCCTGTGCAGGGCTGAGAATATTCAGAGATGACCTAGCCTGACCCCCTACTGCCTGCATGTCATGTTCATTATTAGCAAGATAAGATTAATATTTAGAAAGTATAATACTATTTTGCCAGTTTGAAGAAAATTATATTTTGGGTTATACAACTTACTTGGGATAGCAAATTCCATTTGTTGACTCCCTGTCTTTCCCCATGTGGTATGGTTTTAAAGATGGCAGTTACGTGGCACACTCATCAGTATTCTCCTTTATACCCTTGACAGACATTACTAATCAATCATGGCCCTCATTCTCTCTCAGTCCTGCAATGTGACGTTTCATGATCCTTTTCCATGCAGTGGCCACCAGCAGTGGTTTAGGGGTAGGGTGGAGTGGGGTGGCAGGCACACCCACCAGATGAAACATAAAGCCTTTTCTGGTTGAGTCTTTTATCACTAATCTCTGTTGAACATGCTCCTGTTCACGTTACTTTATCCAGAACTGATCTAGGCATGGTCCATACTGAACACACTAGGGTAGAATTTTGGCTTTTTGTGGCCTAAAATCACTTTAGCAATTTTGTTTTTGGTATCTCATCTCCCATGGTTACTCTGGATTTTGATTAAAATTCCAAGGGTTTAAGTGTTTATGCAGTCGACTTCTTGAACTGAATAGTATGCTTTACCCTACTACACATCTTTCTTTCTTTTTGGCTATGCTGCACAGCATGTGGGATCATAGTTCCCAAGGAACCATGCAGGCAGGGGATCAAACCTGTGCCCCTTGCATTAGAAGTATGGAGTCCCAGCCACTGGACCACTAGGGAAGTCCACATCATCGTATTCTGATTCTGAACCAGGGGTCAGCAAACCACGACCCACAGAACAAATTCAGCCTGTGACCTGCTCTGGTGAGTTGTCTTATTGGAACACAGCCACACCCATAAATTTGCACATTGTCCATGATTGCTTTCACACTAAAAGGGCAGAGCTGAGTAGTTATGAAAAAGACTGTCTGGCCCACAAAGTCAAAAATACTTGGCAAAAACACTCATTGGTACTCTCTGCAGTTGTAGGCTAAAATTAGCAGTGGACATGGAGCTGATTCCTTCAGGGTGGTGGCTGGGCCCTGGAGGTGCTGGCTCCTGTCAATTATTCTAAGATGTTTTGTACCTCAATTTTTCCATCTTTGAAATGGGGAAGAAAATACCTGTTTTTCCATCTTCCAGACTTTCATGTAAACGAGATTTCAAGTACGAGAACCAGCCTTGAACAGATTGCAAAGCGGAAGCCTGTAAGATCCAACCCACAGGTGTTCTCTTTGGCTTACACAATGAACAGTAAATTGAATTAACTGGACTTTTTTTTTTTTTAATTGAGAGATTTTTGAACATCTCCTGAATAACTAGCTAACTTAGTAAGACTGAGTTTGTTGTCTTACATGAACACAATGTCTGGCATTGAGTAGAGGCATCTCCCTTTAGACAGCACACACTTTCCTGGTAACCAGTCCCACCATGCCAGTTATCTCCCCAACTTGGAAGCCATGTCAGTTACTATTTAAATGCCCCATTTCAGTTATTTACTTTGCCCTGGTGGCTCCGTGGTAAAGAATCTGCCTAACAATGCAGGAGACATGGGTTGGATCTCTGGGTTGGGAAGATCCCTTGGAGAAGGAAATGGCAACCCACTGTAGTAGTCTTGCCTGGGAAATCCCATGGACAGAGGAGCCTGATGGGCTATAGTCCAGGAGCTGAAAGAGTCAGATATGACTTAGCAACTAAATAACAACAACTAACCTTGTAGACAGTTGAATCTGCAACTTACATATCTAAGCAGGAGAGATTTTCAACTGGGTCTAAGGAAGAATATCATCTATAAGATGATGTGCACTTTACAACCATTTGAACTGAATTGATAGAAAAACTTCTTAATTCTTTGCATTTTAATGGAAGTTATCTTTCAATGGGGACAGGACATTTAAAGTAACAATACATGAAAGAGGGACTTCCTGGTGGTCCAGTGGTTAAGACACTTTCCTTCCAATGCAGGGGGCATGGGTTCAGTCCTTGGTTGAGGAACTAAGATCCCACATGCCTTGCCAGTGCAGCCAAAAAATAAATAAAAATAAAAAACTGAGATAGTGCAACAGAAATTGAGATAAAAGCATAAATCAATGAATCAGAAAGCAGAAAAATAAAACATTAAAAAATACATGAAAGAAAAGTTGTTTTTGGTACACACACACATAATTGTATATTGTGATGTTCATTTACATATTGAGGGCAAAATGTTACCTCTGAAAAGTTATAGGGGAACTCATGATTACGTTCAAATCCCAGCTAGGCTCATGGAGTCACCAACTGGTACCTTGGACAGCAGCACCCCCCACCCTCCCCCCCGCACACACACCTGCCCGCTGCCAATTCTTTGGTGTGAACTCTTATTTTTTTGATGGTTGTAACTCCTATAAAGGAGAACAGCAAATAAGAGAATGGGTAGCTACTCAAATATCTAGTCTTCACAACATTTTAATTATTTCTTTTTTGTACTCTCAGGGTGTTTATCTAACTGCTATTTTAAGGCCTAATTGGTGGCAGGGGTTTGTTTATTCTTCCTGAAAGCTACAAAGCATTTGCTTTTTGCTTTCTTCACTGCTCTTTCAACAGTGTCTGTACACAGTTAACAGTCAGTAATGCTCATAGAGTGAAAACTTGCCCCTCCTCCAGTGACACTTATATTTGCTCACCTCGGTCGCAAAAAGCAAGGTGCTAATGGGGAAGGGTTAGAACATTTGATCTTTTCTGGAAAGTGTGTTTTGTTTGGGCTTGCTGTAATAGGCTACATCCCCTTGACAACTTTGTTCACAAGATCAGATCAGTCGCTCAGTTGTCTCCGACTCTCTGCAACCCCATGAATTGCAGCATGCCAGGCCTCCCTGTCCATCACCAACTCCTGGAGTTCACTCAGACTCACATCCATTGAGTCAGCGATGCCATCCAGCCATCTCATCCTCTGTCGTCCCTTTCTCCTCTTGCACCCAATCCCTCCCAGCATCAGAGTCTTTTCCAATGAGTCAACTCTTTGCATCAGGTGGCCAAAGGACTGGAGTTTCAGCTTTAGCATCATTCCTTCCAAAGAAATCCCAGGGCTGATCTCCTTCAGAATGGACTGGTTGGATCTCCTTGCAGTCCAAGGGACTCTCAAGAGTTTTCTCCAACACTACAGTTCAAAAGCATCAATTCTTTGGCGCTCAGCCTTCTTCACAGTCCAACTCTCACATCCATACATGACCACAGGAAAAACCGTAGCCTTGACCAGACGAACCTTTGTTGGCAAAGTAATGTCTCTGCTTTTGAACATGCTATCTAGGTTGGTCATAACTTTTCTTCCAAGGAGTAAGCGTCTTTTAATTTCATGGCTGCAGTCACCATCTGTAGGGATTTTGGAGCCTAGAAAAATAAAGTCTGACACTGTTTCCACTGTTTCCCCATCTATTTCCCATGAAGTGGTGGGACCAGATGCCATGATCTTCATTTTCTTAATGTTGAGCTTTAAGCCAACTTTTTCACTCTCCACTTTGACTTTCATCAAGAGGCTTTTGAGTTCCTCTTCACTTTCTGCCATAAGGGTGGTGTCATCTGCATATCTGAGGTTATTGATATTTCTCCCGGCAATCTTGATTCCAGCTTGTGTTTCTTCCAGTCCAGCGTTTCTCATGATGTACTCTGCATATAAGTTAAATAAACAGGGTGACAATATACAGCCTCAATGAACTCCTTTTCCTGTATGGAACCAGCCTGTTGTTCCATGTCCAGTTCTTTTTTTTTTTCCCCATGTCCAGTTAGAACTGACCTGCATACAAATATGCTTCCTGACCTGCATACACATTTCTCAAGAGGCGGGAAGTGAGTAAAAATAAGAGAATCAGATCTAGCACGCTCCCTGAGCACCAGTATACACATACTCATGCATACACAATGCATTTCAAAGTGAACTCTCCACAAAACACACAGCACCAAAGTCATTCCAAGTCTAGATCCTTGTTCATACTTCATATTTCACAACCCATTCTGGCAGCAAACCGGACAGCACTTAGCTCTTTTGCAGCCAAGAAGAAATTTCCTTCCTCATCACATTATTCCATATTAATATCATTTTTCCTTCAGGCTGTTAGCACTCCTCTCTGTACCCCTCGCTAGGCAGGTCATCATGCACATCTCTTGTTCTGTTATTTAAATCTGGTGTTTAACCTTTCCTGTGTTGGTTTCTTTATCTCTGCCTGGTTATATACAAACTGGATATAAGGAAAGGTAGAGATTAGTACAGTTCCCTGTACCAAGACAAATACAAGCCACATGTGTGATTTAAAGTTTTCTAGTAGCCACATAAAGAGGAACAGATGAAATTAACATATTTCATTTAACCTCTTATCTCTCTCTCTCTCTATCTGTTTTTTTGCCTCACTGTGTGGGATCTTGGTTCACCGACCAGGGATCATACCTGTGCCTCTTGCAGTGAGAACACAGAATCCTTACCACTGGACTGCCAGGGAAGTCCCAAACCCAATGTATCTAACATATCACTTCAGTATATAAAAATTATGTGTTGACTGATTAAAAATCTCTGTATTCCTGCCACACCAGCCTTTTTTCCCTGATTTTGGTGTCAGCATTACGGACTGACTTGTGTGGTTACAAAGGTTGAGCACTGCATTACTCTAGGGGGCAACACTCAGCCAGGCTTCCATAGCTGGCAGTGTACCTGGCGCCCCTCAAGTTGTGCAGTGCCCAACCTGCACAACACCTCATGTGAGGGCTGTCAGCCTCTTACCTCTTGATTATTGCTATGCTCATCCCTTTGGAGAAAGAATAAAGGATTGTTAGAGCAGGCACATTCACTTGGGCTCAGCTACAATATTCTGTCTTTTAAGGGTCACTAAACATTTCAAGCACCTGACACCATTTCCCTGCAAGCCAGCATCATGAGTAATGGGCAGAAGACTGCACCTCCAGGGCCCTGCAATCACTCTGAAGCAGTCAGCTTTACTCCCACTGCTAATTTTAGTTTGCAATCTGCAGAGGGTACCGATGAGTCTATTTTTTGCCAAGCACCGTTAATAGATGTGGCCTGGAAGTGGCTCATCCAGGCTGGGGCTGGAAGCCGGGAAAGAGCACCATCTGTGGCTCAGAGCTGCCTCCCTGGGGCTAGGCTTCCCTGCTCCTGCTTGCCCAGACCCCTCTTGCTCTACTGGGCTTCCTCACCTCAGTCACCCATAAAGTGGCTCACTGGCTGCAAGACTTAGTGAACTCTGGATTCCTAAGGTCACTCTCTCAGTCATAGTTGATTGAGTTGATTTGTTCCTCTGTGGTGGCAACAAGCCATGCAAGTAGAATGGAACTGGCCTGATGGATAGCATCTAGGAAAAAAAAAGATTCAATGCAGTTTCCAGGGAGGTAGTGATGGAATTAATTGAGTACAGAATTGGAAATTAACTCAGAAATCAAGGACTTCTCTGGTGGTCCAGTGGTTAAGACTCTGTGCTCCCAATGCAAGGGCCTGGGTTCCATCCCTGCAGGGAACTAGATTCCACACGTTGCAACTAAAAGATCTTGTATGCCACAGCTAAAGATCCTGTGTGTCACAAAAATAAATATTAAAGAAAAGAAAAGAAATTAAGTACTTCAGCCATTTCTTGTTACACAACGTGTATAGCAGAATGGGAGATGTTGAGGACTCTCATTCAGGGTTACACAGTGGCCTGATGGTAGAGGGTTAGATTCTTTGTGGAAGAGACCTTGTTTTATTTACCTCTCCAGTGCATTGTGTCTGGTACACAGCATTCAGTAGATGTTTGTGGAATGAATTGATGCATTTTTATAATATCTGGATTACCTACAGGCCAAAAATATGTACATATCCACTCTGTATGGAATGTGTGTGTATTGATTTTGCAAACCCAGCATCCATTACCCTTCCTACTTGTGGTGCATCCTTCCCCAGTGCTGCTGGGAGCCATGTGATCCAAGGATGGCCAATCAGATTATTCCATTTCCCTAACCACAGTGATTTGTTTGTTCAACAATCAACACGTGGTTCCAGCCTGACCAATCACAGCTTATGCAGACACAGTTCTGAGGCTTTGTTTTGGTCATGCTCTCACCAGCAGGGGAGAGACAGCCTGAGAATGAAGCCAACACAGAAGGAAGCAGAACTAAGAGCTGGAGAAAGCACTGCTGAGTTTTGGTGATGGCTTTTGACCACCAATATCTGTGTATATGAAGTCAAGGTCTGTCCCTGGATTTTTCAATTATGTGAACTGGATAATCCCTTCTTTTAAAAAAATCAAGTTTTTGTTATTTGCATCTGAAACCAAATGACAGGTAAACTAGTTTAAAACACCAGTGAAACAATCTACAGATTAGTACCTCCAGCAGCTCCTATTGTTTGCATTTTCACCTTCCCCCTAAGCCCAGCCTTAGGGGGTAAATTTACAGGAGCCTAGACTTTAAGTAGTGGTTTTATTCTCATTGCCAATGATTGCTTTAGGCATGAGTAGGTGATGCAAATGTGGTGAAGAGAGGGAAATTGCTTGCCTGAATTCTGGGATAGATTTTCCTCTTGGGTTGTTGTTTTAGTTGTTAAGTCGTGTCCAGCTCTCTTATGACCCCATGGACTGTAGCCCCCCAGGCTACTCCGTCCATGGGATTTCCCAAGCAGAATGCTGAAGTGGGTTGCCATTTCCTTCTCCAGGGGATCTTCCTGAGCCAGGGATTGAACTAACATCTCCTGCCCTTTCCTGACTTTGTACATGGCTATGTGAGGATGTGATGACTGGATCTGCAGCAATCAGCTTGAGGCCATGAGGAGATAAGTCAGAGGATGGGAACCAGAGTGTTAAGGGTGGCAAAGCAGGAAAATGGAAAAAGCCTGTGTCCTCGGTGGTATCACTAAAGTACTGGCAGCCAAAAGCAACTTGATTGGAATAATGGGTGTTTTTTAAAAATTAATTATTTTTGACCATGTCTTGTGGCTTGCAGAGGTTTAGTTCCCCAACCAGGAATCAAACCTGGGGCTACAGCAGTGAAAGCTCCAAGTCCCAACCACTGGACCACCAGGGAGGTCCCAGAATAACTGCTTTTTAAAATATATTTTTAAATAGAAAAGAGAAGTGAAAACTTTGAATGGAATCTCACAGGAAGACCGTTATGTAAAATAATTATATGAGAAGTTGCCCTAGAAGAAGTGGGGAGGGAGTACTGAAGCCTTAATCACTTGGACCCTGATATTTTCCCTTACGACAGGCCCCATGTATCCTCTGGAATCCTGGGCCTCTCGTTTGAAGACTGGCCTACAGTCTAACTGTTAAACTAGAACAACATTTCCCAACCTTGGCCCTGTTGATACAATTCTTTGTTGCGGGGGCTGTCCTGTCCATCTAGGATGTTTTAACAGCGTCCCAGGACTCTACCCAGCAGATGCCAGTAACACCCTGTTCCTGATCATGACAGCTAACAATGTTTCCAGACATTGTCAGAGGTTCCTTAAGTGGAAAATATTGTCCCTAGGTGAGAAATGCTAAAGTAGAATTATTCACTTCTCAGTTATTTTAGAACAATAAGTTTGCTGTTTTGTGAGACAGTTGAGGCATTATTATAAACATATGAACTGCAGAAAAATGACACGAGAGATGAGGATGTGGAGAAATTGGACCCCCTGTGCACTTCTGCTGGGAATGTAAAATGGTGCAGTGGATAACAACTTGGTGTCTCTTTAAAAAGTTGAGTATAGAATTATCATATGATCCAGCAATCCTGTTACTAGATGTATATCCCAAAGAATTGAAAGCAGGGACTCAAGCAGATATTTGTACACTAATGTTCACAATAACTGAAAGATGGGAGCAACTCAAGTGTTCACTGGAAGATGAGTGGATAAGTAAAATGTGGTCTCTACATACAAAGGAATGTTATTCAGCTATAAAAAGAATGAAATTCTGGTACATGCTACAATATGGGTGATCTTTTACAACATTATGCTAAGTAAGTGAAGTAAGCTAGACACAGAAGGACAAATGTTATGTGATTCCACTTATATGAAATACCTAGAATATGAAAATGCATAGAGACAGAAAATAGAGTAGAGGTGACCAGGGGCTAGGAGAGGGGAGAGTAAAGAGTTACTGCATAATGTATACAGAGTTTCCATTGGGGTGATGAAAATCTTGGAACTTGATACCAGTGATTGTTGTATAACATTGTAAATGTAACTAATGCCATTGAGTTGTAGCTTAAACCTCGTCAAAGTAGCAAATTTTACATTATGGACACATTTTTTACTGAAGTAAAAAAGTAAACAATAAACTTCAAATAAAATAAAAACCCAGGTTCCATCCCCGGGTGGGGAAGATCCTCTGGAGAAAGAAATGGGAACCCATTCCACTACTCTTGCCTGGAAAATCCCATGGATGGAGAAGTGTGGTAGGCTATAGTCCATGGGGTCGAAAAGAGTCAGACAGGACTTCACTCTCACTTTCAAGTTAAAGTTGTGGACTTTTGCCAAGTCCTGTAGTGCTTGGTGCAATGTGTGACCAAGATGCTGTGGCCCATGATGGAACACCTGAGGGGAAGGAGTAGATGCGATCTGGGGACTCTGTTCTGACTCCACTAGCGTTAGTGGCTGTGGAGTTCTAAGACATCCCTGTTAGAGGTGGTGGTTCTATCATGTACTTTCCATGTACTAAGCTAAAGTCTTCACACAAGTCACCTCATCTAACTCAAAACAACCCCAGGTGGGTCTTCCCTGGTAGCTCAGTGGTAAAGAATCCACCTGCCAGTGCAGGAGACATGGGTTCAATCCCTGATCCAGGAAGATCCCACATGCCCTGGAGCAAATAATCCCATGCACCACAACTATTGAGCCTGTGCTCTAGAGCCCAGGCTGCAACTACTGAAGCCCTCCAGCTCTAGAACCTGTGCTCTGCAACAAAAGAAGCCTGAGTATGAAGACCCAAAACAGCCAAAAATATATAAAATAAAATTATGAAAAAAACAAAAACTCTTCCCTGAAAGCCATTGGGAAGTTTGTCTTTAAAAAACAAAAACAACCCAGGAAACAACCTGGGTGCTCCTATTGACCCTTATATTAAAAAAAATTTTTTTTGGCCACACCATGCAGCTTGCGGGATCTTAGTTCCCCGAGCAGGGATCAAACCCGTGCCCTCTGCCTTAGAAGCACAGAGTCTTAACCACTGGAGTGCCAGGGAAGTCCCTGTCCCTTATATTTGTGATTGAACTGAGGCTCAGAGAAAGGGGTAGAGCACATATTCAACCCAAGTAGTCGGGTTCCATTCAGGCCCCCTGCTTTTAACCATTGGACTCTCTTTTGCTGAGCTTTGGGGCCAAAATGCTTACTGTTGGATTACAAAGCCTGTTTTGAGTATTTACTTAGTTAAACAGTAATAAGGAGAAGTGAAATCATTAGTGGTTCCCAAGCGGCTCTAGTCATTCTGACTGTACAGTTTTTTTTTTAAAGTCTCATTCCACGGAAGATGTGTTTTTCTCTGAACAATGTCAGTTAGATCAGAGAAGCACTTTTCCCAGGAGGGAGACTGAAGCACATGGGCATTTCCGTGGGCCAGGATGCTCCTGATTTGTGAATTTACAATTTCCTGTTGGGGGCTTAGATGGCTATATCCAAATTTTCTTGTCTATCTTTCTACCTTTATTGGGGAGTGAATTATGGCACTTGATGATTTAATCTGTGTAATCTCTAGACAAAACATGGCTCCACTTTGCTGCCAGGAAAATGTTAATTTATTCAGCTTTTGGATCTCGATAGGAAAATGAAATGATCGACAAAGCAGTGTGTGTGTGTGTGTGCATACTCTTGTGCTTGCACATGTGTGCTGATACACAAATATCTGCACAAAGAGCAGCAACCATGGCTTAGGTAGGGGTTTTAGCTGGAAAGGTCTTCAGGCTCCTTTCAAGGACTGCAATCTCCCCTTCCCCAAAATTGTATGCACAACTCTGTGTCTATGGCATGATTATTTTTTTGGAGGGCACACAATACTGTGTTCATCAGAATCTCAAAAGGGTTTTAGGGAACATCAGTCTGTAATTTGATGACGCCTGTTACCTGGCACGTCTTTCTCTTTGAAGAGCCACAATCATCTTAGGTATGAGAGGTCCTTGATATTTGAGAAGCGTCTTTCTCTAGGTAAGGTGCTGAGCTACGGGAATTGTTATTATTTCGAGCTTGTTAAGCTTGAAGCTTGAGAAACTCCAGCCAGATAGAAATAAACTTTGGCAGGATGAATCTGAGCATGGCTGTCTGCGCCTCCAGCAGGCTGTCCCTTCTCCTTCCAGCTCCTTCCCCTCCTTCTGTTCAGCTGCTTGAGCTTCTGCCCACCTTCTGTTTTCCAGGCCTGGAACCACCACGAGGAATGGAAAGACCACACAGTTTCACTTGATTTAACATGTTTGACACATAGTAGGAATTAAAAAAAGAAAAAGGTAGCTTAAAAAAGCACATCCGTCCAGATCTCTGGGAAATGGTAATTCGTTCCAGATGTGGAACAAGGAAATTCCCATTCTTTTCCTAGGCAGAACCAGAGACAAGCTCAGGTTTTACACATTCATGGTAAATGGGGGGCCATCTGAATGTGAGTTTCTTTACTTGAAAAAAAAAAAAAGAGAGAAGCATAATTAGCTGAGTATTCAGCACATGCCATGCTCTGTCTTCGATCATTCATGTGCAGTATCTCCATCAGTCATCACAGCGGTCGGGGAGGTTGGTACTCTCACAACTGTGTTAGAGACGAGGAAATTGAGGTTTGCAGAGGTGAAGCAATTTGCCCATGGTCAAATTGACAGCGAGCATCAAGAGTCAGGCTTTGAAAGCCCTGTTTCCATGATGCTGAGCCATTTATGTGAACCTCACATTTTCTCATTTGATCAGGAAGGACTTCTTGTATGAGAAGGACCACGACCTGAAGGTTAACAAATGATATATTCCATGAATGTGTCTGTCTGTAATTTTCTTGGGATTAAGCAGTCCTTCTTAAACTTTACTGCGTATACAAATCACCTGGGAATCTTATGAATGCAGATTCTGATTCAGCAGGTGTGTGAATCCTGGAGTGGGGCCCAAGATGCATATTACTAACAAACTTCTAAGTGAGGCTACTGCTACTGAACGTTTTGAGTTAGTCAGGGGATAGATACAGTGTTTACAAAGGACTGGCTCATATATGATCTCCTTTGATGCTCACCCAACCCCTGTGAGGTTACCATTATTATTTCTACCTTAGAGATGAGGACACTGAGAGTCTGATTAGAAATGGCTACCATTTTCCAGTGTCAGCTATTTCTGGAAATAAGATGTGGGCATTTATTGTACTATTCTTATAACTTCGTCTTCTATAGAAAAGTTTCGGAGTCAAATGTTGAAGAAAAGAGAGAGAAAAGAGTGGTATCCACAGTATCAAATTCTGTGGTGAAGTCAGGTCAAGATAAAAGTCAAAAGAGTTCACTGGATTTAGCAACATGGATTTAGCATTGAATTCATTGCCCCTACATTCTAGTAGGAAACTTATAAATGAATATATAATTTCTTCTTTTTTTTTTTGGCTGTGCTGTTTCACTTCCTAATCCTATATTCTTACATATAGCACTTTTTCACCTCCAAATCCTTTTCCATTTTGTAATTACATATTCATCTATGGGTCTCCACATGGAATTTAAATGACATGAATTCAAGGACCATATCTTCTCTGGTCACTGTCATATCCCCACCATCTAGCACATTTCTTGACCCACAGTAGGCAGTGAATGCAAATTGTTGAGTGAATGGATTAATGAAAAGTTCAGACACTGCATAGAACTGGCAGCTTTGCATCTAGGAAAACCAAGACTAAAACCACTGAAAGGAGAGATGATTCTTACCTATGTTTAAAGCTCTGCAGAACAAATAATTTCACACTAAACATCAGTACTCCCATTGCAGTCTTTTGGCATGAAATGTGCAAACTGTGACTGGAAATTGATTCAAGCTCAGAGGTAGGCAGCTGGGGAGAACACATTTAAAAAATTATTGCTGATGTATGCTGTGACAGAGCCCAGCATGGCCCCAGAGGCCAGTGTATGACCAAAACTAATGACATTGGGCTTTTGGCCTAAAAGATAAGAAAGTTCAGCTGTAAGTAGGGACTCAGAACAAATTTCATTCCCGTTCATTTGTTTTAGATGTTTGGATTTTGAGTTGATTTGAACTGGTTTTCTAGGTGGAGCCATTTACAAAATCTAATATTTGGCTTTTGTTAAGGTTGTGTGCATCAGTGCAGTTTTACTCTAGCTTCTGGTTCATAGTCTCTGTAAGACCACTGTGGTTCTCAGTGATTCTCAGGCAAGATCATCCGTTCTAAGAATCCTCTTGCTTGAAGGTCCTGGAGTATTATTTTGTCCAGTCTCCTGCCTGCAAAGGGTCATTTGATTTGTCCAAGGCAGATTGTTCACTTGTTTTTATTTATTTAGCAAACATTTGCTGAATGTTTACTCTCTCAAACATCAGGGCTAACAATACTAAGATATATCCACTCTCAAAGTCATTCCTTGAGGACAAAGGCCATGTCTCGGTCTTGTTTTTTCTTTACACAGTGCCTGGTCCAGTTTTTGTAGCAGGTATGGTGGCATTTGTCACTTTTTGGTGCCCAGTGTTAGACTCTTCATCCAATCTTTGGAAATTTTCCCATTATATGTGTCTTAGGGAGAGATAGGGCCCTCCTGGTGCTTCAGGAGCTTCAGAGATAAAGTAATTGCCTTCCCAGGTTGTTTGCAGCTCAGGTGTGAGCCTGTGATCTAGACTTGACCAATTAAATGCACGTGTATGAGAGTTTTACCAGGGAGCCACATTATGCAGAAGCCGGGGCTGTGGAGGATGTGTTTGGGGGATGGCACAAGCGGCAGTAGGCTTCTGGAGGCCAGTGTTGGTACCAAAGGCAGCACCATTGCCCAGGGCCAGCAGAGGCGGAGGTCTGAGCTGCGGCACACCTTGGCTCACTGGCTGCTGCACTCTCGTCCTCTCTGAACTCTTCTTGTCACCTGAATTTGGCAGAGGCCTTTATGCCTGCCCACTCGCCAGGCCTGGCTCTCCAACCTTCCAGATGGTTCCTTGAGCTCCTCAAGCCCCAGAATGCTTGAAGGAGCCAGAGCTGTTTGCTGTTGCTTGCACCTGGGACACCTGATTTGTGTAAACTCTTGGCTCACCAACCCCAGAATACCAGTGCCTTTCTTACTTTTCCATGATTAAATTTAACTTAGACTCTGGTGTGGGTTTTTTGGGCTGCACCACCCTGGCTTGTGGGATCCTAGTTCCCTGACCAGAAATGAACCAGCTCCCTTGGCAGTGAGAATGCAGAGTCCCAGCCACTGGACCACCAGGGAATTCCTTTTAATTTATATTCTGAACTCCCATTATGTTGGGTGGTAGATACTTCATCTCAGTCAACTCAGGATCTCATCTCCTCACCAGTCTTTTTTTAAACTAACATCTAAAATTAGTTTTTAATGTTATAAAAACACAGAAGAGTGAGAAATAGAGAAAAATGCCATAGATAATCCCACCATTCTAATTTAACTACTGTTATTTGCACCTTCTTTATCTTTTTCATGTGTATAAGTTTTTTACAGATTTAACACAATTCTTTACACTTCTTAACACATTTTAAACTAATATTATTGGATCGATATTTTCCTTGTGACTTCTGGGCATTCATAATACAGTTATGAATTTTATTATAAAATTTTATTTTAGAAGTTTGTATATTGTTGAAAAATTAAAACCTATGAGAGTTGAAACACTAGTACAGTGAACACCTATATGCCGCCCCTTCTATTTTAGTTCTTAACAACTTTCTGGATTTGCTTTCTCTGTCTCTCCTAAATGTACCTGTATGTTCCCCCCACTGAATTATTTGAGAAGTTGCAGAAGTTATGGTATTTTAATCTCTTAATAGTTCAGTGTTATTTTCCTAAGTAAAAGGACTTTCTGCTACATAATTGCAATACCATTACCACAGTTAAGAAAATTCACAATAATTTCATAATATCATCTAAAATCTAGTACATGTTCAAAATTCCCCAATTGTTCCCAAAACATCTCTCATAGCTAGATTCTGAGAGCCTCTTTTTTAGGTTCCTGGAGGCTTAAATAATGTCAGTGTTGGGGGTGGGGTAAGAGTGATGCGTGGAGTCCTTTATGGGAGGAATCTGGAAGACTGCTTCACCATGCCTGGATCCTATTTCCCCTTTTGGGTCTTGCCAGATTCTGCTGGCTTTTCGGGTGAACTGCTCAGAGCACGGATTTCCAGCATTCAGATTCCAGTCGAGTGTTTCTGTTGATAGCGCCCCCTCGTGGGGGCGGGGGACAGGTACACCCCAATGCCCAAGCTCTTTGAGCTTCCCTTCCTATGTTTTCTCATTCTGAAGGCAAGAACTCCCTGGTCTGCTTCTTTGTTTCCTTTGGCATGAGTCCCTTCAAGGTTCAATCTTTTGAAACTTAGAAGCCTTTTTAATGCTTTCCTGGTTGAGCCATGGTCTGACCCCTTAAGCAGAGAACGGCCATAGGATAGGAGGACATACTCGTGCTGTAGGAAATGAACATCAGTTAATCTTTCTAAATATTATCCCAGCTTATTTGTTCTGTGTCGACATTAGCACATGTATTTAGCTGTTATGCCTCAGGATGGCCATGCTGGTTGTTTAAATATTAAAATACTTATGAACTAGACTGCTAATCCTGTTATCCTAAAAGATAACTTTGGCTGGTGTCTGTTTTCTTCATCTTTCTCATATGTGTATTTTTAGATATTTATGAATACAATTAATGCAGTGGTAAATTAACACTATATAGTAATAAAAAGCCACTGTCCTGAGTCCCCTGTCCCCCAGGAAGTCCAGCCTCTCCCCCAGGACACTTCAGATCTCCAAGAGGCCAATGGGTGAATGCCGAGAAGAGCAGGGTACCTCCAGGAACCTCTAAATCCATTCTGATGGATGGTGCCAAGACTCGAAGCCCGTTCTAAATATCCTGGTAGAGTAAATGTAAATCAGATCTCATCACCCTCTTGCTTAAAAGCCTTCATTGTCTTGGCTCCCTGTTTCCCTCAGAATTAAATTCCAGCTGCCTCACAGATCACCCAGGACCTTATAAGGTCTGGCGCTTGCATCCCTCATTAGCTTCTTCTCTATCTCCCCACCTGCTTCCATCAGGCCTTCTACTACCCATATCCTGGCTGAGATAAACTTGTTTGTTCCTTATGAATCCTGTGCTCTCTTTGGACTCTGGGTCTTCTCAGAGTTGTCCCCTCTGCTGGGAGTTGCCTTGCTAATTACTGCCGACCTTCAGGTCTTAGGTTGAATGTCATTTCTCCTGATCTGGGCTCAGGCTTCCTGTAGCTCTTTGAACTTCTTTTATAGTAGAACTCATCATAACCATTTCCTGTGATTGCTGGTGTCTTCCCATTAGGACTCTGAATACCAGAAGGCTAGTGTTCATACTTATCTTGCTCATCATTTCACCCCAAGTGTCTAGCGTTGTATTAAACGTTATTGGAAGAAGTGATGAAATTTATGCATTCATAAATGCATATGTGTGTGTCTGTTTACTCACATACACACAT
Source organism: Bos indicus (assembly GCF_029378745.1). NCBI lineage: Eukaryota > Metazoa > Chordata > Mammalia > Artiodactyla > Bovidae > Bos > Bos indicus. The sequence goes on along the minus strand of NC_091776.1, from coordinate 56,855,245 downwards.
GAAAGAGTCAACAGATGGGACTCGGAAAAGGGGGATAATCTGGAACGTGGCTAAAAATGGAATGATGTCAGGTCAAGTGTCCACATGGGATCACTGGTGTTTGTGGGTAGGAAGAGATAGCCTGAAATCTAGTAGCCTAGTGAAAGGAAATTAGTTGAAGTGATGCAGATAGGGATAGGAGACTGTTTTGCAGATGATTATAGATGCCTTATCATGGCATCTTAAGATCTCTTAGAGATAAAAGTTTAGAGAAAAACTGGGGTTGCTTATATCTTTACAGTGTGGAGAAAGCAAGCATGAAGGAAATAGGAAATCTACCCTCCACATCCCTGACTCCATCAGCAGAGCAAAGCGACTCTTGTCACTTCGGGAGGCAAGGCCCTCCCTGCAGGGGGATTATGTATCTCCATGCTGTTGACCGGCTTTGGCCAGTGAAATGTGGGTGGAAGAGATAGGTGTCACTTTAGGGTGAGAGTGATGAGTGTGGTTTGCGGGTCTCCTTTTCCTTTGGCCAAAATGACTGTCAGTGTTCCAGATGGAGCTCGCACATCAGACTTGCGGTGTGAGTGAGAAACCAGTCCTCTGGGGTTGTTACTGCAGTACTGCTCTCCTATTCTGACTCTTATGTGCAGTACCACTTGGATTTTTTTCCCCACATTATAAATCCAGATTTTGTTGTGAAATACTTTAAAAAGTTTGTAATGAATTCAAATCATACATATGTATGTATGTGTATGTGTATGTGTGTGCATGTGTGTGTGTGTGCTCAGTTGTGTCCGACTCTGTGACCCTCTGGACTGTAGCCCACCAGGCTCCTCTGTCTGTGGAATTTTCCAGGCAAGAATACTGGAGCCAGTTGCCATTTCCTACTCCAGGGGATCTTCCTGACCCAGAAATCGAACCCAAGTCTCCTGCGTCTCCTGCATTGGCAGGCGGATTCTCTGCCCCTACGTCACCTGGGAAGCCTGTGTATATATATGAAACATTGGGAGGGTGGGTCAAAAAACGTGTGTAGGCCAGTGGTTTCCTATCTTGTAGTTAGACACAGATACATTATGATGTACAGGACAGACATGCTCTTTACTTCATGGGGTGTTTCAGGAAATGAACACTAGATAAAAGAAACATAAACGTTATTTCTGAGTTATCCTTGCAATAAGTACTACAAAGCCAAAACACAGGGTACAATGAGAGCTCTCTGAGGGGAACTGGCCAGGTGAGGGCGGTAGCAGGGGGGTCAGGTGCAGGTGAGATGGCCAGGTGAAAGGCCCTGACAGGGGAAGTAGAGACTGTGACCTTTGCCTAACGCAAAATCTCGGAGCTGAAAGAAGTTTGAGGAGCTTGTAACTGGAGCTCTTAAGAGATAATGAGTGGTTCAAGTGGTGTGGGAGTCCTCATAGGCTTTGAAGAATAGCTTGGGCCTTAGCCCAAGGGTAATAGGGAGCCATTGAATGATATTTAGCAAGGGAATGTCATATTCCAAAGTTGTAGGAATGTGACATTCATTTAATCATTTTTTATGGGTTTATTCAACACATCTCTGAGTATCCACTCTGTGGAAGGTATTGTGCTTACAAGCACAGGAAATGCAAAACTATGCCCTGTCCTCAAGGAACTCATAGTTTAACTTAATAAAGTTGTTACCACATGGACACAACTATAAGTTAAAGTAGAAGGTGGTGTATGCCACCATTTATTCAATCACTTATTTATTCAGTAGACATTTATTAAACACTCACACGTATGTGCCAGGCACTTGTTGTATATATGGGGTATATAGTGAACAAGACATCATGGATATTACAGTTTAGGTCACCCCATAAGGCAAAGTTTCCTTATTTTTGAAGTGACAGAAGTATTCGCAACACAACAAAATTACTGTGATGTTTACATGAGAGAAAGTGCTTAGCATAATGTCTGAAGATAACTACTCTATAAAAGACAGCTTGTTATTATCACTGTTATTAACATGAAGGAAGAATTTCTAAGATCAACATGATGTGAAGTATTGGAGTCAAGCTTGGAGTCAAGTAAGGAGTCAAGCTTGAGGAAAATGAGTGGCTCCATAGAGACTAGAACTATTCAAGAGTGGCAGAGGTGTGTGTGTGTGTGTGTGTGTGTGTGTGTGGTGAGAGGGTCATTATAACACACTTTGACAAATAGAAAGATCAAGCTTGTGATGGACAGATAACAAGACCCTCTGTGGGCTAGGAGAGGGAAGGAGAACATGAGGTATGGTAAAACTGCTGCTGCTGCTGCTAAGTCACTTCAGTCGTGTCCGACTCTGTGCGACCCCATGGACTGCAGCCCACCAGGCTCCTCCGTCCATGGGAGTTTCCAGGCAAGAGTACTGGAGTGGGTTGCCATTGCCTTCTCCAAAACTGATGCTACAGAGATTTATAGAGAGCATCAGTTCAGTTCAGTTCATTTGCTCAGTTCTGACCAACTCTTTGCGACCCCATGGACTGCAGTTCGCCAGGCCTCCTGGTCCATCACCACCTCCTGGAGTTTTACTCAAACTCATGTCCATTGAGTTGGTGATGCCATCCAACCATCTCATCCTCTGTCAACCCCTTCTCCTCCTGCCTTCAATCTTTCCCAGAATCAGGGTCTTTTTCTGTGAGTCAGTTCTTCATATCAGGTGGCCAAAGTATTGGAGTTTCAGCTTCAGCATCAGTCCTTCCAATGAATCTTCAGGACTGATTTCCTTTAGGATGGACTGGTTGGATCTGCTTGCTGTCCAAGGGACTCTCAAGAGTCTTCTCCAACACCACAATTCACAAGCATCAGTTCTTTGTCACTCAGCTTTCTTTATAGTCCAACTCTCACATCCATACATGACTACTGGAAAAACCATAGCTTTGACTAAACAGACCTTTGTTGGCAAAGTAATGTCTCTGCTTTTTAGTATGTTGTCTAGGTTGGTCATAGCTTTTCTTCCAAGGAGCAAACGTCTTTTAACTTCATGGCTGCAGTCACCATCTGCAGTGATTTTGGAGCCCATAGGAAGAGCATAGGAAATACAATAGATAACCAGTCATTTCCTGACCAATCCAGGGTGTGTGGTCATTCAGCGTGCATACCCATTGGCAGGATGGTTATAATCCTTTCCGAACTAATAAAGTTGAGAGAAAGAAAGGAAAACATTACCAAGAGGTCTGTTCTACTCTGCCAGGGACTAAGGTCAGTCAGGTAGATGAGTCAGGGTGAGTCAACAGGTACTCTCTGTTTTAGAAGTGGGTGCTTCAAGTGGTGCAGCCCTTTTAGCTGATTTTGAAAGGATGGAATTCATTTTGACATTGAACAGATCAAAGTGTTTGGTAATACGGTGATAGATGTTGTGTAAACATGATGTATTATAAGTCAGATTATAGATATATCGTGTGCACACATATGTATATACATAATAATACTAAAGGAAATCAATCCTGAATATTCATTAGAAGGACTGATGCTGAAACTGAAGCTCCGGTATTTTGGCCACCTGATGGGAAGCGCCGAGTCATTAGAATGCTGATACTGGGAAAGACTGAAGGCAGGAGGAAAAGGGGACGACAAGGATGAGATGGTTGAATGGCATCACCGACTCAATGGACATAAGTTTGAGAAAGCTCTGGGAGATGGTGAAGGACAGGGAAGCCTAGTGTACTATGGTTCATGGGGTTGCAAAGAGTCGGACACGACTGAATGACTGAAAAATAACAACAACCAAAACATATAGAGCAATGCTGTCCAATAGGCACATAATGACAACCATATATGTAATTAAAAGTTTTCTAGTAACCACATTAGAATAGTAAAAAAAAAAAACACTATGTGAAAATAATTCTGTTACCCTCAAACTGAGTTTGCCTCTTGATAGGTGTAGAGTCAAAAGATACAACCAAACCAAAGAATGGGAGAAGGAAGGATTCATCATTTCTTGCAGCAAGTAAGAACATTGGGGATCTTTCCCAAAGCAGTGTCTTTTGGAACAGCAAAATTGGGGATGTTTTAAGCTAAGGGCACATGTATATTCATGAAGGGCTTGGGTGGTCCGCATAGTCCAAGTTTTAGTTGATTGAAGTCACTAAAGGAGTCAGTAAAGGTTGACACCATCATCCCTTAAGTTCCAGTTGATCTGGTGGTTGAGTGCTTTAGGCTGATCTTTACCACTCAAACACAACTAGGAGTCCTTTCAATTGATGTATGTTATCTTGGCTGTTATTACATCTCTTGCCTGATAACAGTTACTTGTTTTTGCGTTCTTTTGTCCCCTTAAGGTCATTAAGGGGACTTCTGTAATGGTCCAGTGGCTAAGCTCCCAATGCCGGGGGCCCAGGTTTGATCTCTGGTTAGGGAATTAGATCACACATGCTGCAACTAAAAATCCTGTTTGTCACAACTAAAACCTAGTGCAGCCAAATAAATAATATGAATAAGTATATTTAAAAACTTTAAAAAATCATTAATTACTGAGACTTGTTCAAGAGTAAGTATTGCGACCAGGCTTCAGTCATTTTTTTTTTTTAATTTAGTCTGAAATTCCATGTGTATTTTACATTGACAGCACGTGTCTCTTCCCGCTAACCACATTTTGGGTGCTGAGTAGCCACATGCACCTACTGGCTACCAGCATTGGACAGAACAGACTATAAAACAGTGACTTGTAAACATTTTTGAATAGAGTAAGAAACACATACACACACTATACAAATTAAGCCAAGTTTTTATGAAATAATCATACTGTGAATTTTGCACTCTGATATTTTCTGTTCAGTTCTGTTTAGTTAAAAAACATGCAGGTCATAACCCACTGGTCATAAATTGTTTTTATGACCACCTATTTGTGGATGCCTGAAGTTTGAAAACATTGATAGGAGAAGCCTGTAGAGTGACATCTTGATTGAGAGGCTGAAGGGATAGGCTCTAGTATTAATGGTGAGGGTAAAAATTACCTTAAACTGCCCTGGGTCTTTACAAGGGCAAAAGGCAAGAATGAACTTGTTTCTTTTTGTGTTTTGCTTGTGACCTTCCTGTCTATGAGGCACTGAGGCCAAATTCTAATGTGATTTGTTTTAAGAGCTGCAGGATACATTTTTCTTTCTTTCTCATAATTGAATTCAAATAAGGTAAATGTGTGCATATTGAAAACACCCTGGATACAATATATGTTTTAACTGATATATCTATATGTGTGTTTAGTGGCTCAGTCATGTCTGATTCTTTTCCACCCTTTGAACTATAGCCCACCAGGCTCCTTTGTTCATGGGAGTTTTTAGGCAAGAATACTGGAGTGGGTTGCGGTCTCCTTTCCCAGGGGATCTTCCTTGACCCAGGGATCGAATCCATGTTTCCTTTCTCTTGCATTGCTGGTCGATTCTTTACCCGCTGGCCACCAAAGAAGCTCTCTCTCTATATATGTATATATACATATATGTGTGCATGCTAAGTCGATGCAGTCATGTCATGATTCTTTGCCATACTACTGCATTTCCTATGTATCCTGCATTGGCAGGTGGATTCTTTACCACTTTGCTACATAGGAAGCTGCCAAACAGTGCTAAAAAGCCTGTGTAACTGACCAGAAGCAAAAACTGGATAGAAGTTTTTGGATAGTAGCTGACTCCTTGGCAGTGGGAGCCATATTTGAAAACTATCTGAGGAAAATGGAAAAGATAGATGTTATGGGAACTGATCTGATCTGATGGGAACTGATCTGGGGATTCCTGATGTGGCCACACCCCATTCCCCCACACCATAGGCCCTCTGCAAAGTGTGGAACCCAGGGCTCCCATATTGATTCCAGGTGCTTTTCCTCACCTGGTTGCAGCTGATTGGACTAAAGGTAGACACTTGGGTATAGATTAGCCAGTCAGAGTCTTTGTTTCTTGAGAATATGCATAAGGAGAAATAGAAGGCATGATTAAAGGCATGGGCGTGCATGGGCCAGGATTGGTATCATGGTGAAACTGCACAACTCAGATTAAGACATTAAGACTTGAACCCGTGGACCAGGATGTGAACCCAGCCAAAACCCCAACTGGCACTTGAACCCAGGTTTTTTGTTTTTTTTTTAAGCTGTAGCATGTAGCATGGGAGATCTTAGTTCTCCAAACAAGGACTGTACCTGCGCCCTCTGCAATGGAAACACAGAATCTTAGCCACCAGACCACCAGGAAAGTCCTGAACCTACCATCTTTAAAAAAAAAAAAAAAGTATTTATTTTTGGCTGCATTGGGTCTTCATTGCACTCAGTCTTTCTCTAGTTGTGCTGAGCAGGGGCTACTCTTCATTGTGATGTGAGGGCTTCTCATTGCCGTGGCTTCTCTTGTAGATCATGAGCTCTAGGTGTGCAGGCTTCAGTAGTGGCAGCACAGCACACGGGCTCAGGTGTTGTAAAGCAGGAGCTTAGTTGCTCTGAGGCCGTGGGACCTTCCTAGACTAGGGCTCAAACCTGTGTCCCTCACGTTGGCAGGTGGATTCTTATCCACTGCACCACCAGGGAAGTGTGGAACCCACAGCCCTTTAATTGAGGTCACATATCTGGTCTCAGGACTTAATGAAGCTCAAGTTCTTTATGTCTTATTGCAGAAAAAATTCAGTGAGAGACCAAGTGATAGGTAAAAAGTAGTTTTATTAAGAGAGATGCACATTCCATAGACAGAATGCTGTCCATCCCAAAAGGCGAGATTGGCCTTGGAATGACTCCACAGATTGTGGGCCATCTCAGAATGTGAGAGGCCCCAACATACGGGGTGATTAGTTTTTATTGGTTGTATAATTTAATAGGCTAACAAGTGGGAGGATTATTCCAACTATTTTGGGAAAGGGGCAGAGATTTCTAGGAATTGGGTACCGCACACTTGGCCTTTTATGGTCAGCCTTGAATTGTCATGGAGAAGGAAATGGCAACCCATCCTATTATTCTTGCCTGGAAAATTTCAAGAACAGAGGAGCCTGGCAGGTTATGATCCATGGGGTGACAAAGTGTCGGACACAATTGAGCACAAGATGGTGGAAGTTGAGTCTTCCACCATCTTGAACCTAACAGGTTCTAACTAGTCTTTGTCATCTCCTCAACGACTCTGTCACTACGGACAGTAACTTCAGCCATAAAATTAAAAGATGCTTGCTCCTTGGAAGAAAAGCTATGACCAACCTAGACAGCATACTAAAAAGCAGAGACATTACTCTGCCTGCCAATGCAGGAAACATAATGAGACATGGGTTCGATACCTGGGTTAGCAAGGTCCCCTGGAGGAGGGCATGGAAACCCACCTCAGAGTTCTTGGATGGAGAATCCCATGGACAGAGGAGACTGGTGGGCTGCAGTCCATAGTACTGCAAAGAGTCAGACAGTACTGAAGGGATTTGATCTCCAGTCGAGATCATGAATCCAGAAAGTTTGGTTTCAGATCTTAAGCTCTTAACTAATTATGTATAGAGACTTGGGCCCAAAGAAGCTATAAACAAAAAGCAATTATAAGAACTCAAATGGCTCAGTAGCTTTAGGAGGGGAGCATTTAATTTTTTTTTAAATTATTTGTTTGTAAATTTGTTTCCTGCAGCACTGGGCCTTTGATGCTGCTCTGGGGCTACTCTAGTTGTGATGCACTGTCTTCTGATTGCCATGGCTTCTCCTGTTGCGGAGCATGGGCTCTAGGGCATGCAGGCTTCAGTAGTTGTGGCCCACAGGCTTAGTTGCCCCAAGGCATGTGGGATCTTAGTTCCCTGACCAAGGATGGAACCAGTGGCCCCTGCATTGCAAGGACAGATTCTTAACCACTGGACCATCAGGGATGCCCTTGTTTTTTATTTTTTAATTAAAAAAAAAATTTTTTTTTTTTAAGTTTTGGCTGTGGCACAGCTTGTGGGATCTTAGTTGCTCAACCAGGGATAGAACCCAGGCCCTCACAGTGAAAGCACAGATTCCTAATCACTAGACTTCCAGTGAATTCCTGGGAGAATTTAATTTAGGAGCAAAAAACCACATGCCTCAAGAGCAACAGAAAATAACATCACTTTAGAATCCAATACTCAAAATAATTACCACTTTCAAGTATTTACTATATGCAGTGCTTCCTGTGTTTTGTGAATATGGGCTTAGGAGACTGACTTTATTATTATCCCTGTTTTACAGATGAGGAAACCAAAGTACAGAGTCATAAAGTAAATGTCACAGAGCTAGTAAATGACCCCTGAGATTTCATCCCAGATGTTTGACTCAAAATCTGTGCCTTTTCCCAGTCATGCTAGGTTATCTCTTAGTACAAGCAAGAAGAATCATTTACAGTGTCAAATGTAAAAGAAGAGGCATGCGGAAAGAGGGAACAATGTGTGCAAAGATTTGAAGGTATGTTAGTGCAATTCAAATTTAGGGGATCCATTAGTGCTGCTGTGACTGGGATGTGAGTGAAGGATGCCTTGGATGCTTGACCTAAGCCTGAAATGGCAAAGTGGAGCTAAAGTGGAGTCTTAGAGTCCACAGTGAAAGTTTGAGGCTTATTCTGTTGGTCCAGGAGAGCCAAAGGTTTTGGGGCAGAGGAATGAAGGTTATGGTTATGTATGCTAGAAGGAGTCCCTTGGAGCAGCAGAGAGCATGCGATGGGACAGTGAGGAAGCAAGAGGCAGGGAGAACTGCCCGGTCAGACTGAGGACACACCAGAGGGAAGGGCATGGTGAAGCTTTGAGAAGTGTTTCAGAGGTAGAAATGTTTGGCTCAGCATATGTCTAGGTTTAGGAACAGGAAATGAAGAGATCCTAGATGGGGACTGGGTGGTTGGTAAATCTGATCAAGGAATATAGCAAATAGGACAAATGAAAAATATATATTTTTAGGACTTCCCTGGTGGTCCAGTGGTTAAGACTCTATGTTTCCACTGCAGGGGTCACAGGTTCAACTGCTGGTTGGGGAAGATACTGCATGCTGTGTGTGTGTGTGTGTGTGTGTGTGTGTGTGTGTGTGTGAGTCGCTCAGTCATGTCTGACTCTTTATGTCCTTTGGAATGTAGCCCACCAGACTCCTCTGTCCATGGGATTTTCCATGCAAGAATACTGGGTTGCCATTTCCTTCTCCAAGGGATCTTCCTCACCCAGTGGTCAAACCCAGGTCTACTGAATTTCAGGCAGACTCTTTACTGTATGAGCCACCTGAGAAGAGGTCAAAAAAAAAATAAGGAAAAAAATTTATTTTTTTAAAAAGTAAAAGCAATGCAATATGACTTTTGAACATGTAGATGGTATAAGTCTTCAATCCCAGTCCCCAGAAGTAACCCACTTTTACCTATGATTTTAAAATGTGTGTATTTTAATCTCAGTTTATACTGTTATACAACTTTTTCCCCACAGTATGTTCTGTGCATCTTTTCAAACCAGTTAATGCATATTTACAATGTTATTATTAATGGCTACATAGTATTCCACTGTGGAGGTGTGCATGATAGCCAACTGAGTATTGATGGAAATGTGGGTTGTTTTCAGGGTTTCTTTTTTTGTCTTTTTGTTGTTTTTGTTACCAACAAAGGGATGTATGTCTTTGTATGTCTTTGGATTTTTGTGCTAGTGAATTTGTGGGATACATTTTTCAGAGTAGAATTTCTGGGTCAAAGGTTAAACACATTAAAAAGATTGGATAGTTCTTCTAAATTTCCAGACAGCCAGGTTTTTAGAAGTGATTGATGAGTTCTGATTTGGTCAGCTTAAGACAAGGTGCCAAAGGCTAAAGCTTATTGTGGATGCCCCTCTGATCATTAGTGACACAGGCTAGGACTTGAAAAAAAGTGACACCTAGAGGTTGTCAAAAGCAGAGCTGTGAGAATTGTAAGCCTTCATTATGATTTAAAATGGGCTTCCCAGGTGATGCTAGAGGTAAGGAATCCACCTGCAAATGCAGGAGACGATCCCTGGGTCAGAAAGATACCCTAGAAATGGCAGCCCACTCCAGTATTCTTGCTTGGTAAATTCTCATGGACAGAGGAGCCTGGCCGGCTGCATACAGTCCATGGGGTTGCAAAGAGTCAGGCATGACTGAGCAACTGAACACACACAATTTAAGATAATAAACTAATAATGTAAGATAATAAACTAACCTTCAAATCTAAATAAAGATATATTAGACACATCAATTATAAAAAGGTTCTCAATGTACTGTGAAAGTGTATATACAGCACATAAAAATAATTCCACCTTAAATTTACCATAAAACTAATACATTTGCTATGATAAATATTAATTAAGCATCCAAATAATAATCTTCCTCAAAAATCTCTTTACATTTAGAAGTGTCTTTGGAGCATGGTTTGGATTCCTCAGACACCTTAAAAGCATTTATCAAATGTCAGTGCCCTTCAGCTAAAGACCACCAGGAACACACTTGCAGTGGAATGAGTTAGGATTAGTATTCACTGCACTGAGGGGGGAAATGCACTAGGAGCCATGAGGCATCTCAGTAGGAAGGTATTAAAAAGGATGAGATTAGTATGGGATTTGGGCTTAGGTTGGGTGATTCAGGGAGGGTTTAAAGAACTAGGGCTTTGCTCTAGACTGGATACTGGCAGGAAGTGGAAATAATTCTATCATTGGGCATCTTAATAAATTTTATCCAAAGGGAGAAAAGATTAGATTGAGCTAATTTGGGGGAAATTGGTAAAGAAGCAGCAGCCTCTCATATTAGGGTAGGGAATTTGGGTCATTTTTGTGGTTTAGACAGTGTTCCTGTTTGGTCTGTGTTCTGTTGTCTTGCTCCTTTGTGGTATCAGAGTAGCCTTGTCTGATATTGATGTTCTGTGCAGTTGTTTATCTTCAGCAGGAGAACACCAACCCCTAGCCAGGATTGCCAGCAGATCAGCTCAGAGCAGCACTGGGGCCAAGCTGATCTAAGTGTCAGCTTGTGGATGTCGGGGCAGTTTCTCTTCTCCTTCTCAGAAGGAAGTTTTCACTGTCTTTGCCTGGATAAACCCTACTGATCCTTCAGATCTCAAGATCTCAGCTCAAACCTCATTTCCTAATGATAGTCTTTCCTTACCCATCCCTCCCCACCGCCAACTGTGTCCTCAACAAAATAAACAGGTCAGGCCTTCCTGTTCCACAGTCATTAACAACTTCAGCTTCTTCTTTGTGACACTCATCACAATTGTCATTGCTTAATTGTGCCATGAGTTATCTAGTGCCTGTCTCACCAGCTCACCTGTGGATCCCTGTGAGAGCAGCGACTGTGTGTATCTGGTTCATCTCAGTAGATGCTCATAGTTAGTATTTGATGAGTGAACACTGAATGAGGCAGTGAAGCTTCTTGTGTATGTGTGGATTGTACCTCACTCATGTCTGTATTCTAAGACCTGTAATAGTGCTTGGTGCATAGTAGGTATCCAATAAATATCAGTTTTATGTGTCAACTTGACTGGGCCATGGGATGCCTAGATTGCTGGTTAAATATTATTTCCAATTGTGTCTATGGGGGTGCTTCTGAAAGAGATTAGCTTTCAAATTGGCGAACTGAGTAAAGAAAACAGCCCAATGTGGTGCAGCTTCATCCAATTCATTGAGGACTTGAATAGAATATGAAGGTGGATGAAGGTTGAATTGACTCTGACTATTTGAACTGGGACATTGATCTTCTGCTCTTGGTGCTCCTAGTTCTCAGGCCTTTGGACCTGAACTGGAATCTGTACCATCAGCTATCTGGCTCCAGGGCCTTTGATCTACACCACTGGCTTTCCTGGGTTTTTAGCTTGCAGATGGCAGACTTCTCAGCCTCCCATAATCATGTGAACCAATACCCATAATAAATATCATATCTATCTACCTATCTATCTTTCTCTCTCCTTTTGGTTCTTTCTTTGTTAAAGCTATTTCTTTTTAAATTTATTTTTAATTGGAGGATAATTGCTTTACAATGTTTTACTGGTTTCTGCCATACGTCACGGAGAAGGCAATGGCACCCCACTCTAGTACTCTGGCCTGGAAACTCCCATGGATGGAGGAGCCTGGTAGGCTGCAGTCCATGGGGTTGCGAAGAGTTGGACATGACTGAGCAACTTCACTTTCACGCATTGGAGAAGGAAATGGCAACCCACTCCAGTGTTCTTGCCTGGAGAATCCCAGGGATGGGGGAGCCTGGTGGGCTGCTGTCTATGGGGTCGCACAGAGTTGGACACGACTGAAGTGACTTAGCAGCTGTAGCAGCCATACACATGTCCCCTCCCTCTTAAATCTCCTTCCCACCTCCCATCCCATCCCACCTTATTGGTTCTTTTTGTCTGGAGAAACCTGACTGACATATGCATTAATAACCCAATTCTTTTCCTTTAATTTTATTCTGTCCAAAGAAATAATTCCAATGGCTTCAGAGTTATCTCAGATAATTGAGTATTATATTCAGTGCAGATATAGTTGGTGGCCTAGGTGTGTAGAATGATCAGTCAAAAACCATTTTGAAAAATATTTGACTAGAATTTTCTCCTCTTTGCCTCATACACCATTTTTTTTTAAATCTATCAGAAGCTCTGTTTAGTCTCAGATCAAATAAAGGCCCTCAAGAAACCAGTGATGGCTATCAGAGCTCTGCACACTTCATTGGAAAGCCATAAACACAATTACTAGATCATTAAGGATAGTAAAACAGAAGCTTTGAAGCAACATGCACAGCATTGCCTAGTTGGGCATGAACAGTGTCCTGCATGTGCCAGTGCCTCCCTGTTGGAAACCACCTAGGAAATGACGAAGGATTGGGACCTGAAGTGTCTCTACGGCAGGTGTAAGGATTTAGGTCTGGCAAAGAAGACCTGGGTTCCACTCACAATTCTGGTGCATCTTGGGTGGTACCTTAACCAGACTCTGAGCCTCAATGTCCCCACTGTTAACTAAGGTATTGGGGATTGATTGCATTAATGCCCTGATTTTTTACCTCTTGTGTTAGTTTGCTAAGACTGCTTTAACACAGTACCACAGACCAGGTGGCTTAAACAACAGACATTTATAATCTTACATCTAGAGGCCAGAAGTCCATGATCAAGGTGTTGGCAGAGTCGGTTCCTTCTGAGGGCTGTGAGGGGCTTTCCCAATGGTGCAGCAGGTAAAGAATACACCTGTGATGCAGGAGACACAGGAGACGTGGGTTCGGTCCCTGGGTTGGGAAGCTCCCCTGGAGGAGGAAATGGCAACCCATTCCAGTATTTTTTCTTTGATTTGTTTTTATTTATTTTTAATTGAAGCATAATTGCTTTACAATATTGTGTTCATTTCTGCCATGCATCAACATGAATCAGCCATAGGTATACATGTGTCCCCTCCTTCTTGAACCTCCCTCCCACCTCATCCCACCCCTCCCTCTAGGTTGCCACAGAGCCCCGGTTTGAGTTCCCTGAGTCATACAGCAAATACACCCCAGTATTCTTGCCTGGAAAATTCTATGGATGGAGGAGCCTGGTGTGCTGCAGTCCAAAGGGTCCAGAGAGTCAGACATGACTGAGCAACTGGGCATGTACCCACGAGGGCTGTGAGGAAGCATCTGTTCCAGGCCTCTCTTCCTGGCTTCTAGATGGCATTTTCCAGACTTCTTTCCCTGTGTGTTTGTCTGTGTTTAAATTTCTCTTTCTCTCTCTCTCTCTTTTTTTTTTTTTTTTTTTGGCTTCACTGAGTCTTCACTGTGGCATGTAGGCTTAGTTGCTCCACAGAATGTGGGAATCTTAGTTCTCTGACCAGGAATTGGACCTGCGTCTCCTGCACTGGAAGGCAGATTCTTAACTGCTGGGCCACCAGGGAAGTCCCTAAACTTCTCTTTCTTATAGGGACATTAGTCATATTGGAGTAGGGCCTATCATAAAACATTAGCGCTGTAAACATCCTATCTCCAAATAATGTCACGTTCTGAGATAGGACTGAATAGCGCATTCTGAAGTCAGTACTTTGATAAATGAACTTTGAGGATATACAGTTCAAGTGATAACACCCTTCCTGTACCCACAACCTTTGCAGTTCATTTTATGAAAAAGTTAGAGTGTATTTCCCATCTTTTATTTATTTATTAAAATTTTTTTTTGAATATACTGCATGGCATATGGGATCTTAGTTCCCTGACCAAGAAGCATGGAGACTTAACCACTACACCACCAGGGAAGCCCTCCCCTCCCATCTTTTAAATGATCTGTACTGGCCTCATGATTTGCTTTGGCCAAAGGAGTGTTAGAGGCGATGCAAGCAAAAGTCTGCAAAAGTGTTTGTACTATTGCTATTCGAAAATTTCCAGGCAAGCCTGCTAGAGAAGGAGAGGCCCGTGTTTTCCCAGGCATCCCAGCAGAGGCTATCCTAAATCAACCAACATCAAATATGTCAGTGAGTCCAGCCAAAATCAGCAGAGCTGTGAAGATAACTTGCAGTTACCCATAGGCTCATGAGGGAGGCAGCAAAATCAGATGAACCTTGCCTGGGATGGCTGAACCCCACATGTTTATTGCTAAATGTTCTGGGGGTTTTGTGCTTGCTTGTTACTCAGCATCACTGGGGAAATATGTAACTGATACGGGGTTAGAAATATTCATTCCCTGAGTTGTGAGGACCTGTGTGAGAGCACATAAATGTTAAATAAATGGTGGCCATGGCATCACAGTTCAGTTCAGTTGCTCAGTCATGTCCGACTCTTTGCGACCCCATGAACCGCAGCACGCCAGGCTTCCCTGTCTATCACCAACTCCCAGAGTCCACCCAAACCCATGTCCATCGAATCAGTGATGCCATTCAACCATCTCATCCTCTGTCGTCCCCTTCTCCTCCTGCCCTCAATCTTTCCCAGCATCAGGGTCTTTTCAAATGAGTCAGCTCTTCTCATCAGGTGGTCAAAATATTGGAGTTTCAGCTTCAACATCAGTCACTCCACTGAACACCCAAGACTGATCACCTTTAGGATGGACTGGTTGATCTTGCAGTCCAAGGGACTCTCAAGAGTCTTTTCCAACACCACAGTTCAAAAGCATCAATTCTTCGGCACTAAGATTTCTTTATAGTCCAACTCTCACAGCATACACGACTACTGGAAAAACCATAGCCTTGACTAGACAGACCTTTGTTGGCAAAGTAATGTCTCTGCTTTTTAATATGTTGTCTAGGTTGGTCATAACTTTCCTTCCAAGGAGTAAGCGTCTTTTAATTTCATGGCTGCAGTCACCATCTGCAGTGATTTTGGAGTCCAGAAAAATAAACTCAGCCACTGTGTCCACTGTTTCCCCATCTATTTGCCATGAAGTGATGGGACTGTATGCCATGATCTTAGTTTTCTGAATGTTGAGCTTTAAGCCAACTTTTTCACTCTCCTCTTTCACTTTCATCAAGAGACTCTTTAGTTCTTCTTCACTTTTCTGCCATAAGAGTGGTGTCGTCTGAGGTTATTGATGTTTCTCCCGGCAATCTTGATTCCAGCTTGTGCTTCCTCCAGACCAGCATTTCTCATGATGTACTCTGCATATAAGTTAAATAAGCAGGGTGACAATATACAGCCTTGATGTATTTTTGGAACCAGTCTGTTGTTCCATGTCCAGTTCTAACTGTTGCTTCCTGACCTGCATATAGGTTTCTCAAGAGGCAGGTCAGGTAGTCTGGTATTCCCATCTCTTTCAGAATTTTCCACAGTTTATTGTGATCCACACAGTCAAAGGCTTTGGCATCACAGTGCTTTATAAATGCTTGAATACTGTGTAGAAGTAAAGAGTCGTCAATATACAATGACATGCTGTGTAATAATAATGATAAGAGAGTTGGCATGAATAAAACTAATGAATTGGGCCCTGGTTATAATCTATAATATGAGCCTACATTCATGTACATAAACCATTCATGATATGATACAATGTCTGCATTATGTGATTCTTAGAGACCACCTTGTGAGAAAAATGATACTCAGAGAATCAAATCGACTCACTGCAGGTCACATAGGTAGTAGGTGGCAGAGCTTCACCAGAACTGGAGATATTTATGATTGGTCTAACACAGGAAAGCATGGTATTTTCATTATCTCTTCCTGAGGAAGCTGTTGACTTTAAAAAATGAATAGAGTTGATCATTCATCTCTGGAAATCTTCTATCTTTGTGTGAGGTTTGAAATGAGGACAAAAGGGGAGATTAGGCATCCATCCATTCATCATTTCATTCAGTTATCCACTCATTCCACAAATAATGACCAGACTTCCCTGGTGGCGCAGTGGATAAGAATCAACCTGCCAGTGCAGGGGACATGGGTTCGATCCCTGGTCCAGGAAGATCCCACATGCTGAGGAACAGCTAAACTCATGTGCCACAACCACTGAGCCTGGGCTCTAAGGCCCAAGAGCTGCAACTACTGAAGCCCGCACACCCTAGAGTGTGCTCCTCAACAAGAGAAGCCACCACAATGAGAAGTCCGTGTACCACAAGGAAGAGTAGCCCCTGGTTACCACAACTAGAGAAAGCCCACACAGAGCGATGAAGATGCAGCATAGCTAAAAATAAATAAGTAAAATTTTTAAAAAAATCAAATAATGCCCGAGGTCACGCTTTGCTTCAGGACTGCACTTGGCATTCTGCTTCTGTCTGTGTTCCTTCATCCTGTTGTCTCATTCTTCTTCTCACCAATACCTCCTCCTTCCTTTGTTCTCCTTTGTGAATGTGGACAAGTATGAGTTAAAAAAAAAAAAACGAAACAACTAATTACTTGTTAGGGCAAGTCTGTATAAGATTGATGCTGATGGTTTTAGTTCATTTACAATGTTAACTGCCGTGAGCACAACTTGCCACACCTCAGTTTTGTTCTGCATTTTTGAAAGACCATACGGTCTAGTGGCTGAGAGCATGCCCATAAACATAAATACTCCGCTGCAGCTTCCCAGATAGGATGCCCAAATAGGATGCTGAAAATTACATGCTTCCAAAGTTCACAGTTATTTCCAACCCATGTCCACCCACTCATCTCTTCTTTTTACCACTTTTTATCATCCACCATGGGTCAGGCTCTGTGTGACTGCACTAAACCTACAAGTGGACACCGGTTGTGCAGTAGTGCACACTTATATAGAGGTTATCAAATGCCGACATTGCCCTATGTGCTTTACATATGTTAACTCATTGGTCTTCACAACAATCCAGTGAAGTATGTACTAATATTCCCCCTTATACAGATGAGGAAACTAAGGCACGGGGGTGTTTTTACCCAAAGGTCATGTGGATGCCTGAATGGTAAGTGAGAGACCTGGGATTTGCACTCTGGCATCTGGATCCAGAGCCTGTCTTTGATTCTGCCTCTCTAACCTCTCCTGATGTTACTACTGAAGACCATATCCTTCTCTGGACCACTGTTGGGTGCTTCTAACCTGCCACAACTCTTGAGTGTACTAAGTGGTGACACTGATGTGGTTATAAGGGAAGTGCTTTCTTCATTCCGTGTCTATCTATCTATCTGTCTGCTTATGCATAGGCATATTTGGCCACGCTGCTCAGCTTGCAAGATCTTAGTTCCCTAAGCAGGGATTGAACATAGGCCCATAGCAGTGAAAGCATGGAGTTCTAACCATTTGACCATCAGGGAAGTCTGGTAAGTGCTTTTATTTTTCCAGAGTAAAACCACTAATTACACATCCTAGCATGGAATTTGAATCTGGATCCCCTCCACTCATGGACTCACCTGTCAATCCCACAACCTTTCTAGTCTTACCTTTCTTCTGAAACTGACCCTCAGCAGAACATCAGTGAGTGTCCATCTTCAGACTAAAAGACAGCAGGGAGAGGAGGAAGAATGACCTCCAAAGACATCTCAGTTGAGCCCCAGTTTCCTCATCTGCAAAATGGGAATAAGTTAATTGAATAATGTAACATGTCGGTTCAGTTCAGTTCAGTTCATTCGCTCAGGTGTGTCCAAGTCTCTGCAGCCCCATGGACTGCAGCATGCCAGGCTTCCCTGTCCATCGCCAACTCCCAGAGTTTACTCAAACTCACGTCCATTGAGTTGGTGATGCCATCCAACCATCTCATCCTCTGTCATCCCTTTCTCCTCCTGCCTTCAGTCTTTCCCTGCATCAGGGTCTTTTCAAATGAGTCAGTTCTTCACATCAGGTGGCCAAAGTATTGGAGTTTCAGCTTCAGCATGAGTACTTCCAATGAATATTCAGGACTGATTTCCTTTAGGATGGACTGGTTGGATCTTCTTACAGTCCAAGGCACCCTCAAGAGTCTTCTCCAACACCATAGTTCAAAAGCATCTCTTTATAGTTCAACTCTCACATCCATCCATGACCACTGGAAAAACCATAGCTTTGACTAGATGGACCTTTGTTGGGAAAGTAATGTCTCTGCTTTTTAATATGTTGTCTAGGTTGGTCATAACTTTTCTTCCAAGGAGCAAGCATCTTTTAATTTCATGGCTGCAGTCAACATCTACAGTGTTTTTCAAGCCCAAGAAAATAACATGTATGCTGACTTTTATTAAGTGCTTCGTGTGTGTAAGGCTTATGCTAAATGCTTTGCCATTTGCATGCTCTCATTTAATTCTTAAAGCAACATTATGAGTAAGGCAGACTCAGAGTAGTTCTGTAACTTGTCCAAAGTCACACAGTAGGTAGGAGGTAGTAGGTAGGCAGCAGAGCCTGGATTCAGAATCAAGCTATAGAACATCAAAGATCTCACTCTAATGCAACTCCAGCAGTTCTCACTGAGATAATACTGCCTCTTAGGGCTCTTTTCAGAAATTTGTGGGGACAGTTTTGGTGATGATGGTGATGGGAAGTTACAAAACATGGCATTGGGTGATTTGCTTTAGGGGACAAGGCAAGCTAAACATTTAGCAATGTGTGGGGAAGATCTGTTATGTGTCCTGCTTAACCTTTTAGTGCCCTGCCAGACCTTCGTGTAGGTAAACAACTCATTTATTATCGTCTGAGCTTGTCTTATATACAGAGTATATTTTGTGTAGTTAAAACTACAGGTTCTGATTTTTCTAGGAATGCAGCTTACAGTGTGCCTCAAGGGATGGTTTTAGTTTATTTTGCTCAAAATGTTATCCGTTGTGTGTACCATTTCAAAAAAAAAAAAAATCACATCACCAATGGCAACATTGTTCAAGGTATTTGAGGGGCCAGCATCACACCCCCGAGTTAGCTTGCATTTTATCTGTTATACACACAGTGGCTCTTTGCTTATGTGCCATCATCAGGCTACCTAACTATGTCTTCTAGCATTTACATATGAAATGGATTTTTGGAAATTATATACATGTATGCAGGTTATATTATCTCTGAATTTCAGTTTGCGATACTGTAAAGAGCACATTACAATATGTTTGTTATAAAAGGGTGGATAAAATGGATCATTGCTCCCACTTCTTCCTTCTTTCCCATAATGGAATTGCACATCATCACATTTTGTCATGTGACTTTGTAGTACTTCTCAGTAGAGTAGGTGGAGAGTATTTATGTGCCTCATTGATTTGGGGCTTAGATATGAAATTTTCTTTGGCCAGTGATACCTGGAGAGAAATGGAAATGTGCCAGTCTTGAACCTGGTCCGCAAAAGGCATCATCATGGTTTCCCTCATCCTCTTGTTCTTTTGACACTTGCTATAAGAAAAATGTGTGTCCACTGCTCTGTGGAGAATGGGGAAACACTTGAAACAGATTTGAGCCCCACCTGGAGCCAAGATCATGGTGCGGCAGTGAGCTCAACAGAATGACAGCCAACCACAAACTTATGAGTATAAAAATAAGGTTTTTCAAATGGCAACCTACTCCAGTATTCTTGCCTGGAAAATCCCATGGACGGAAGAGCCTACTGTCCATGGGGTCTCAAAGAGTCGGACACGACTGAATGACTTCACTTCTTGTAAATCACTGAGATTTCGAGATTGTTATGCACCAGAAACTGACTGATACAAAGAGATGTTGAGTCTGATAAGATTGATAAGCAATGTGTTCTACTGTTTTCCTGTATACAAAGCAGTTACTTTAAGTCTTGGAACACACAGAGTGAATGCTTTTCAATAGAATGCCTAAATGATATTCTTTGTTTTTTTTTTTTTTTTTTAAAGTTTATTTATTTATTTTCTTTTTGGCTGCTCTGCTCTTCATTGCTAAATGATATTCTGATACCATATTAAAGGGGATTATGGATACCCAGCTTTCAAATCCTTAGGTTTAGGGCCTCTGCAATTACTGTTGAACTCTCCAACCACCAGGGTAAGTGCTGGTGTTTGGGAGGGTGTAAATTCACCAAGTGAGCAGGCCGGAAATAATTGATGAGTTCTCTTCTTTAAAAGGGGTTCTGGTGCCATGGAAACAAGTGTGTTCAGCTTTGTGACTGCGGATTATAATTACCAAGTTATTAACCAGAGCATTATGTGAAAGATTGATGATTCTTGCTCAATGTAATGTGTCCTTTAAATGCTAAATAATAAGTTAAATGCAAGGAATAAATAAGTTTGATGGCTTATTTATGGGGTAATTATGGGATATTTTCAGCCCATAAACTAGGGCATCTGTAGAAACCCAATGCTATGGTGGAGAAAGAGCCCTGAATTAGAAATAAGGAGACCTGGATTCTCTGTCACCTGCTAGCTAGTGACCTTGAATGGCTTATGTCTTTGCTCTCTGCCCCAGTTTCTTTGTTTGGAAAATTGTGTGTGTCGGGGGGTATAAAAATACCCATCTCATAGAGAGGTTGTACGGAATCATTGTCAATGACATAATTATACATGTTTCGGAGCTCCGTGCCTGACATGTAATAAGTGGTTACAAGTGTTATCTATCATTATATCATCATATTTGAAATATGAGATTCGGCCCTTCTGCTAAGAGTTTTCCTATTTTATGTTTTTAGTCAATAAGAAATTAGTATAATTTATAATAGACTGTCATTGAATTCTTCTTGAAAAACCACTCTTCTCTGCTCAAAAAATTATCAGAGACTTGAGTAAATTCAGACAAGAATAAGAGAAAAAATATATATCATCCATCTATCCCACCATCTAAATATAACTACTGTTAACATTTTAATGTAGACTCCTAGTCTTTTTTTTACCCATGTATAGAATTTCTTTTTTAAATCTGAAATTGGAATCATGCTGTACATGCTGATTTGCCACCTGCTTTTGAGATGTTTCCAATGTCATTAAATGTCCTCCTAAAACACACTTTTTAATGGCTTCCGAGTAGTGTGTTCTTGAGTAACATAGTCTAAGTGGAAGAGTTATTCAAGGAAGCCAACTTAGCCCATTCACTTAAATTATACTTTCAGACTTTCTGAAATCTTCATTTCAAATTGGTCTTAAATGGGCTAGAACTTGGCTTTAAGATTCCTCTCCACCCCTTCCTTCCTCCCCAGCTACTCCCAGGTGCTCTGTCAAATAGTTAATGATCGTACTAGGCACTTATTCAGTAGGGGAGCTCTCAATCTAAAGGGTCTCCGTGGCGAGCCATTTTGTAAAAGGAAAGATTTGTCATTCAAATAATCGCCCTCTCATTTCTCTACTCAGGTAAATTTTTTTTTTTTCTTTTAAGTTGAGTTCTCTCTTAAAGTAAGGTCCATCTACAGGTAAGACTTCTCTACTACCCTTCTTAAATTACCTTCAGTTCACTTCAGTTGCTCAGTCATGTCTGACTCTTTGCGACCTCATGGACTGCAGCACGCCAGGCTTCCCTGTCCATCACCAACTCCCAGAGCTTGCTCAAACTCATGTCCATCAAGTGGGTGATGCCATCCAACCATCTCATCCTTTGTCATCACCTTCTCCTCCTGCCTTCAGTCTTTCCCAGCATCAGGGTCACTTCCAGTGAGTCAGTTCTTTGTATCAGGTGGCCAAAGTATTGGAGTTTCATCTTCAGCATAAGTCCTTCCATTGAATATTCAGGATAGATTTCCTTTAGGATGGACTGGTTTGACCTCCTTGCAGTCCAAGGGACTCTTAAGAGTCTTCTCCAACACAACAGTTCAAAAGCATCAATTCTTCAGTGCTCAGCTTTCCTGATAGTCCAACTGTCACATCCATACATGACTACTGGAAAAACCATAGCTTTGACTAGACGGACCTTTGTTGGTAAAGTAATGTCTCTGCTTTTTAATATACTGTCTAGGTTGGTCATAGCTTTTCTTCCAAGGAGCAAGCATCTTTTAATTTCATAGCTGCAGTCACCATCTGCAGTGATTTTGGAGCCCAAGAAAATAAAGTCTGTCACTGTTACCACTGTTTCCCCATCTATTTGCCATGAAGAGATGGGACCGGATGCCATGATCTTAGTTTTCTGAATGCTGAGTTTTAAGCCAACTTTTTCACTCTCCTCTTTCACTTTCATCAAGAGGCTCTTTAATTCCCCTTTCTGCCATTAAGGGTGGTATCATCTGCATATCTGAAGTTATTGATATTTCTTTCAGCAGTCTTGATGCCAGCTTGTACTTCATCCAGCCCAGCATTTCGCATGATGTACTCTGCATATAAGTTAAATAAGCAGGGTGACAATATACAGCCTTGATGTACTCCTTTCCCAATTTGGAACCATTCTGTTGTTCCATGTCTGGTTCTAACTGTTGCTTCTTGATTTGCATACAGATTTCTCAGGAGGTAGGTCAGGTGGTCTGGTATCCCCACCTCTTTAAGAATTTTCCACAGTTTGTTGTGATGTACACAGTCAAAGGCTTTGGTGTAGTCAATAAACCAGAAGTATATGTTTTTCTGGAACTCTCTTGCTTTTTCTATGATCCAATGGGTGTTGGCAATTTGATATCTGGTTCCTCTGCCTTTTCTAAATCCACCTTGAACATCTAGAAGTTCTCAGTTCATGTACTGTTGAAGCTTGACTTGGAGAATTTTGAGCATTACTTTGCTAGCATGTGAGATGAGTGCAATTGTTCATTCTTTGGGTGTCAGGGGCTGAATTAGGTCTCCTCCCAAATCTGTATGTTGCAGTTCTAACACCCAGTACCTCAGAATGTGACTGTACTTGAGACAGCATCTTATAGAGGTAATTGAGGTTAAATCACTGTGGATAGTGACTGCAGCCATGAAATTAAAAGACACTTGCTCCTTGGAAGGAAAGTTATGACCAACCTAGACAGCATACTAAAAAGCAGAGACATTACTTTGCCAACAAAGGTCCGTCTAGTCAAGGCTATGGTTTTTCCAGTAGTCATGTATGGATGTGAGAGTTGGACTATAAAGAAAGCTGAGCACAGAGGAATTGATGCTTTTGAACTGTTGTGTTGGAGAAGACTCTTGAGAGTCCCTTGGACTGCAAGGAGATCCAAGCAGTCCATCCTAAAGGAGATCAGTCCTGGGTGTTCATTGGAGGGACTGATGTTGAAGCTGAAACTCCAATACTTTGGCCACCTGATGAGACAAGCCGACTCATTTGAAAAGACTGATGCTGGGAAAGATTGAGGGCAGGAGGAGAAGGTGATGACAGGGGATGAGATGGTTGGATGGCAGCACCCACTTAATGGACATGAGTTTGGACAATCTCTGGGAGTTGGTGATGGACTGGGAAGCCTGGTGTGCTGCAGTCCAAGAGGTCACAAAGTCGGACATGACTGAGCGACTAAACTGACTGACTGACTGACAACAAATGAATGCCATGCCTGATGACAGTCTGTTTTAATCCTTTGTCTCTCTGAGGAGAATCTCCTTCTTTGGGAGGCTGTTTAGATCCAAGAGGAGTTTCCTTGTGATTCAACATGGACTGGGAACCCCAAGAAGGGCCTCTAATTATGACCTACCATGATCTTTGTGACCCGTAGCTGGTTACTCAACCTCTCTGTGCCTTTGCTAGGTGGCAGCAACAGATACAAAGTAGGAAGGAAGGTAATTTGCAGACATGGCCAAACCAGCAGAGAGTTTATAGCACTGACAAAAAACATATTTGGTTAGGTCAGAATTTAATCTCTTGGCTTGACATGTTTGCCGTGGGGGGCGGGAATCCTAGATTTTTCTGAATCTAAATTTATAAGTTAGAAATAGATTAAAGGATGAAAGAAAAAAGACTTCTTGCTTTGGAAGGGACCCACCCGCTTGGCCTTTCTAAATAACAACTTTTCTATAACAATCGAGTGTGCCAAGAACATCGAGTTTGCAACTAAAATGTCTGGTTTAAGTTCCCCTCATGCCATTTACCAGTGTCAGATCCCGAGCAGTTTCAACCTCTCTGGTCCTCAGTGTTACCATCTGCAAAATGAGGGAATAAAAGTTCATGGTTTTTACACTTGCTGTGAGGATTAAATTAGAAAATAATGTATGTGAAGTGCCTGGAAGAACCTGTTTCTTTGCACTCATTTTTTTGGCTGCCTCAGGTCTTAGTTGCAGTATGTGAGATTTTTCTTGTGGCCCATGGACTCTCTAGCTGTGGTACATAGGCTCATTAGTTGTGGCATGGGGGCTTACTTGCTCCATGGCATGTGGGATCTTAGTTCCCAGACTAGGGATCGAACTTGCATCCCCTGCTTGCAAGGTGCTTAACCATTGGACCACCAGGAAATTTCCTTTTTGTACTTATTTTAATATAGTTACTAGAAACCCCCACATTACAAATGTGGCTTTTTTGGCTATTTTTCTACTGAACGGTATTGTTTAAGCCTGGCTTCTTGGAGGCTTTAGATTACATTTTCTTCATCTCTGTCTGTAGAATTCACCACTTAGTTGGAGTGCGTGTACTGAATATGTTCACATGAGCTTTTTGTCTTCACTGTGGTGATGTTGGGAAGAAGTCAGTTTGTGTAACTCAGAATCCTCATTTGTTTAATTTTGCCTTGGTTGTGGTTCAGGGGAGGGACCCCTTTTCCAAAGTCTCAGCCCAAAGAAAGTGGGCTGGAGCCAGTGGTGGCAACACATTCAATGGTACCATCATTTTTTTACTGCGTAAGGGCAGCCCGGAAACCCAGATGGTGGCCCCCAGGGGGACTCCTCCAGGACAGATTTGCCTCCAGGAAGCAAATGATTCTGGCTTCAGGAAAAAGAATCTCTTCCAGAGGAAGTCAGAGAGAGTAGATTTTGTTCCAGGAAGGAGTGTCGCCCCAGGCGCTCCCAGAGAAAACCGGAGAAGCAACAGATGGGGAATGAATATTGGCCAGGATACGATGGTTCTCATTCAATTAAAATATCAAATAGGGAAGTAATGGGAACAGAGCGTTTAGTGGGGGGCTTCTGATAACTTAAAGACCAGACTGAACAAGCAGGAAGATCAAAGTTACATTATTATCTCATGTGGAAAAGAAATGGCTGGGGATTTTTTCCACTTAAAGTGTTTTTTTTTTTCCCCCCCTTCTTAGTCCTTTTTAAGAGTTGATATTGATTCAAGTCTGACAAGTGCAGTAACCATTTATAGTTGCCATTGAGAGTAACCTTTAAAATAACTATGAAAAGTCAGGTACCATTTTCCCTCCTGGATTTCTTAGTTTTTAAGTCTTGACTGTTCTGTCAGGCCTCTGGGTCTGTCTGATTTCCTGCCAAGTGGGTCAGGAATCTCCCTGGATGACTGGGATAGAAGGAGAGAGGAGGAGCCAGACAACCCAATTGTGAATGTTTACCCTGCCCCTGAGGCAATGAGGGGAGGGTCCTGGAAAGGGTGTTCAGTGACTCAGGGGGTCTTGTCTTCCTCGGGAATCCAGAAAATGCCCACTTAAATGTGTAGAGAAAAAAGGACTTATCGATAGGGCCCCACGGCATTATGAGACAGGCTTGTTGTCAGATAGTCATGTTTCTGGAGATGCTTCTGGTCTGTCCTGTGATTCACTCTGCTGAGTAACTTCCTCTCCCAGGATTCTAAGGCACCCCTGTGTGTTCCCCTCCCTTGATTTTAGTGTGACTTTGGCCTGTCACAGAGCTCATGCCAGGCCTGACACTGAGATTTTGTGGGCTCAGAACTCACCACTCTCTGATGATCATTTCTGTTCCTCTGGTAGGTGTTGAAGGGGAAACTTTTGATTTTGGGGGGATGGGGGTGCATTAGAGTGTTCACACCTCCCACCAACTTAAAAACTGCATAAAGTCTGGGACTTCCCTGGCAATCCAGTGGTTAAGACTCCATGTTTCCAACACAGGAGATATGGGTTTGATCCCTGGTTGGGGAACTAAGATTACACATGATGCGAGGCACAGCCAAATGATTTAAAAAATTGCATAAGGTCTAAGTCCTTTATGTGGACATAAATTTTCACTGGGAAAATTCCTGCTGAGAGCTATGCCCTACAGTGTGACCTCCAGAAACAGACATTTATCTTGATAATCATTACTGTTTATTACTTCCCAATATCAATCCTTCTCCTTCTTCCTAACCAAACCCTAATTCTATTTATGTGTTCTCCCAATCCCAGCTTTAAGGGTAGCTCCAGATCAAGGATCAACAAGGTTTTGCAGAAAAAGGCCAGAGAGTAAATATTTTAAGCTTTAGAGGGGCATATGATCACTGTCACAACTAGCTGTGTGACAGCTCTCTGTTATAGACAATGTGTAAATGAATGAGTGTGGCTATGTTCCAATAAAATTTTATAACATTAGGCAGTTGGTTAAATATGGCGCATGGGTTGTAGTTTGCCAACCCTGATCTAGATTAATCTAAGCTTGGGTTTCCCAAGCTCAGCACTGTTGACATTTTGGAATAGACAGTTCCTTTTTGTGGGGACTGACCTGTGTGCTATAGGATGTTTAACAGCATCCCTGGCCTCTACCCACTAAATGACAGTAGCATCCCATACCCCAGTGTGACGACTACAAATGTTTCCAGACATTGCCAAAAGTCCCTGGAGGCATTTCCCTGGTGACTATTACTGGTCCAGATAATCATGTGGCTCAAGTTGGTCCAAATACACTAATAATGGGAAGAGCTCATAGTCCGTGATTTGGGGAGAGGTTCTGTCTCCTCTTAGACTGAAATAAGAAAGCCTTAGTGCCATAGATGGCAGAGGAGAGGGACCAGAACCTGGGTCCTTGCTGAGCAGCTGAATCAACCAGACCTGAGACCCTTCTTACCTATGGACTTCCTATTGCACGAGATGACACATTTCCTTATTGTTTTAGATGGAGTTTCTCAGGGGTGTTCAGGGGGGTAATTGACCAATGTGTACAGAAGGAGTTTGGGCTTCTCTGGTGGTGCTAGTGGTAAAGAACCTGTTTGCCAATGCAGGAGACATAAGAGACTCAGGTTCAATCCCTGGCCCAGTAAGATCCCCTGGAGAAGGTCATGGCAAGCCACTTCAGTATTCTTGCCTGGAGAATCCTCATGGACAGAGGGGCCTGGCGGACTGCAGTCTATAGGATCACAAAGAGTTGGACACAACTGAAGTGACTTAGCACGCATGCACACAGAAGGAGTTTAATATTTTAAACTCTGGTATGTCTGTATTTGTATTCAGTGGCTGGATATCAGTCATGAGGCAAACAGGCCATCAGGGCTATGATGGGTGTAGATTCTCTTAGCAAGGATGTGGGTAGGGGGGCATTGATTGGTGTCTCAGTACTTTCACGTGTCCTCTTGGCTCCACACAGGCTTTTGTGAATTTATCTTACCACCTGGCCCTGCAAATGTGGTGGAGCATGACTCTTTTTCTGGATGTACTGGGGTTGAGTCCTCTGTGAACATGTTCAGTGATATGGGTCTTTCAGAGGAGCTTATATTGCCTGATTGGTTACAGAGAATTTTTTAAATGGTGTCTTCCTGGGAAGGAGATTTGATCAGAAAACTGTGGCAGTGCTTGGCCCAATACAAGGGTATCAGGTCCTGAACTGCAAATGTCGGGGCTACAAAGGTAACAGAAAACCAATTTCTACTCAGTTCAAATCACAGCTTCTCTTAGGATCATGCCCCTGCTGTATTCCAGCCACCTGGTCTCCCCATCCCCCACTCCCCCATCACCACCCCTTCTCTCTAATTCTTGGTTGATGCTAAAGTGGGAAAATGCATTTAGAGCAAAAATCAATAAAGAGCAAACTTCTAAGAAGGTTTCCACAGCAAACCAGCAAATGATGTTGGAAAGGCTATTGGAGAGGCCCTGGCTTCAGAACTTGGCTCAGCTCATGGGTGATTTCATTTGTTGAACCTCAGTTTACTCATCTTGTAAGAATGGATAGAATGATCTGCACCCATAGATTGAATGAAATAATGTATGTGAAAGAATTTAATGAGTCAGGAGATTGGAGGAGAGGCCCTTGAACAGGCCATGGGTGTGACAAGTGGGTATTTCAGGCCTGCATTTTTCCCCCCATCTCTCTTGGTGGTACTGAAAGGAACCACCAAAAAAAAAAAAAATCCCAATTTCTTTTGGTTCGTAATTCTGTCTTCCTGAACAACACCAGAGCCAGAATTTCAAAGGCAGATGATTTACCCACCTGTGTATCCCATTATTTGGGCTGGTTGGTACTTGGCATACTATAGTAGACACTCAGAAAGTGTCAAAAGAATGAATATTGTAAGAGGCAATGCATTGTCAACATTGAGGATCTGGGCATTGTGGTACTTGCTTTCATTGTGATTTATTTATATATGTAACGGAAAAGGCAATGGCACCCCACTCCAGTACTCTTGCCTGGAAAATCCCATGGATGGAGGAGCCTGGTAGGCTGCAGTCCATGGGGTCACTAAGTGTCGGACATGACTGAGTGACTTCACTTTCACTTTTCACTTTCATACACTGGAGAAGGAAATGGCAACCCACTCCAGTGTTCTTGCCTGGAGAATCCCAGGGACGGGGGAGCCTGGTGGGCTGCCAGACGTCTATGGGGTCGCATAGAGTCGGAGACGACTGAAGCGACTTAGCAGCAGCAGCAGCAGCATTTATATATAAAATATATTTTTCTACCTTAAATCCTAATTCTTTTTGTACACTGGGTATTTTTCTGTTGTGATTGAAGTTTCCTTAGTCTGAGCCGAGATTAGCGGGTTGTGCAAAATTGAGGGGTTTCCTGGATATTGGTGAGGATGGATGGCTCTGTGCAGTTGTCTCAGAGTTAGGCATCAGGGGTACCTCTGGTCAGTTGTCCTGGACCCACAGACAAACACAGGCAGTCCCACGGTACTCAGGGCCCACAGCAAGAAGACAAGATTGCCAAGTGGTCTCTCCAAGGACAAATCTGTCCAAATGGGGGGCAAAGACAGCTGTGTACTCTGCCACTCCCAAGTTTGAAGCCCCTTAAGTCATTGATTAGCTGTGTGAACCTTGGGCAAAAGTTAACCTTCCTAGGCTTCACTGGTAAAATGGTGATAATAATAGACCTTTTACCATGAATATTTGAGAGGATTGCATGAAATATATGCTTGACACAAAACAAGCATGCAAAAACTGCTAGCTTTGAAGCTTTCTTCCATCTTTCCTAAAACGCTTTGACAACTAATCATGGAATGAGGTTGTTATGGTGAAGGGACGGATTGAGAAAGATGTGGCCTTGAGGAGAGTGGACCTGCCTGGATAAAACTTTGCGAAAGCTGGTCCCCTTGGACCAAGCTTGAGACATCCCATCACCTGCTCCTGAGAGTCAGCTTGGATGTTCTTCCTGCTTTGACCCTTCCACTCAGCTCACTGCTAAGTTCTGTAGCTGATTTTTACCAAAGGTATCCTGAATGGAGCCTGTTTCCCCATCTCCCGTGGTGGAGAGCCTCAGTGGAGCTGCATCGTCTCTCCCTTAAACCACTGTAGCAACCTCTAAACTGGTTTCTCTGCTCCTGCTCCCTGCTGCCCCTATCCCCTCAACAGCTGGAGGGGATATCTGAAAATGTAAACAGACCACATGCTGGCTCCTTCACCCCTGCAGTGGCTCCCCCTGCACCTAGAGTAACATTTAGCATTTCTGGTGGGAAATGGTCTGCTCATTCCCTTAAGGTGGCTGAATTCTTTTCCCATTTCAGGTCTTCATTTAAATGTTGTCTCTGGCTGATTCCAGTTAAGTGCTTTCCATGCTCTGTTGTATTTATAGTATTGACAACAGCTTGTATTTGTATACCTCTTTGTGTGTTTATTCATTCAGTGTCTGTCTTTCCTGCTGGATTGTAAGCCTCGGGAAGGCAGGGACAGTGTCTGGCTTGGTTGTCACTCCATCCTTGTGTCTGGCACAGTGCCTGGCCCATTGTACACTTGTGTTAGTCACTTGGTCATGTGCAGCTCTTTGCAACCCCGTGAACTGTAGTATACCAGGCTCCTCTGTCCATGGAATTCTCCAGGCAAGAGTACTGGAGTGTGTTGCCATTCCCTTCTCCAGGGGATCTTCCCAACCCAGGGATCAAACCCAGGTCTCCTGCATTGCAAGCAGATTCTTTACTGCCTGAGCCACCAGGGCCTGGTCCATAGTAGGTACTTTATTAATATCTGGTACAAAGAGTGAATGTCCTCAGGTCAGTGATTCTGTTTGTTTTTCTTCATTTTGTGTCTTCTGAGCATGGAAAGGCTCTGCGTAAAGGTGCCATGAAGGTCTCTACAACTGGAGTCTCCCTCCGGAGTGCTGAGAGGCAGGAGAACTTAGTGGTTAAACATGTGTATTCTGGTGCCAGGCTCTCCAGGTTCAAATCTCAGCTCTGCCTCTTTTACCTATGTGTAATTTAGCAAACTACTTAACCTGTCTTTGACTGTTTCCCCCTTTGTCAAATGGAATTAATATCAGAATCTACCTATGAGGGCTAATTGACATTTGTGAAACCTCTGGCATGGTGTCTGGTACATCATGTTTGCTCAGTGATGGTGACTGTGGTTATCTAATTGGTGTGTATTGAACATTTCCATTTCTGGGTGATTTTATACCTTTCTTTTTCTACTTTTTTATTTTTTAGGTCAAAGTGCCACTTATTTGACTTCACACTGAGCATCTACTTTATGTTCCACTCTGGGGATACAGAAATGATCCCATAAACAGAGTCCCTGTACTCACGAGGCTTACATTTCAGTGGGGAATACAGGATTCAAAAATAATTATAGGTGGTATGAGTGAAATGAAAGAAATAGAGGGTGAGGAGAACAAATTCTAAGGGAATTGAAGCATCAGTGTGTGGAGTGGGGTCAGAGAAGTCCTACCTGAGAACATAGATCTAAGCTAAAGTCCATCCAGGAGATGGACTTTAGTCCATCACAGTGGTGATGGGGGGTCAAGTGAGGGGAGAGAATACTAAGCAGAAGGAATAGGTTGTGCAGAGGTCCTGAGGCTGCAGAAGATATGGCACATAACTAATGTGTACAAATAGGTATGTAGCTGGAAAACCTGCTCATGGAAAATAATAGCTTTTTCAGGGATCTTCCCAAAGGAGACCCTGACATAGAGATTTGAATATAAGACATTTGCATTTTGAGAGGCAGTTCTGAGTTCGAGTTGAGAAAAGGGATGGGGGGTCTGGTGAGACAGGGAAGGGAAGGACCCAGATATATCATCACATCAGTTATCTCTGTGAGCAAGTGGAGAGCTTTGGGGGCTATGGTCAAACATTCCTCCCAAGTTGGGGTACTTACACAACATCTCCCATCAGTGATTGTTTGAGGATTGCTCTTGGGGTTGGGCAAAATTAATTCCCTGGCACCTCCATTCTGCCATGTGTGTGAGTCAAAGTGGGTCCCAATTGCCAGAGAAGCCATCAGGCAAATGATAGCAGGTGCTGGCCTTTGAAAGTTGGACCAGTAGGGTAAAGGCCAGGGGACCTGGCAGGGCACCAGTGCATCTGCTGTGTACTCCAACCCGCTTTGAGGCTTGGAGCTGTTGGGGTCAGCCAGGATCAGCTTGTGGGGGCCCTCGTGAGCTGTTGTGAGAGGTCTCAGGCTCCACCCTTTGGGGAAGCAGTGTTGATCTTAAGTTTTAAGCTGATCTTAACTTTGATCACTCTAGTCCTTGGGTGGAGAACGGACTGTTGTGGCCTGAGGAGCAGATACAGGGAGAGAGAGTTTGTGAGCCAGCCTCAGCTCTCCAGGCAAGATGATGGTGGATTAGAGTAGGTAGGGTGGGGATGGAGAGCAAGTTGGAGAGGGGTGGAGATGGAATAGACTAGATTTCATGAGCATCTGCATCCGGGGAAGGTGGCAGCCCTTTTCCATAGTCTCTTCCTTATGCTGAATTAGATGCAGGTGTCTCTGAGACTTGGCAAGTGGGGCTGTCATTCTCCTGAGCCTCCACCCGCCACCCCTTACCTGTCATCTGCTGCAGTCTTTCTGCCCACTCTTCACAGTATTCTCCAGGATGCTGGGGCCAGCATAAAATAAATAGCCCCTGTGTCCCACCTTGCCAGCTTCCCTTCTGCCTTGCCCGCCCTGCTGTGCCTGGCGAGCGCTGGCTACAGTTCCAGCTTCTGAAGCAGCATTATTGTCTAGGAATGTGGAAGCAGACGGGCCAGGGAGCAGGGGGCGGGGAGGAGCATTCCGTCTGCCATCTGCGACTCAAGCGAGAGCTGTGCTGATGGGATCCAGGGCCTTAGTCTCTGTGTGATCCAGAGAAATGCATCTCTACTGAGTGGGCAACAGGACTCCATCTGCAGGCCCATTTGATGTCCTGTGGGGTCACTGTCTCTGAGAGTGGGGCTGGGAAGCCAGGCCTCGAGATGACATGCTGTGGATAGAGGTCTCCTTTGTCCCCAAGTCCCACTCTTCAGCTGGGCCCTGCAGGGTACAAAATGCTGCTGTGCTGTACTTGCAGCTCAAGAACATATCGCTTATTGTTAAAAATCACTCTATTAGCCATTTTAACCAAAAATCTGGAGTTCAGGTTTTAAGATTTCTAGAATGTAGAGGGATCCTAAGGATCAGTCATTTAATGAATATTTAATTCTGGAAAATTCCTGTTTTCTTCTGGGTAAAGCCCACCTGTACCCCAATTCAGCACTCTAAGCACAGAGACACCAAGGGAGTTATTGTTTTTACCACGATGAGACTTGCCTTCGACCTTAGATAATAGCTTCAGGTATATTCTCCAGACCCAAGCTGAGCCTGTTCGAAGGCTTCCCTCGACTGAGAATAGAGAGAAAGGGCAGCCTGTAGTGGCTGAAATGATAACATGTAGAAAATGGCACGTACCTGTTTCTCTCCCTTGAAGAAAGGGAGAGAAAACTGGTCAGCATAGAGGAGAGAGAGAGAGGGAGGGAGGGCAGAAGGGATGGAGAAGGGTGAGCAAGGAAGGGTTAGTAGAAGGGTGGGGGAGGAGGGTGGGAGGGGAAGGTAGGTATGAGTGGTGAGTAGGAGGACACAGGTATGTTTTGCACCTTTCTCCAGTTTCCTTGAGCTCCTATTCCCTCTGTGGTAGCTCACTTAGTATAGCACACCCATTATTTGCTATATCTTCCTTATTTCCATACTGTGTTTCCTCTACTTTTTTTTCCTTTAATTGATTTTTATTGCAGTATAATTGTTTTACAATGTTGTGTTAGCTTTTACTATAGAGCAAAATGAATCAGCCATACGTAAACATATCCTCCACTTCTTAAATATACCAGTTTCACTCAATTCCTTGTCCAATCCACTGGGATGGTCAGAATGCCAGCACCCCAGCCAAAGGCCCCAGCTTGCATGGCTTCCACTTTCCCTTCAAGACCACAATGACGCCAACCTGACTGTACCAGCCAACCAAACAAACTCATAAATGCCAATTAGTTATATTGATGAGCAGTGTTTATGGGTTCCTGCAGATCAATTCATAAGTATTATAAATTGCAACAGTTTCTAAATGCCCTGTGACTAATGGCTTTGGTTGTAGTGGATTTTATCACGTTGTTGAGCACCTAATCGTCCTTGGCCTCACTGAGTGTTTCTGTGACCTGCAACGAAGCGACAATGACTCAGAGCCCAGCAGTTTCAAGGTCAGAGAGCTTGTGTTTCTAGCTTCCGTCCTGAGTGACAGGGATCCTGGTATTTCACTTTTTAGTGGTTCATTCTTTCATTTTTGGTAGTGGTGAGCTGTCCTTTTCCACTGACTTAAGAAACATCTTTTATTCTGACTTCTACCTGTTGTTTCTGAGGCTCATTCATTCATCAGATTATTTATGGAGCACTTTCTATATGCCCAGTGCTATGTGAATGCTGGGAATATAGTGCTGTATTGGTCAGGATAGGCTAGGTTGTGCTGATGTAACAAGGTACCTTTGAAATCCTAGAAGTTTAAAACAAAAGTTTTTTTTTTGTTGTTTTTTCTCATTAAGCTACACATCTACTGTGAATCAACAGTGGGCACTCTTCTACTAATTCACTCAGGGACCCAGGCTGATGAAACATTGCCTCATTGTGGTAGGAGAATTGATAACTGGAGAATTACTGTGCCAGCTTTTCTATGCTTCAGCCCAGAGGTGACATGTATCACTTCTCTACTCAGCCCATGAGCCACATATTAGTCACATGGCCCCAATTAACTTCAAAGGAGGCTGAGAAATGTGGAGCGAGCACATGGAATATTTGGTATGTTTAATGGTCTTCAGAGAGATTGCATTGCAGCTTGTGTTGCAGGGATCAAACAAATTATTGCATAAATAATTGTTTAACAATAATTGGGATGAAGGCTACGAGAGAATTCGGGATGCTACAAGAGTGTAAACCAGGAGATCTGTTGCCTTCTAGGTGGTCGGGACAGATTCCTAGGGAAGGGTTATTTCAGCTGAAGCCTGAGAGGTGAACTAGGGCTGGTGAGGTGGAGAGAGTGAGTGTGGCACCCAGCTGTGTCACAACATACAGATCACCCTAAGTACTCCTCTCAAAGAAATGAAGAGTATAGCTTGAGAGGTAAGAAATATATGGAAAAGGACAATACCAGTTAGCCAACAATGATAGATGGCATGGTTAAGTGCTTTTGGTGCATTGGCTCACTTAATTCACCCTCACAATAGGTTTAGAAACATACTGTCCAGCAAGTATCTGGTGAGGACTTGAACTCGTGTGGGCCTGAGGTTCACGCTCTTCACCACTATGCGCTGCCCCCTCTGTGGGGACAGCCTGGTGACTGAGTGAGTTAGTCACTGAGTTAGTTAGCTCCGAGTTCAGTGACTGAGCTGTTCTTCCTCTGCCTCTCTGATAAGTTACTGAATCTCCCCAGGCCTTGGTTCATCATTAAAACAAGAGCATTTGGCTAGACCAGAGCTTTTAAAAAATGTTTTAATGTAGTGGAACATTTAAAAAATAAAATCCATTTTAATTTAATGATTATACGTATATAAATACATACGTATGTATATAACTAATTTAAAAACAAAATCAATTTAAAAATGCAGTTCAATATATAAAGGAGGTACGAGTGGACAGTAGCCTGAGGAGGATCCCCAAACCTCAGCCCCACATTTTCCCATCTCCTGGGACTCCCCTGGGAGGCCTGGCATGTGGTAAACACTCAATAAAACCATTGGCCCATCTAAGGTTACTTCCAGCTCTCAAGTCGGCTGAGTGTTCCCAGTATTATGAGTCACTGTGGCTATTTGATTATAAGAACGGACTCCTTAGTTGTCCTTAGTGGTAGGTAAGCATAATGAGCCACAAAGCCTGAAACCTGTGAATACGCTACATGGCAAAAGTGACTTTGCAGATAAGGTAAAGTTAAGGATCTTGAGATGGGAGGATTATACTGGAGGATCTGGGTGGGCCCAGTGTAATCTAAAGGGTTCTTATGAGAGCAGTTAGGGAAGTCAGAGAAGGAGATGTGAGGACAGAAGCAGAGGTGAGAGAGAGAGAGAGTTGTGCTATGCTGCTGTCTTTGAAGATGGAGGAAAAGGCCATGAGCCAAGGAATACAGGCAGCTTCTAGAAACTCTGGAGAAAATGCATTCTTCTTTAGTACTTTCAGAAAAAGTGCAGCTCTGCATATTTTAATTTGCAGGGCTATTGAGTAACCTCTCAGGGCTATTTGGAGAGACTGTCATGTCCAATTGTTTGGTAAAGATGAGGAAACTGGAGCTCTGAGGAGTTATATCAGCAGCTCAAGGTCACTCATATAAGCATCTTTGTGACCATTACTTTGAACTCTTTATCAGGTAAATTTCACCACCCACTCAATGACGACCCCCTGCAAGTTTGCTTTCACACACCTTTCCTGCCCACATGGTCTGTCGAAGCTGAACTTTCAGAGGCCAACAAAGATCTTGCAGAAACAATTCTCCATTTTCTTTCTCATTTCTCAGTTTTCTTCACTCCTGCAGCATGTTTCATCTTCTTTAAAAAATCCATCCTTTCTCTAGTTTTCACAACACTGTTCTCTCTACAACCTTCCTTATCTTACTCTTCAAAACTCACTTGTTCCATTCTTCCAAGAGCAAATTCTCTTCAAGATTTTTTAAAAAATTAACTTCTGTTTGGCTGCATTGGGTCTTTGCTGTTGGATATGGGCGTTCTTCAGTTGTGGTGCACAGGCTTCTCACTGTGGTGGCTCCTCTCATTGTGGAGCACAGGCTCCGGGCGCACGGGCTTGAGTAGTTGCAGCCCGAGGGTTCATTAGTTGTGCTCAAGGGCTCTAGAGAGCCGCTCAGTAGTTGTGGTGCATGGGCTTAGTTGCTCTGTGGCATATGGAATCTTCCTGGACCAGGGATTGAACCTGTGTCCCCTGCATTAGCAGACAGATTTTATCCACTGCACCACTAGGGAAGTCCCTCTTCAAGATTTAAATGCATATTAACTTTCTTCTTGCTAGCTACAGCAGTGGTTCTCAAGCTTGGCTGTAACTTAGACTCACATGGGGAGTTTCCAGAAATGCTGGTGTCAGAAGGTTTTTAGGGCAGAGAAACTATCCTAAATGATGACACAGTGATGGATACCTGTCGTTGTACATTTGTCAAAACTGTAGAATGTACAACACCAAGAATGAACCCTAATGTAAACTGTGGGCTTTGGGTGAAAATGACTTGTCAGTGTAGGTTCATCAACTGTAATGATGAACCACTCTTGCGGAGGATGTTGAAGATGGTATGGTTCTCTGTGTGTGGTGGGAAAGGAGGTACGTGGAAACTCACTGTACTTTTTGCCTGATTTTGCTATGAACTTAAAACTGCTCTTAAAAATGAAGTCTAGTTAAAATGCAGATTTCCAGGCCCCGTGACCAGCGATTCTGACTTATTTGGATCTGGTGATTATAAGGTGCAACAGGGCTGAAAAATCTGTAATAAGACTTTTCCTGAGAATCTTTCTTTCTGTCAGGCTTAGTGCTCACTTTGAAACACAAAATTCCCACATTTAACTTACCGCCTCTGATCTTTTCCTTGATTCCCAAGCTTACAACCTCCACTTGTTTGAATGTGTCTGAGATCATATCAAACTCAACACCTTATTCATTTTCCAGACTCCTCTTCTAATTATCCTGGTTTTTGATCGGTGCACCAACCATTAGTTTGGCTATTCATTCAGGTTTTACGAACCTCAGAATCCCAACATGAAAGATTCTTTAAGTTTAAATCTCTGACCTTTACCCCAAGCCGAACCCCTATTCCCTGAACCCCTGAACCCCTGTTCATTGCCTCCGCTTGAAACTTTCTAATGGAAGCTCAATCCTGTGCAAAGATCATTTCCTTTTCAAAACCACCCTTTTCCCCCTTATCATACAGCTGATACTTGTGAATTGTAGAAAAAAAATATAAATTACTATTGGAAAGCATAAAGGAGAAAATAAAAACCATCCATAATACTATCACACATCAACTACTGTTAATGTTTGAGTGAGTGAGTGAGTGAAAGTTGCTCAGTCATGTCCGACTCTTTGTGACCCCATGGACTGTAGCTCACCAGGCTTCCCTGTCCATGGAATTCTATAGGCAAGAATACTGGAGTGGGTAGCCATTCCCTTCTCCAGGGGATATTCCCAACCCAGGGATCAAACCTGGGTCTCCTGCATTGCAGGCAGATTCTTTACCATCTGAGCCACCAGGGAAGACCCACTGTTAATGTTTAGGTATATAAAAATAAACAGAGATGAAAGCTTACATTGTGAAATATTTTTTATGTCATTTTTGACCTAGCATGACATCATAAATATTATCCTATTATAAATACTCTTTCAGACCATTTAAAATAATTTTAGTATTATTTCATCTATAAAAGTGGTACCAACATTAAACAGTGGTGAAATTTGTAGAATAGAAAATAAAACTCTCCCAACTCTCTCGTGCTAGATTATCCAGAGCAGTCTAAAGGGGTTTCCTCATTTATCTTGTTGGGATAAGGAATTTGATATTTCAAGGAAAGCATTTGTTGGCATTCCTTATGCTTATTTTCTGGTTTTAAAAAATTGGATCATATAATCTTCCCAGGGCTCAGGGCATCTAGAGGTTTTAACTGGCTCTTTGGAGTTACTCCATCCCACTCTGTCACCACCTCCTGGGGCTAACCATGCTTAATAATTCCAACATGCTTTTTAATGGCCATAGCAGTCTTTCTTTTTAAGGAAGTTCTAATGGTTGGAAAGCTCTTCTTTATGTTGTGTTGAAAACTGCTTTTTGTATCTTCTACT
This sequence comes from Bos indicus, assembly GCF_029378745.1. Taxonomy (NCBI): domain Eukaryota; kingdom Metazoa; phylum Chordata; class Mammalia; order Artiodactyla; family Bovidae; genus Bos; species Bos indicus. Next base: position 56,816,911 of record NC_091776.1, on the reverse strand, counting down.
CTTGACCCCAGGCTTTCTTTATGGAGCTAGGGAAACAAAAATAAAATAAACAAAAAAGCAAACAAAACCCCAAACAGACAAGCCCTAGTGTCTTTTTGACTTGCATGTTGACCTCCTTCGCCACCAAGGACTGATCTTTAGCTGATGTGGAGGCAGGACCTGGTTAAGAGCACAGCAGTGTAGCCAGACCCCCTGGGTTCCTTGGGCAAGGATTTTAATTCTCTGTGAGCCTCAGTTTCCTCATCTGTGAAATGGCAATCATAACAGTACATACTTCATTGGTTGCTGTAGGGAATTAAAGGAGTCATGGGCCATTTAATAGACCTTTAGACCAGGCCTGGCATGTGCTGCTGTCAGGTATCCATAGAATCTGGATTCTCTACAGAAAAAAGGAAGGTGGCGAGATAGTCAGGCTCTGAGATTCTACTTGGAAATTCACCTGGGTGCAGGAACCCTGTTTATGTTTTTGTGTCTTTGAGACCCTGTTTGTGTCTTTGAGTCAGAACTCATTTTCGTGATTAGCATCGCATGCCTGCCTGTGGCTGCAGGGCCTAGGAACTGAAATTGTGTAGATGATTAAATGAACACAGGGGATGGACATGGGACCAGGGAAGGGAAGGCACACAGCCAGGGTGTGGAGTTCTGTGGCAGGTGACAGAAACAAGTGATTTCTGATCTGGCAGCTGCTGTCCCAGTACTTAGTGGCTGGGTGAACTTGGACAAACTATTTAAGCCAAATTTTTTTTTTTCATCTGCGAAATGGGTTCATTAACATGTGCTGAGGAGTAAGAGCTCGATTATTCAGCTTTTATTCAATGCTCCCATCTTCACTCCCTTAATTCTCATAACAAACCCATGAGACAGAAATTCACTTCCTTATTTTACAGAGGAGGATACTGGGGCACTGAGAGGGTTGTCACATTCTCATATCCACACCCTCAGAAGGTGGAAGGGCTGGGATTGGAATTGAGGCAGACTCTAGAGTCTGGGCTGTTACCCAACTCATTGTGCTGATTAAATGAATACTAATAAGCCTACCACTTCTTCTTAGTTACCTTCTCTTCTTTAATCCTCATAAGAACCTTGATGAAATGACTGGCCCCTGAAAGTCACCCAGGAGGTGTGCAAGGACACACAGCCTTTGGGTGGGAGCCTCCTTTGCTTTAGAGCAGGGGTCTTTGTTGCTGCCTGCTCATTAGGTTCATTCACAGAACTCGTCAAAACAAACAATGCCAGTATCTGTGTGCTACTTCTGCTTTATTATATTCATTTCTTTGTTTAATTTTTTATATTCCATATATTAGTGAAAACATACAGTATCTGTCTTTCTCCCCCTGACTCTCTTCACTAAGCCCAATACCCTCCAGAGACATTTATGTTGTTGCAGGTGGTAAAATTTCATTCTTTTTCTATAGCTGAGTAATATTCCAGCGCGTGTGTGTGTATGCGTGTATCACATATTCTTTATCCAATCATCTGTTGATGGGCACTTAGGTTGTTTTCATGTCTTGGCCATTGTGAAAAATGCTGCTATGAAGGGTAGGGTACATGTATCTCTTTGAATCAGTGGTTACAAGTGGAGATGGGGTGGGGGGAGAAGCAATATAGAGGGAAAGGGATTAATAGGTACAAACCACTAGGCATAAAATAAATAAGGTACAATGATGTAATATGCAGTGCAGGAATAGAGCCAATATTTTATAATAACTTTAAATGAAGTATAGCCTATAAAAATATTAAATCACTATGTTATACTCCTGAAACAAACATAATATTATAAATCAACTATACTTCAATAAAAAAATAATGATGCTAAGCCCCTTCTTAGGAGCTTATGATTCCATTAGTTTGGGGAATGGGGACTGTGCATGGGGAGTTTCCCAAGGCACCTGGGGTGACTCCCATCTGTAGGGCAGGATTGAGACAGGGGTTTAGAAGGATTTTACTCCCCTCCAGGCACTGGCTGCTCTTTAAAACCATCTGGAACCTTCTAGATTCTGAGCTTGTTGGTTTAAACATCAACCTTACTCACTGAGCTAACTAATGCCCATTGGACCTTACTGGATGCCAGACATGGCATTAACTCATTGAATCCTGCAGTGACCAGTTTGCTGGGGGTTTTCCATTTGAAGAACTAACACCTCAGGTCAGTTGTGGGCAAACCGAGATGATTGATCACCCTTCTTAATCCATCCCTAAATTTTTGTTTCTTTTTTAAAATTTATTTTTAATTGGAAGATAATTGCTTTAAGATGTTGTTGGTTTCTACCATACAACAAAACGAATCAGCCATAGTATACATATATCCCCTCCCTCTTGAACTTTCCTTGCCTCCTCCCGCAGCCCTCCCCTCTAGGTCATCACGAAGCACCTAGCGGAGCTTCCTGTGTTACACAGTGCCTTCCCACTAGCTGTCTGCTTTATTAATACACGTGGTAATGTGTATATGTCAGGGCTGCTCTCTCAGTTTGTCCTGCCCTCTCCACCCACCGCTGTGTCCACAGGTCTGTTCTCTCTGACAGTATCTCTATTCATCAGTACCATTTTTCTAGATTCCATATATGTGTGTTAAAATATGATATATGTTTTTCTCTTTCTGCTTTACCTCACTCTGTGTAACGTGCTCTAAACTTTTGTTCCTTATTGACCTCATTCATTTATTTTACAACAAAACTCCAAGTAACTTTCTCCTGATAAACCCATGTTGCAGGTGACGAAACTGAGGCACAGGAAGTATTAGTCACAGTTAGACAGTGGTCACAAAATACTAAAACCATTATCTCAATTCCTCTCAGGGAAAGCTGTAAGATTAGTCGGGGGGATGTTTTTGGTTCCCACTTTATAGATGGGTAGAGCAAGGTTCAGAAAGGCTAATGACTTTCCTGTGGTTGGTGGTCAGTGTATTAGATGGAAGATCTTATCTTCTGACCCTGTGCCCCACCAACCCCACCCGAGGCTGTTACATGGCTTCTGCTATGCTGTGTGGGAGGATGAAGAATGTCCCCTTGAGAAGGTTTGAGGGTCACTGGCTCTGACACTCTTTGCATCTGTCAGCAGATCTGGGGCCTCCCAGCCTCCCTTCCTGCAGGGCTGAGAGGCTTGCTGTGGACTCCTTCCCGCCAGGGATTAGAGGGTCTCTGGGTTAGAAAAGACCAAGATGACTGCAGGCAGTTGGGTGCCGTTCAATTAGAACATCTGCCCTCGGGTCCCCAAGGCCAGTTCTGTCTGAGGACACGTACCCGAGCCAGGTGCTGCCAGACTCTGAGAGCAGCCTCTTGCTCTTGCTCTCTGGGGAGAGATCTGGACACAGCTGAGCAGGCTGCTGAAAGGTCATCTGAGGTGTGGAGTAACGGGAAATGCAGGCAGAGAGGCTAGTTTGTACAAAGGATTATTTTAGCATAATCTGGTGTTATTTGGGATAAATGGGGAGAGAAATGTGAGGTATGCATGCCTGACTTCTCGACTCAAGGCAGCCAGACTTTTTTTTTTCCTCCAGAAAAGTGACCAGCTGAGTGTTCCAGGGAGACAGCTGGGCCCACCTTGCTCTGCAGCAGCTCAGCTGTCTGTTTTGTGGGAAGGTTTGTGTATCTGAAGCATCAGTGCATTGATTCTCGTAGTACATGGTGATTTAGTTGCTAAGTCACATCTGACTCTGCAGCCCTACGGACTGTGGCCCACCAGGCTCCTCTGTCCATGGGATTTTCCAGGCAAGAATACTGGAGTGGGTTGCCATTTCCTCCTTCAGGGGATCTTCGCAACCCAAGGATTGAACCTGTGTCTTCTGCATCTCCTGCTTGGCAGGTGGATTCTTTACCACTGAGCCACCTGGGAAGCCCCACAGTACATGAGTTGATTCTGAAATGTTCAAGGACACAAAAATGTTCATTGTTATGTAGTTATAGTAAAATAATTGGAAGAACAAAATATAACTATATATACACAAAATGGAGATTCACGAATGCAGTGACTTTTGCCCAGTTCAGGGCTGTAGACTCAGCACCTTGGACAGCTACTGGCACACAGTAGGTATATAATGAATGAATAAATGAATTTCTGGCACATGGGTAGTTTTTAACCAGAAAATGGAATTTGAACTTAGGTTTATAGGATGGACAGGATTTAGTTAGGAAGAAATAAGTGAGATTAGAAGGAGGGGATGATTCAGGTGGGGGACATGGCATAAGTAAAGGCTAAGAGGCAGGACAGACAAGGCCCACAGAATATAAGCTAATGGCTGATGAAGTTTACTCTGCACCATGTCACTCTGAGAAGCTCTTTTGTGTATTAACTAAATCCTGATAACAGCCCTTGTAATATCTCCATTGTGCAGCTGGGGAAACCAAGGCCCCAAGCAGTGAGCTGTCTTACCCAAGGACAGGCTATAGCCCTGACTTGGCTATTTTCAGGAGTCCTGCAAGGTCATGGCCCATTTGGAGGTCCGTGACAAGTGAAGCACATGTTCCAGCCAGCACACGGTCCGCTGCTGTCTCAGCTCAGGTGGCGAAGACCGGTGTCCTTTCTGCTCTCTGGCTGGTGGGAGCCCGCTCAGCGCCCTCCGCTCCAGGCCTGCTCTCTTTTTAACCCAGCTGCTGTTTTCACAGGTTTCCATTTTTAGCTCCCCGGACTGGAACGCAGTGTTCAATGCACTGTAAACCTCAATGTCAGTTTGATTATACGAGAGGCATGTGTGGGCTCCTGCTCTCCCGTTTCCATGTCTAATAATAACCCTCCGGTTTCTCTTGTCCCTTTTCTTCCAAGGCCTGCAAAGCATTTCATACGCAATGTCCCATTTAAGCCTCCAGTTCCCCAAGGAGGCAGCTGCTGGCTATTATGTGAAAGGGCTTTGGCAACTATTCAATTCTCTTCAGATAGTAAGGACTACAGTCATCTCTGTCTTAAATGTAGGAGTACTGAATTATGGGAGAATAAAGAGAAATGCTAAAGGGAGATGGTATTTAATGAATTTCTACTCTGTGCATCTTATCAACCCTGGGAGGGGCATCTGTGAATTGTCCTTTTTTTATGGATGAGAAAAATGGGCTCAGAGAGGCTAAGTGACTTGTTCAAGGTCACAGTTAATAATTGGTAGACTATGGATTTGACTCTGGATTTATCTCCACAGTCTTTGTTTTCTCCATTGCATCACTAAATGCGCTGTTGTGGAAATAAAGGCACAGTCAGATCCTAATTCTCTTGGCTCACAGACCAAGTCAGTCCCCCGTCCCTTTCCTTAGAGCTTCATGTAAAGAAACTATTGATTAAAAGGCTTATTGCTCATCAGTCAAGACCATCTCTCACCTTCTAAAAAGTACTGAAAGTAGGAAACTACATGTTTGCTCTTCCTTCCGTCCCATTCACTCGTGCATGCACACATATGCAAGCATTTACTGTTTCCTTTGCTGTAAGTCTGAAGGGGATGAAGACACAGTCCCAGTCAGTTTCTTTTCTCCAGGATCTTGATTTTTGTTAAAGCACCTGTGTGATCTGGAACAAGTGACTTCCCCTCCCTGAACCCTAGTGTCCTCATCTGAATGATTGGGATGATAATGGCTCCTATTTCATAGGGATTGTGTGGAGAGCAAAAAGCATTTGAGAGTCAAGGAAAGGATCAGCCTCCAGGGCAGATATATGGGCGCTGCGAGGAATGAGGTAGAAGGTGTTTTCGGAGCAGAAGGGTGTGCTTAGGTCAGTGTTGCTGACGTAATTCTGAGGAGATGATAACCTTCACTGTCGGGTGGACCAAACTTACTCTATCCATGTCCTACATGTTTGTTTTGGAGAGGTTGGAAAATTAAGTTGATTTAAATCAAAGAGCATTGATTGAATATTGACTTGGTAGACTGCGCAGACCTGGATTCAAGTCCGAGCTCTGCCACATGATAGGCATGTGACTTTGGGACAGATGTTGCACTTTTCTGAAGTGCAACTGCTTCTGTAGATGGGAAATAATAATATCTGAAATAATAATATCTGCAGGAAATAATAATATCCTCAGTTTCTGCTTCTGTAGATGGGAAATAATCTCTGGAGTGGTCTTGTGAGAATTAGAAATGATGTGTGGAAAGTACTTAGCATGGTGCCTGGTACCTCTTGGTGCTCAGTAAATGAAGGTTATTCCCAAAGCAGTATAGGGTACAGATTAAGACTCTGAAACCTCAGAAACTTAAAATCCATCAGTTAGGTCCTCAGGTACAGCTGGATCCAGGTGTTTGTATGAGCTCATGACCTGGTCCCATTCTGTACTCCTCTCATCTCTGCTTTCTTTCATGTTGACTTCACTCCCATGAGGGCCCACTTCTCCTGATGACAAGATAGTCCCCAGTAGCTCAAAACTCATATACTACTCACAAACCTAGTAGAACAAGATCTTTTTCCTTTATAGTTACAGCAAAATCTATGGTCTTGAGTCCCACTGAACCAACTTGGGTTACGTGCCCGTCCTTGAAACAATCACTGAGGTCATGAGAGAATGAAATAACTTGAATTTCCCAGTCTGGGGCATGTCTGTCCATTAAGCTGGGAGGCGAGGTCATCAGCTTTAAACAAACTATAGGAACTAAGAGTGGGAAAGGGTGATTTCTCTAAAGGAAAATCTATGTCCTTTTATTAGAAGAAGGGGAATGAGTGCTGGACAGATGTGTTCTCCCATGAGCAGCCTAGAGATGAGGATTTGTGTGTGAGTAATTTATTAAGAAATGCTTATAGGAGAAACTGGTGAGGGAGTGAGGAAATCAGGCTAAGGAAAGAGGAACGAAGTCAGCTACGGGTGGGATTTGAGGTGAGGTCCTAGCCTTAACCTGATCCTATGGGAAACTCTGGATGTAAATTACACTGTGGGGTATATCCTACCTCGGGCACAGGAATTGGATGTTTGTACCCATGAACCAGCCACTGGCCATGGGCTTCCATGGGTGTGAATCCCCAGGGACTTCTGGATCTCTAAATGGGGAACACAGCAACAGTTGCTCAAGGACAGAGCTCTGAAGGTCATGTGTGTGGGGCTCTGGCAGCACAGAAGCTCAGGGATGTACAGGAGTGGTAAAAGGGATGCAAGGGGATCTAGGGCCCATTATAGTGGGGGACAATAACAGCTGTCTGGAGCAAAAGGAGGTGAAGGAGGTGTGAAGGAGAGGGAGCAAGGGCAAGGGCAAGCATGGGCACCTGTTCTTATCCTGGTCAGGATTGAGGAGGAGAAACCAAGATGCAGTCTTCCACACCTTCTGTGTTTTTCCGCCCAGACAGTAGCTATCATGGCAATGTCCTTACAGCCCTCAGCAATGTTCTGAAACTTCACTGTGCAGAAACAAGTGAGGAGGTGATTCGGCACAGAGCACAAGCAGCAGGGATGCCAAAGGGGCTGCCTCAGGCTCCTGCTAGATGGATGAGGTTGGCATGAGGTCACTGGTTCCAGAGAGTCCTGGATACATGCCCATGCCAAGAATGACTCGCCAGCAGCTGGAGGTCTGGAGGTTCAGAAGTCCCTTGGGCTCATTTAGTCTCTAACTGCCTCCTCTCTACCCATCTCTCACCCCTCCGATGGCCTCTCTATTCATCAGGAGCTGCTACCCACCTTTGCTGCACCAGCTTGCATCTGTCACTATCTTCCCAAGCCATCTGGCACTGGGGCTTTCTGCACAGGGAGCTGAGAGGCAGTGAGGGAGAAGGAAGTGAAGGCACAGGCTAAGTCAGTAGCTCCATCCTCAGGGTCATGGCCACTGCTCTGCTAATTATTTTGAGGGTGATGGATTTATTCAGTCCGGGAATAATAAAATAATGAGTTATTTATTGAGCACTTGCTATGTGCAAGACTCTGTGCTAAGTGCCCATGAAGATTGTCTTCTGTTATCATATCCTAAGATTCCTTTTTTTTTTTTTTTTAAACAAGTAACAGAAAAACCAAGGCAACACAACTTGAGGGGAAAATAACTTTTTGGCTCAGGAAATGACAAAGTTGAGGGGGAATCAGGCACAGCGTGGATCTAGGAGTTTATATAATGTCAGTGGTTTCTGTCCATCTTTTCCACTGTTTTCTTCTGTGTTGGCTTCACTCTCAAGCAGCTTCTCTGTTCCTTTTCCTTCAGCGATGGCCGATTGACCTTCTAAAAGTTACAGAGGTGCCAGTGATCAGCTCAGCAAACCCATTTGGAAGAGAGGTTCTCTTTTCCAGTGGTCCATACTGTAATCGTGTCTGGTTAGACCAACTGAGGTCCTATGTTAGTTTCTAAACCAATCACTGTGGCCTGGTTCTGATTCATGTGCTCAGGGGTGAACTACTCTGATTGGCCAGACCTTGGTCGTGTGCCCACATCTGGAGCTGGGAGTGTGTTTAACTTCATCTGAAACATAGAGACTGAGAATGGGGAAGTGATTTTCCAAAAGAAAAAAGTACATATTCGTACCAGAAGAGGGGGACTGAGTCCTGGAAAGGAGAAATAAAAGGTGAGAGGTCTACTACGGGTTTATGTTATTACTGTCCTGTTTCATACATTTAAAACTGAGGTTCAGACAGATGAAATAATGATCTCAACACCACACATCTCGTAAGTGACAGTCTGATTCTGGGGTCTGAGCTCTTGACTACTATCCTTGGGTGCTGCTTTGATGAGAGAGGAGATGGCTCCTCTTGGGATCTCAGAGTTCTTGGGATCTCTGACGGGTTGTGGCATTGCTTGTAGCAATAAATATTGATTCATTTATTGGGAGCAAGCCTTGGATTAGAAGTCAAGAGGCATGAATCCTACTTCTGGGCTGCCAGTTGTTGGATATGTGTCCTTGAGCAAGAAGTGACTCTGAACCCCAGTTTCCTCATCTATGTATGGAGCAGAATGACATGCCCTCTGCTTACCTCATAGGGTGGATAACTGGATGTGAAAATGCCTCCGCATCTGCTGTTCCTTCTGTTTGTTGTAACTTTTCTTTCATGCTAAATTAGGTGCCCCCTCCTCTATGCTATTGCAAAGATATATTTATAAGTCTGTTTTTCCCTGAGGGCATGGGCTCCCTCCCAACTCCCTCTCTCCCTCTCTTCCTTCCTCATTCCCTCCCTCCCTTTCTTCCTTCTTTTAATAAAAATTTTTGAATACCTATTACATGCTAAACATTGTGCTGTGTACTGGTTCATTCGCCTGGCCCATAGTAGGTACTGTGCAAAATTTTGTTACCCTCAATCTTCCTGTCACCCTCCCAATTCACCAGTGAATGATCCCTCAATGATCTCATTCATTCTGCTTCTTGCTACTGTTAACCAACCACTAGGGGTGTGTCCCAACCTTTGTGATACAACTGAAAAAAAATCACAATGTGGATTTTAGGGAAAATGTACTAAAAAACATTAGAAATGAAAAGGAGAATGATAATTATCACTAAAGACTGTGCTTGGGCAGGAAGGTGATCTCACTGATAGACTCCTATGGAACTTGCTGACTTGGGCAGTTTTGGGGGGCAGAGTTTCTGGGAGCCCCAGTAAAACACATGATCCTGACTGGGTACATTCCAGGCAGTTGGACTGAGCCCTAATCAAGGCACTGGCAACATACACCCTATTGGGTTTCAGAATTTCTGTGGACTATTGAGTGGCTCCCACTTCCTTTAGTGGTACGGTCTATAGCAGTCTGCTTGGCTCACTGTGGTGGGTTGGGTGTGTTGAGGGAAGATACTCTGTCTTTTTAGTCCACAGGTCTTCAGATAAAGAGAAAGTATACTTGTTGAATTTCATGCAAGAAGTTGGACCCACACTTAGACTTAATTTAGATGACAGCATCCTGCGTGAACACGTGCATGCATGCTCAGTCATGTCTGACTCTTTGTGACCCCATGGACTGTAGCCTGCCAGGCTTCTCTATCCATGGAATTTTCCAGGCAAGAGTACTGGAGTAGGGTGCCATTTTCTACTCCAGGGGATCGTCCTAACCAAGGATTGAACCTGTGTCCTGCATTGCAGGTGGTTCTTTACCTCTGAGCCATTGGGGAAGCCCGACAGGATCCTGAGCTGAGTTTAATGCTTCTAGGAGAGACTTTCAGGAGTCATTAGGAGTGGGTAGGTTTGTGCTGTATGTGTATAATTTGTGCCATGCAAGCAGACTGTAGGGGTTTTAAAACATGTCCACACATGATTTGACACCTTCTTTCAAGAGGAGCACTCTGTTTCCTGCCCTTTCTTCTGGGTGGGCCTTTGTGGTTGCTGGGTAAGCAGAATGCAGTGGAGGTGACACTGAGACTTCCAAGGTTAGGTTAGAACAGAAAGGCAACCTCTGCTGGTTTCTCTTGGGATACTCAGTCTGGGAACTTTCTTCCCCAAGTATGGCCATCCTGCAGGTACCATGTAGAGGGACCACATCTAGAAGAAGAGGTGTTTCTGCCCTCAGTTGTCTGAGTCTTCCAGCCTAGGTGCTTGATGTGTGAGTGAAGAAACCTCTGAGCTGACCAGGTGTCAGCTACAATGAATACAAGGGCATGAAATATTCCCAAGAGAAAGCTGCCTGGACGAGCCCAGCCCACCCACAGATTCAGGAGCAAAGTAAAAGATTGCTGCTGTTTTAAGTACTGCTTGGGGGGCTTTGTTATGCTCAATAGTAACCAGGTCCTTCTGTCAAGAGCAGTTCTTAAGGAGGACTCCATGGTTTTCATTCAAGACCCTGAACCCCATTCTGCAAGTTTTAGTTCTGGTGCTTTCTTGGTCTTACCAGAAAGTACCAAAGGAAGATCCTCAGATGACAGCCAGGACTCATATTCCTTGCTTATATACGTGTCATTCCGATGGGACAGGCTGACTGCAATACTGAGAAGCTGCAGTTGTCTGTTCAGACCGTTAGGAAAACCGACCAAGTTCTCTCATTCTCAGGGGATGCCCATCACTGCCATCTGTCACATGGCACTGAGATGCCATCGATTCCAGAACCCACTCCAGTTCCATCAGTCTGACAATGTACATCTTGGAATGATGATCTCAGGCGTAAAATGGGGATAATTTTGTCTCCGTGGGGTGGGGGAGGTCCCCAGCACAGCTCCAGGCTTATGATGGACCCTCAGTGAGCATGGCTGTCAGCACAGAGGTATATTATTATATCTACTCTGCATAAGGAAGCGGATGCTGGGTAGTGAGTGAGGCATTGAAACCCCAGGAAAAGGAAGTGTGAACCGGAGCAGAAAGTAGGAGAGGCCTCAGGAAATGGCTCAGCTGATAACACTGCCAGCACCTCATGAAAAGCAATGCATCAGAAATGCTTTGGTTACTCGAGTGAAAAAATCATATTAAACTTTGCATCCGGGAGCAGGGCTGCTGTAGCCAGGGAACAGTGTCAGCTTCACTGAAAAATGCTGCAGCCTTCCCTTAGCCTCAGGAAAGCTGGAAGCTGCCAAGGTGGGGCCTGTAGTGTTCTCCTGGGGCTGGTGTCCCTCCAGGATGTGACGTGTAAACATCTCAGGTGGTTCCATGTGTTGGCAGCTGTCCCTCTTGCTCTGTCTTCAAGTGAAGCCCTGTTCTCCCAGAAGGGGGCCTTGTTTATCCAGACTTCCCTCAGTCCTCTGTAGGCAGCCAGGAGGGATGGAGAAGAAGGAAGTTGCAGGAAAGCAGCAACGGATTGTGATTTAGGAAATAAAAATTTGTAGCTGAAGAATGCTTTGATCAAATGAAGACTTACTAGGAACTCTACCACAGAAAGCAGATCTTTAAAGGTGCTTCTTAATATCAATGCTTTGGATAGCGTTTTTGCAATATCTAGTAAAGCTAAATAAACATGGCACAGTCTATGATTCATCTGGTCCCCTTGTTCAGAGGTCCCCAACCCTCGGGCCGAGGACCTGTACTGGTCTCATGGCCTGTTAGGAACTGGACTGCACAGCAGGAGGTGAGTGGCTCTGAGGGTAGGGGGAGTGAGCTAGTGAAGCTTCGTTTGCTGCTCCCCACTGGAATTACTGCCTGAACCACACCTCCTACCAGTCCATGAAAAAATTGTCTTCCGGTCCCTGGTGCCCAAAAGGTTGGGGACTGCTGTCCTTGTTGGTCTATCCCTAGAGAATTGCTCCTCAGACTTTACTGGAGCAATGAAGAACCTGGGGATCTTATCAAAATGCAGAGCTCAAAGGATCCTGAATGGGGCCTGTGGTTCTTTTAACCTGGCTGGCCCCCAGGTGGTACTGATGCTTAGGCCACACTTTGAGTAGCAAGGCCCAAGGGAACGGCTTTCTGAACTTTCTAGGCTCTGCCAGTAAAATAACACATTTCAAATGGCAACCCAGTATACAGTTATCTATAATTGAAGCAGAAGTTTTATGAAGCAATACTTATTCTTGCCATATGATGCACTTTAATATTTTGTTTTCTGCCAAAAAAGAAAAAAAAATAGCTGTGTTGACCACAAAGCCACTGAAATGATTTCATTATTCACTGGTGGGTCTCCAGCCACACTTTGAGAAACAGAACCCTGGAGAAATTCTTACACACAAGGAAGCAGGAAGGCTCACTGATGCATTGTTTGTAATAACAACAAAAAAATTTTTTTTGGAAAAAACAGAACAAAAGCAAAAATAGCAACTCTAAAGACCTATCCACATGAGAATGTATCAGTGCATTTATGATATATGCATACAGTGGAGCGGTGAAAATAAGTGAATTTGAACCACATGAATCAACATGTATCTCAAAAACAAGGTTGAGTTAAAATTCAAGTTGAAGTATATGTGTTCTAGGACACCATTTTAGAGACTGTTTAGAAACAGGCAAAATAATTCCATTTGTTATTTAGGAATTCATACATATGTAGTAAAGGTATAAAAGTGCATAAAGGAATGATTAACTCCAAATTCAGGGGACTGATTTCCTGTTGGGAGAGAGTGGACTTGGGTGGAGGTGCCTTTGGGGCTTCATTAGTATATGTACAGCTTCATTTCCCAAGGTGGGTGATGAGTCCATGGTGCTCATTATTTTGGTGTCTGTCGTTTTTTCTTTTTTTCTTTTAATAGGCTAGAGGCATTTTGTAATAATTAAAATCTTAAAAAGAAAAAGAAAGGAGAAAGTGCTTGAGTTGAAGTTTGTGGGGATTTTTGTTAGTTTCTCAGGGCTGCTGTAATAACACATTACTAAAAACTTGGTGGCTGAGGACAACAGAAATTTATTCTTGCACAGTTGCTTAGGCCAGAAGTCTGAAATCGAGGGGCTTCCCACGTGGCTCAGTGGTAAAGAATCTGCCTGCCAGTGCAGGAGGTGCAGGTGATGCAAGTTCGATCTCCGGGTTGGGAAGATCCCCTGGAGGAGGAAATGGCAACCCACTCCAATATTCTTGGCTGGAGAAATCTGATGGACAGAGGAGACTGGTGGACTACAGTCCATAGGGTTGCCCTATGGACAGATACAACTGTCAGATACAAGTGAGTGACTGAGCACACACACAGGATGAAATCAAGGTGTCCTTAGGGTTTGTTCTTCCTGAAGGCTCTGAGCCTCTCTCTAGCTTCTTATGACTGCTAGTATTCCTTGCCTTTCCTTTGGTGTGGGGGTGGGGTGGGGGGCTTATCACTCCAGGCTCCGTCCCTGTCTTCACATGACTTCTTCTCTGTGTCTCCAGTCTCCCTCTCCGATCTCTTACGAGGATTTCAGTCACAGCCTAACTCCGGGATGATGTCATCTGGAGATCCTTAATTTAATTTTTTTAAATTAAAAGACTCTATTTCCAAGCAAAGACTCTATTTCCAAGTAAGTTCACAGTCACTGGTATCAGGGCTTAGTATTTGGAGCAGAGCTGGGATTCTAGAGCCCATGGTTTGAAATTATGATTCCCTACTGTCTTCCATCAATACCTCTTTAGGTCTCAATTCCTTCTTCTCTCCAATGGGACTAACAGTTCTGGCCTTTTAGGGTTTTTCTTAGGGTTCATTGAGCTGTTGTGTCTAAAACACTTATCCTGGTCCCTGGCATAGAATAACTAGCAGTTGTTATTATTAAGGGAGGGGGAGTAAGGCATGAAACATGGATCCCCCCCTTCCATCCTTCCTCAGACTGTGTGTGTTTAGCAGGACTTGTATCTCACTCATTTTTGTTCATTTCATTTTTAAACCCATGTGCAGTGAACACTTACTATGTGCTTGGCACTGCTCTAGATCTTAAGACAGGATCCTTGTCTTCAGAGTCTAGTATTTCCCCACTAAGCCCAGTAGGTGGTTTTATCTCCACCCCACCATTTCCCTTAGTAGGCCCTCAAGGAATGCCTGCAGGATGAATGACTGAATAAATGAAAGCAGAGGAAGTGAGCCCCCTTACCAACTGCATCCATTCAACTGTGAGAATTGCCAAGACTAGCCCTGGGATAATGGATTAGCCCTGTCTTTCATTAAGGATGGTTTCATCCATCTGAAGGATGAGGATGATAGTATATTCTTTGTAAATCTGTTGGTGGCCTAATTAACTAATATTTATAAAGTACCTCTAAAGCCACATAAGAAAAGCAAGGTAAAAATACCTGTATTATTGGTATTGCTCAATTACTTTCCCCCTGCAGCTGACCTTGCAAATGTGTTTCTTGAAACAGGAAGAGATAGTGTCTAGTTTTAAGATCATTAAACCCCAATAAAGATCATCTGGACTTGCCTATAGTTCTGATGGTAAAGAATCTGCTGCAATGCAGGAGACATGGTTTCAAGCCCTGGGTCAGGAAGATCCCCTGGAGAAAGGAATGGCAATCCACTCCAGTATTCTTGCCTGGAGAATCCTGTGGACAGAGGAGCCTGGTGGGCTACAGTCCATGGGGTCGCAAAGTGTCGGACACGACTAACACAACTACTAAAGATCATCTACTTGATTAGAGCCAAAACCTACCCTTTCTTCTCTTTCCCAAGGCTGTTTTCTTCGTTCTCAGGCAAGCTGCCTTGTTTTGGGAACATCTGCTATTGAGACAGTAGCTTTCTTTCTTTGTATCTGTCATTTAAGGCGTGTATTTCCACCACAGTCTTCCTGGGGCTTCATCTGGGCTTATAACATAGTTAGAAGGGCCACAAGAGCATTTGCATAACTAGCTGTTGATTTGAATATAATTTACATAACCTATCTTGGTTTATGCATTTATATCTTATTTGATTTCTAAAAGCTTTGTCATTTCTGTTTATATTATCATAGAAGTGGCAAAGATTTCAGATCTCGTGAGGAACTCATTCTCCCAGAGTCATTGGAGTAGAAGAAAGAGACATTTAACATCTACCATGTGCTTACAAATGTGATTTTGCTAATTTAGTCCACTGGTTCTCATATTTGGCTGCACACTGTAATTGCATAGGGAACTAAACAATACTGATGCCTGATCCCCACCCTCAGACATTATGATACAATTAGGGGTAATGGGGGTAGGGGTGGCAGCCTAGTGGGTCAGGAGCTTTGCTGAAGCTGAACATCTGTCTCATTGGAAAAGACCCTGATGCTGGGAAAGATTGAAGGCAAAAGGAGAAGAGGGCGGCAGAGGATGAGATGGTTAAATGGCATCACTGACTCAATGGACATGAATTTGAGCAAACTCCTGGAGATAGTGGAGGACAAGAGAGCCTGGCATGCTGTAGATCCATGGCGTTGCAGAATCAGACACAACTTAGTGACTGAACAAAACCAAAGATGATTCTAAGATGTAGCAAAGATTGAGAACTACTTACTTAATATCCATAAAAAACCCATGAACAACCCACTACCCCCATGTTAAAGGTAAAACTGAGGCTTTGGACATCCATACTGTTATTAATGTTAATAGCTGATCATTTTGAAACTTATTATGTGCCAAATTATGCTAAGCACAGTGATATTTGTGCGTATTAAATTTTTGCAATGAGTTTTTGAGCCAAAGGTTAGTATTTTCCTCTTACAGATAAACAAACAAAGCTCAAAAAGATTCTAATTAGCCCAAAGCCTTCCAAACTAACAAGATATCATTCACAGGAGAGAGATGACTGTGCTTAGATTAGGATCAGACTGTGTTGGGATTTGAATTTTGCTTCTAACCTCTGCCTGATGCCTGATCCAACTTGTATGTTCCTTGAGGATCTTCTCTTTGTATTTTCCTGTGTTCTTTTGGGCTTAGCATGGTGCTGGAATCTTCACAGGCACCTGGAAAATACTGAGGGTTGTTATTGCTGTCCAGTCGATAAGTCATGTCTGACTTTTTGTGACCCCATGGACTGCAGCTCACCAGGCTCCCTCTCCTTCACCATCTGGAGTTTGCTCAAACTCATGTCCATTGAGTTGGTGATGCCATCCAACCATGTCATGCTCTGTCATCCCCTTCTCCTCCTGCCTTTAATCTTTCCCAGCATCAGGGTCTTTTCCAGTGAGTCGGCTCTTCGAATCAGGTGGCCAAGGTATTGGAGCTTCAGCTTCAGCATCTGTCCTTCCAATGAATATTCAGAGTTGATTTCCTTTTGGACTTATCTGGTGGCTCAGATGGTAAAGTGTCTGTCTACAGTGCAGGAGACCCAGGTTCGATCCCTGGGTTGGGAAGATCCTCTGGAGAAGGAAATGGCAACCCACTCCAGTACTCTTGATTTCCTTTAGGACTGACCAATCTGATCTACTGAGGGTTGGGATGAAGCAGCTGGGACCAAGGAGTGGACTTTACAGCCAATAACCAAGACCTTTTTACTGAAAGATCAGCTCTCCCTCCCTTCCTGTCCCTTCCCGCCAATATTTATTGAGCTTTGTGCCAAAGACACAAGCCAGACAAGGGCTGTTATGTAGCATCCATCATTTGTCATCCAATATTGGAGCTTTGAATTAACCTGCAGAAGTCAGGCTGTTCTCTTTTCTCCCTGTAAAATGAACTGAAGCTGTTGTGAAGAAATAGTTTCAGCACATCAAAGGGAAGAATGGTGACTTGTTTTTATTTATTTGGGTTCTTTTTTCTTCTTACCTGGGAAATGTCAAGAGGAAAGAAATTTTATCACATTAACTAGCCAAATATGTTCCTGAAATCGTGAGTCGTTGGGTGCCATGCTATTCAAATATAAATTTACTCATTCAATTCAGTACTTTCTGAGCTCCTGTCATGTGCCTGGCACTATTCTAAATGATGAGGACCCAGTAAAAAATGAGGCAAATTCCCTCTGTCTGTGGTGACCTGAATGATGAGAAGAAACAAGTCCTGTGTATATCTGGAGAAAGAGTCTGCCATGCAGAGGCACCAGCAAGTGAACCCTGAGATGGGAATGCGCTTGGTGGATTCATGGAGCAGGAGTGGGGAATGTGGTTCCCAGTGGCTTAAGCAGAGAGAGAGGGTCAGCGAAGTGGCAGGGCCGGATCTCACAGTGTTCAGGAGCCACAATAAAGCATCGGAATGTTCATTTGAATGAGATAAGAAGCTGTTGGGTGGTTTTAATCAGGAAAATGACATGATCCAACTTACATTTCAGAAGGATCACTCTGGTTGCTGTGGGTAGAATAGACTGTAGGGAGCAGGAGTGGGAGCCTGGAGCTGACTTACAAAGTGTTGAAAGAATCCAGGGGAGATATGATGGTGGTTTGAACCAGAGGGTTGCAATGAAGGTGGCTAGAAGTGGTTGCATTTGGCATCTGTTTTGAAAGTTGAGCCTACAGGACTTGTGGTGTTGGATGAGGAAAAGAGGAATTTTGGTCTGAATGGATTAAGGCACCATCTCCTGAGGTGGGAAAGATTGAAGAAGAAGCAGTTCATATTCAACTACGTGTGAAAAATGTCATGTATTGTATCTTCTTTTTAGCAAATTCACAGTCGCATATCAAAGGTTTTCAGATGGCCTGCAGTAAAGAGATCTGCTTCATTTTGGCTAACCCAGTATTTCTAAATGTATTTGATCAAGTACAATAATTCTAACTGCCCCTTGGAACATGTGGCAAGGTTCTTGAAACTTTCTTTGAGTAAGACTATCGTTAGTTAGAGTATAGAATCTCGTGTGTGTGCTTATGTCTGCCCAGGTATGGAAAGTGACTTATAAGTGTTTTTGCAGTGTTCTAAATTCTGGTGGATGTGCTGTGGGCTTCTGTTCTTTCCACCTTCAAATACTTCACCACCATCCTCTTCCATCTAGCTAGTATTCCTGCCTCCAGGCTAACCGAAGCTTATCCCTACACCAAGTTAGAGAGAGCTAATAGGAAAATCGGTAGCACTCTCCTGCCTGGAACTTTAAATGGCTCCCCATTGCCTTCAGGATGAATACCAAATGCTTTGCTATGGCTTCACCATATGCTTTGTAATGTGACTTTCTGCTACCTTCCCAGCCACCTTTGAGCTCTGTGTTCTAGTTAAACCGAACTTTTTAAAGCTTCTTATGCTCTTTCACCTCTGTGCTTTTGCACACTCTCTTCCTTCTACCTGGAATACTTCCTAAGCTGCTTTCTACAACCTTTGAGTATTATCTCGTATAGTATCCCTTTGTGAGCAATCTCTTGACTTCTTATGCTTGGGCTAGGCAACTCTATTTGTGCTCATGGTCCCCGTAGCTTCTTTTCCCTCCAGCTTTATTGACATATAGTTGACAAATAGAAATTGTATATATATAGTTGTACAATTTGATTAGATTTTTTTTTTTTTTTGGACTGTGCCTCACAGCTTGTGGGATTTTAGTTTCCCCACCAGGGATTGAACCCATGTCCTTGGCAGTGAAAGCGCAGAGTCTTAACCACTGGACTGCCAGGAAATTCCCTACAACTTGATATTCTGATATATGGTACATTGTGAAATAATCACTACAATCAAGCTCAGGTCTAAGCAATGATATTTTCGATGTGATACCAGAAGCTCAGGCAACAAAAACCAAAATAGACAAGTGAGATTGCATTCAACTAAGAAACTCCTGCACAGCAAAGAAAATAGTCAGCAGAGTGAAAGAGTGAAAGGCAACCTACAGAATGGGAGAAACTATTTGCCAACCATGTATTTCACAATATATAAGGAACTCATACAACTCAGTAGCAAAACCCCAAATAGTCCAATTTAAAAAATGGCCAAGGGACCTGAATAGATATTTATTAAAAGAAGACATACAAATGGCCAACAGGTATATGAAATGCTGCTCAGTGTCACTAATCATCAGGGAAATGCAAATCCAAACCACAATGAGATAACGCCTCATACCTGTTAAGATGACTGTTATCATAAAGACAAGGAGAACAAGCGTTGGGGAGGATGTGGGTGAAAAGGAACATTTCCTTGTGTGCTGTTGGTGGGAATGTGAATTAGTACAGCCACTAAGAAAAACAGTATAGAGGTTCCTCAAAAAATTAAGAATAGAACTACCTTATGATCTAGCAATTCCACTTCTGAGTATATGCTCCTAGCTTTTCATAGTATTTATCACATGTTTTTGGGGGATCTCTCTTCCCCATCAGTGGTTGAGTTTCATGAAGGTTTGGCCAATTGTCTTGTTTTCCATGATAATCCTAATGCTTAGCACAATGCCTGGCACAGAGTAGTAAATACACAGTAAGTTGCTATAGAGATAAATGAATAAATAAGTGAATGTAGCTCTCTGGATCATTAGCAAACAATCTTCAGACAGTTTTTATTATTTTGCTTCCTATGATCTGGGAGTCTTAAAATTTTCACAGAGCTAGAAGGAGGTTCAAAAGGTCCTTAAATCCCTCTTTCTGTCTCTAGACTGAATTCTACTCAGGATTCTTTAACAGGTGGGGAGGCTGGAGGTCATGGACAATGACCAAGACACTGATTGACTTCTGCAAACCTCTGCTGGAAAATCAGAGATCCCTGGGAATCTAGGAACTAGGATACAGTTTGTGTGTGTGGAGCATACAGCTGGGAAGATAGACTCACAAATGAAGTTCCAGGAAGATAGAGCTAAAAATGGAGATTTGGGGAGCGGTTTTTGGGAACATGGAAGAGGAGAAATTAAGTTCATCTGAAGTCAAGGATTGAAGAAGCTATAGGAGAAAGAGTAGTAATTAACTTGGGCTTTTAGGGGTGACCAAGAACCTGCCAGCCAGGAATCTGAGATGGGGGCCTGGAGGGAAGGATATTTAAAGTAGAATAAGAACACAAAGATGAGGATGTTGGTGGCATGTCTAGAGGGACATGAGTTGTGTACCCAGTGATTCAGGTGAGGTTGAGACTAAGTTTATATCAGTTAGGGTGTTTTGGCTTATGAGTAAAAGAAAGCCATACCAAAAGAGGTTCAAATGTCAGGAAAAAATTATGTTGCATCATGAGAACTCTGGAGGGAAGTAACTCCAGAATGGCTAATTCAGCAGCAAGAAAAAAAGTCAGCTTTTCCTCACATTGCCTTTCCAGTGAATGAATATGCGGTTGTGTCTTCTTCTTCTTTTTTTTTAATTTAATTTTTTTTTTTTTTTTGCTACACTATGTGGCATGTAGGCTCTTAGTTCCCTGACTAGGAATTGAACCTGTGCACCCTGAATTGGAAGCATGGAGTCTTAACCACTGGACTGCCAGTGAAGTCTCCTTCTTCCATTGATTTATTTTTTGTAATCAGTAAGGGAAATATTTCCCAGAAGCTCCACACCCAAGCCTGTTGGCCAGGATTATATCACATGTCTAAGCCTGAGCTAAGTCCCAGCCAGAGACATGTGCACTCTGCAATTGATGTAGGCCAGTCAAGATTTACACCTGCATCCAGGACTGGAGAAGCTCTCCTGGGGCCCATGACTGTTCAACAGATGAACAAAATCAGGGTTCTGGTAACAAGAGATGGGAGGGCAATGGGTTAGGCAGCAAATTTTGGCCACCGTGGGGACCTGGAGCACCTGGGCTCTGTCCAGGGTATCAGCTCAGCTCCAGCCCAGTGTTGCCATATGGGAGGGGCCTAGTGTTACCAGAACTTGTAATTTTATTTTGAAAAAACGTTGCATGTATTTGGACAGCGGACAGTGAGCCAACAGAGATGAGATCTTTCACTTATTCATGTATTGGCCGTGCTGGGTCTTCGTTGCTGAGCACGGGCCTTCTCTAGTTGCGCAGGTGCAGGCGGAGTGGTGGTGGGGGGTGGGGGGTTGCTCTTTGTTGTGGTGCACGGGTTCTCACTGCTGTGACTTCTCTTGTTGTGGAGCATGGGCTCTAGGTGCTCGGGCTTCAGTAGTTGTGACACGTAGGCTTAGTAGCTCCAAGGCATGTAGAGTCTTCCCAGACCAAGGATCAAACCCTGTGCCCCTGCATTGGCAGGCAGATTCTTAACCACTAGACCACCAGGGAAATCCCAAGACTTGTAATTTTAGAAAAAACCCAGAACTGGAGATTTTTATGTGAAGTCTTGTAATTTCTAAATGTTGTAAACTAATTTAAAAAATAACCCAACCTGTTTAGTACAAATAAAATGTTTGTGGATCAATCGTTTGGGAAAGGGAAATTTCCCCTTCACCACCAACTCAATTTTCCTCTCCTGTCCAGAAATGAACACTGTAAGTCACATATGTATCATTCTGGACCTTTCATTTTCTGTGAACTTACAGACACTAAGCACACATACACGGCTTTGTTTTTTGGTGTGTGTATGTGTGCACGTGTATGTTTAACCTCTGGGGGATTTTCTTATGCATATTGCTTTATGACAAGCTGTTTTCACTTAACAAGGGGTCTCAGAGATCTTTCCATGTCAGTGCATAGAGATTCATGAATGATACATGACAGAGAGAGAAGGAGAGGGAGAGAAAGATTCTTGTCAGTTATGCCCATAAAGAGTGTTCCATAGCGGTGTAAATAACATTCCTTGGCACTCCCCTGTGAAAACCCCTTCTAGCATGAAAATTCATTCATGGGAATTCTTTTGTTTTTGGACGGCGGAGTGGCCTTGTAATGCATCCCATCAACGTGGCTCGTATGAACTGCAATCCCCGCAATCATTTTCTTGTGTGTTTCCAATTAGGGTGAGCCACCAGGGCAGTTCTTGGGAGATCTGGAGGGCACAGGGGAACAGCAGCCAATTTGTAGCTTACGCGTGTTCTTGCTAATCTGCTTGATCATCTTGGGGACATGGTGAGCAGTGGATGGCTCCCCTTTCAGTACCTCTGACTCTCAGGCTGGGTGTGTGTCTATGTGCAGCTCTGTGACTAAGGGCCCAGCTTCCTCAGAACAGTCAGAGCACTAATAACAGGGACAGTGGGAATGGTCATGGGTTTTGTGGTGTTCCAGCACATTCTCCCCACCTTGTGCCCCCCTTTCCTTTTCAACTGCCTGTCCCAAGGACGTCAGTCAAGCTGCAGCATCAGATGTGAAGACAACAGCCCTTCAGAGACTGCTTAATGAGCTCCCACAGTTGCATAAAGCCAATTTACTGTAACAAATTCCTTTTGTTTTGCATATATTTATATATAGCTTCATAGAGATATAGAATATATATTTAAAATGTTATATGTAAAATAACATGTGTTTTAAATATATGAAAATGTATGTATATATGTGTGTATGTATATTTGTATGTATCTATCCACATATCTGGATATGTGGATAAAAAATCCGCCTGCAAATGTAGGAGACACGGGTTTGATCCCTGGGTCAGGAAGATCCCACGGAGAAGGAAATGGCAATCCATTCCAGTATTCTTGCCTGGGAAACTCTACGGACAGAAGAGCTTGGTGGGCTACAGTCCATGGGGTCACAAAAGAGTTGGACTCAACTTAGTGACTGAACAACAACAGCAACAAATCCATCTATCTGTGTGCTAGTGGTTTTGCTTCTCTGGTTGATACAAAAGAATTTCCATCTCAATAACAGCAGCAATTGCAGCAACAGTAAGAAACATGGAATATTTTTTAACTGTCAGGACTGTGCCAAGTACTTTAGGCATACCAACTTATTTAATCCTCCCACAATAATTCTATAAGCAAGGGCTATTATTCCCCTTTTACATAGGAGGTGCACAGGCTTAATGAAGTTAAGTCACTTGACTGCCATCATAGAGATGCAGAGCCTGATGCCAGCCTGCGTCTATCTGACTCTAAAGCCTGAACTTTAAACCATCACACGGTATTGCTTCCCTTAAACAACAAGCTCTAGCAAGACTTCACATTAGGAATATGGTTTATGGATATTCTGCACTGTGAATATTGGCATATCCTCCAACTGCAGAGGAAGAGAGGAGAGTGTGCTCACTTTGGAAACAGGATGTTCCATCTTTGGAAACAGGATGTCATCGAGAGTCTGGTTTACAAGCAAGTGTGGCATTTTCACTGACTCATAAAACAGGCCCCCTGCCTGGCCTCCTTCTGGAAGCCACTCGTGTTCTTTGAACAGAGTCTGGTACGGGTACCACTGGTTACGCACAAGATGACTTTAGGCAGCACTGAACATTGCATACAGTTGAATCACATTGCTATTCTTTTTTCAAATGTCTTCCTATTGATTATGGCTGCTGCTGCTAAGTCGCTTCAGTCGTGTCCAACTCTGTGCGACCCCCTAGACAGAAGCCCACCAGACCCCTCCGTCCATGGGATTTTCCAGGTAAGAGTACTGGAGTGGGTTGCCATTGCCTTCTCCACTGATTATGGCAGGGAGACAGTATTCACTTGGTACTAATACGTTTCTAACACCTCTCTAGTGTTGGCTAATCTACCTTTGAACAAGAAAAACAAGGCCATTGCCTGAGAGTCTCTAGCATGCAACGGTACCTTTAGCAAATTAAGTAGCACTGGTTATGTTTTTTTGTTTTGTTTTGTTTTACTGTTGTCTGTTTGACAAGGGAGGGTGGTTTTACATTTATGTTATATGCTAGAGTTCATATGTGAGAATTTTCCTAATTCAAATGATGTGAGGCAGTTTAAGAAGATACACAATAGTGCCTTGGGTTTTGGTGAAAATTGTTAAGGTTCTTAAAAAAGGACTGAATTCTATGAAGCAATGGTTGGGTCAACATGGTGAACCAACTAGTCAGTATGACTTATATTGTTCCAGTCCTGTTGGTATATCAGGACCCATTTCAAACCCATCGTGGTGACTGCTCAAAAAAATATTTGTTGAATGAATGAATAAACGCTTCAAGAAGTCTTCTCAGTCCCTTCTAGCTCCAAAGATTCCTCCTACTTGGGAACTCACAACACTTACTAGGCCAGTACCCATTCAATAAGCATTTTTTTTTACATAACACCTGTTGTGTGCCTGGTACCAAAAATGAAGCAGCCAACCAGATACCAAAGATAGGGCAATTAAATGAGTATATTTTGTGACAATACTGCTACAGTATTTTTCTTAAAAAGTTTTAATGACAGTATGGACTTTTTCATATGCTAGGCCCTATTTTCCATATTAATTCTAACTCAAAGCCAGGTCCAAATGACATACTGAGAAAACTAGAGAAAATAGGATGAAAAAGGAAAAAAACAAAAATGATTTGGTAATACACCTAGAACTGTACTAACGCGTTAGCCACTAGTCACATTTCATGTGCTGTTGAACCCATGAAATGTGACCAGTCTGACCTGAAATGTGCCTTACTTGTAAATTACACACTGGTTTTCAAAGATTTAGCATGAAGAAAAGACTGTGAAATACTTCATTTATAATTCTTTATATTGTAACTTGATGGAATTACATTTGGGACATAGTGGGGTAAATGAAATAAATTATTATTTAAGACATTTTTTGGGCTTCTCTGATAGCTCAGTTGGTAAAGAATCCACCTGCAATTTGGGAGACATTGGTTTGATTCCTGGGTTGGGAAGATCCGCTGGAGAAGGGATAGGTTACCCACCCCAGTATTCTTTTTAAAATTTTTTGAACCTTTTGTTTTGTATTGGGGTATAGCTGATTAACAAAAAATGCTGTGATAGTTTCAAGTGAACAGTGAAGGGATTCAGCCATACATATACATTGAAATGAAGTTCAACTATTTCTTCTTGATTCTTTAAGGTGGCCAGTGGAAAATTTAAAATTACAGATGTGGGTAATATTCTCTTCTGTTGGGTAGTGCCAGTGGCTAGACTGTGTGGTCCAGGAGGGGAGACACCTGTCTCCTTACTTCATGCTGTGCTTCCAGCATTCACCACAATGCCTAGTACATAAAAAGTGCTCAGTAAGTTTTCATTAAACCACACTGGGCATGTGAGTCATGAAAAAGCTTTTAGGCTTCTTCAACAATGGGCTCAGTATCCAACTCTCATTGCTGTTTCTTGGACTTTACTAATATTTTTTTCCTGATAATCTTTAGGAACTCTACTTTAAAAAAAACAAAAAAAAAGAGCTCCAGATAAGAGCCTCAGATAATGATTTAATTTGGATCCGACAAGCCAGTTATTGCAGGTCAATTAAGTGCCACTTTATGATTTTTTAAAAAATAATTTATTTTTGGTTGTCCTCTGTCTTCATTGCTGTGTGTGGGCTTTCTCTAGTTGTGGTGAGCAGGGGCTACTCTTCCTTGCGGTGCATGGGCTTCTCACTGTGGTGGCTTCTCTTCTTGTGGAACAGTCTAGGCACACAGGGCTTCAGCAGTTGCAGCACAAAGGCTCAGTAGTTGAGGCTCTCGGGTTCTGGAGCTCAGTAGTTGTGGCTTAGGGACTTTAGTTGCCCGAGGTATGTGGAATCTTCTTAGACCAGGATTGAACCCCTGTCCTCTGCATTTGGCAGGTAGATTCCTATCCGCTGTACCACCAGGGAAGTCCCATTATATGATTTTAAATCTTTTTTTTTTTTTTCAGATTAACCACCACTAAATGGTTTTTTTTTTTTTTGGCAGAAAGTGAAGAAGAACTACAGAGCCTCTTGATGAAAGTGAAAGAGGAGAGTGAAAGAGTTGGCTTAAAGCTCAACATTCAGAAAACTAAGATCATGGCATCTGGTCCCATCACTTCATGGCAAATAGATGGGGAAACAGTGGAAACAGTGGCTGACTTTATTTTTTGGGGCTCTAAAATCACTGCAGATGGTGACTGCAGCCATGAAATTAAAAGACACTTACTCCTTGGAAGGAAAGTTATGACCAACCTAGACAGCATATTAGAAAGCAGAAACATTACTTTGCCAACAAAGATCCGTCTAGTCAAGGCTGTGGTTTTTCCAGTAGTCATGTATAGACACGAGAGTTGGACTATAAAGAAAGCTGAGCACAGAGAAATTAATGCTTTTGAACTGTGGTTTTGGAGAAGACACTTGAGAGTCCCTTGGACTGCAAATAGATCCAACAAGTCCATCCTAAAGGAGATCAGTCCTGGGTGTTCATTCGAAGAACTGAAGTTGAAGCTGACACTCCAATACTTGGACCACTGATGCGAAGAGCTGACTCACTTGAAAAGACCCTGATGCTGGGAAAGATTGAGGGCAGGAGAAGAAGGGGAAGACAGAGGATGAGATGGTTGGATGGCATCACCGACTCAATGAACATGAGCTTGGGTAGGTTCTGGGAGTTGGTGATGGACAGGGAGGCCTGGTGTGCTGTGGTTCATGGGGTTGCAAAGTATCAGACACAACTGAGTGACTGAACTGAACTGAACTGAAATGGTTTTGTCATACATATTTTTGGTTAATATTATTTTAAAACTATTTTCAATTATTTAAAACATCAATGGACACTTACAAAATTCTCTTAAAGGCAAGACCTATATATTTTTTAAATCCCTTTGGTCATTTGCAAACTGATTTATTATAGAAGAATAAACACGTGTAATTTATTAAGGAGTAAAATAACCAAAATATCTTTAAGGATTCTACAGACAATGAATATCAGGTGAGAGCAAGCAGACAAAATTGACTGAACAGTGAGCTCATATTTGTTGTTGGTGGTGATGTCCAACTCTTTGGGACCCCATGGGCTGCAGCGTGCCAGGCTCCTTTGTCCTCCACTATCTCCCAGAGTTTACTCAAATTCATGTCCATTGAGTTGGTGATGCTATCTAACCATCTCATCTTCTGCCTCCCCCTTCTCATTTTGCCTTCAGTCTTTCCCAGCATCAGGGTCTTTTCCAGTGAGTTGGCTCTTTGCATCAGGTGGGCAAAGTATTGGAGCTTCAGCTTCAGCAACAGTCCTTCCAGTGAATATTTAGGGGTGATTTCCTTTAGGATTGACTGGTTTGATCTATTTAAAGTCCAAGGGACTCTCAAGAGTCTTCTCCAGCTCCACAATTCAAAAGTATCAGTTCTTCAGCACTCTGCCTTCTTTGGGATTCCCTGGTGGTTCAGTAGGTAAGGAATTCACCTGCAATGCAGTAGACCTGGGTTCGATCCCTGGGTTGGGACGATCTCCTGGAGGAGGGCATGGCAACCCACTTCAGTACTCTTGCCTGGAGAATCCCCATGAATAGAGGAGCCTGGTGGGCTGCAATCCTTGGGGTTGCAGAGTCGGACTTGACTGAGTACTGCACTGCCTTCTGTATGGTCCAACTCTCACATCCGTATATGACTACTGAAAAAGCCACAGCTTTGACTAAATAGATATTTGTTGGCAAAATGATGTCTCTGCTTTTTAATATACTATCTAGGTTTATCATAGCTTTCCTTCCAAGGAGCAAGTGTGTTTTAATTTCATGGCTGCTGTCACCGTCTACAGTGATTTTGGAGCCCAAGAAAATAAACTCTGTCACTGTTTCCACTTTTTGTCTTTTATTTGCCACGAAGTGCTGGGACCAGATGCCATGATCTTAGTTTTTTGAATGTTGAGTTTTAAGCCAGCTTTTTCACTCTCCTCTTTCATCCTCATCAAGAAGCTCTTTAGTTCCTCTTGACTTTTTACCATTTGAGTGGTTCTGTTCAGTTCAGTTCAGTCGCTCAGTCATGTCCGACTCTTTGCTACCCCAAGGACTGCAGCACACCAGGGTTCCCTGTCCATCACCAATTCCTGGAGATTGCTCAAACTCATGTCCATCAAGTTGGTGATGTCATCCAACCATCTCATCCTCTGTCATCCCCTTCTCCTACTGCTTTCAATCTTTCCCAGCATCAGGGTCTTTTCCCACAAGTCAGTTCTTCGCATCAGGTGGCCAAAGTATTGGAATTTCAGCTTCAGCATTAGTCCTCCTAATGAATATTCAGGACTGGTTTCCTTTAGGATTGACTGGTTTGATCTCCTTGCCATCCAAGGGACTCTCAAGAGTCTTCTCCAATAGCACAGTTCATATCTGAGGTTGTTGGTATTTCTCCCAGAAATGTTGATTTCAGTTTGTAATTCATCTAGCCTGGTATTTTGCATGATGTACTCTGCATAGAAGTTAAATAAGCAAGGTGAGAGTACACAGCCTTGTTGTACTTCTTTCCCAATTTTTAACGAGTCTGTTGTTCCATGTCCAGTTCTAACTGTTGCTTCTTGAACCACATACAGGTCTCTTAGGAGACAAGTAAGGTGGTCTCTTACTCCTTTCTCTTTTAGAATTCTTCACAGTTCGTTGTGATCCACACCATCAATGAAGCAGAAGTAGGTGTTTTTCTGGAATTCCCTTGCTTTCTCTATAGAATTGCCTATTTTGGACATTTCATGTAAAGAGAGTCATACAATAAATGGCCTTTTGTGCCTGGCTTCTTTCACTTAGCTCACTGCTTTCAAGGTTTATCTAAGTTGTAGTATATATTAGTATTTTATTTGTTTTTATGAATCATTAGAAAAATGCAAATCAAAACCACAATGATATACCACTTCATGTCCATTAGTATGGTCATATTTTAAAAATAAGAAAGAAAAGTAACAAGTATTGGAGAGGATGTTGAGAAACTGGAACCCTTTTACATTGCTGGCCGGGATATAAAATGGTGCAAATATTGTAGAAAACAGTTTGGCAGTTCCTTAGTATCTTATGGATGAATTTAACAATAGAAGTTCTCAATTTTAATGAAATCTATAATTGTTTCAATTAGTGAGTGTTTTCTAGGTCCTATTGAAACATATCTTTGCTTATTCTATATTTGTCTTTCAGAAGCTTTATTTATTTATTTATTTTTATATCCTTATGTTTAAGGTCTACCATCCCCCTTGAATTGATTTTATATATAGTGTGAAGCAAGATACTTTCTTTTTTCCATGTGGATTTCCATTGACTGAGCCCCAGTTTTGAAAAATCTTATCTTTCTCTGCCACACTACAGTGGTCACTTGGTCATAAATTAAGTAACTATGTATTAATAGCTCTGTTTCCGGACTGTATTCTCGTCTACTGATCTATTCATCTAACCTTGCACCATTACCTCACTGTCTTAATTACTGTAACTTCATCACATTTTTTAATATCTGGAAATATAAATCTTCCAACTTAGTTCATCATCAAGATTATCTTGGATTAAAAAAAGATTATCTTGGATATTCTTGGCTCTTTTTATTTCTGTATAAATTATAGAATTACCATATCAGTTCCAACAAAAAGAAACCCACTGGGACGTTGATTAAGGATTTGTTAAAATATATAGCTCAACTCAAGGAGAATGGCTTCTTTAAAATGTTGACTCTTCCACTCCTTGAACATTATTTTTTCCTGTATTTATTTAGGTCTTGTATCAGTCAAGGTCCAATGAAGAGACAGAAGCTGGACCAGTAATTTAGGGAAATTTTAATGTAAAAATTCGTTAGCTAGTAAAAAGGTGGATCATTATTCAAAAGTGCAGAAGATGACTATAAGGATTAGAGCAGGAGCAACTACAGAAAGTTGTTAATACCTCTGTGGTAGAGATATAGTGAATAAGTAAAGATACTCTGAAACTTAGAAGGGTACCCTATCCTTATGGCATAGGCTGAGATTCAGAGCTCTTTGGAGAAGGCGTGGGCACCATAGACATATGCAGTCCACTACTGATGGAGAAATAGGAAGATGCAGGCTACACCCAACCTGTAGGAGCGGCTTACCGCTGGCAAGGAGGATGTTGCCAGAGGCATGGGCTAAAGAGCTGGTTTACAAGACTTATGATATGATGGGGTAGAAGTGGTGTAATGAGTATCCTTAACTCATTCCCAACCTCATAGAGAAAATCCTCAGTATTTCACCATTACATGTGATGTTGGGGCTAGTTTTTTTGTAGTTACCCTTTGTCAAAAGTACCCCAGTTTGCTAAGATTAAATGGTTATTTGACTTTTTCAAATACTTGTATTTGCTGAGAAGATTCTCTGTTCTCTCTTGACCTTTGTTCCCTTAGTGTGGAGAATTATTGTGATTTCTTCTCAAATGTGAAATCAACTTTTTACTCCTGGAATAAACCAAATTCAATAATGATATAGCATCCTTTTTATGTATAACTGCATTTGATTTGATAATATTTTGTTTGGGAGTTTTGCATCTGGGTCTGAGAGAGTTTGAACTGTATTTTTTCTTCTTCTAATTTCTTTATCAGGTTTTAGTACCTGAGTATTTGTATTAAGGTTATGTTGACCTTAAAAAATGAATTGGTAAATATTTTATTTTTTAAATATTTCCTAGTAGAGGCTGTGGAAAGTCAGTATTATTGTCTTGTTTAAATGCTCAGAAGGATTCAATATCTGGGCCTAGAGATTTCTTTGTGGGAATGTTAATTACAGATTCAATTTCTTAATAGATATAGAAGTATATGGATGTTTTATTTCTTCTTATGTCAGTTTTGGTAAGGTGTGTTTTTCTAAATCACTTAAATTGTCAA
Organism: Bos indicus; assembly: GCF_029378745.1. Lineage (NCBI taxonomy): Eukaryota > Metazoa > Chordata > Mammalia > Artiodactyla > Bovidae > Bos > Bos indicus. The sequence continues at coordinate 56,786,429 of NC_091776.1, read as the reverse complement.
ATTGCAGTGGCATTAAGTTGTTTATAATATTCTACTGTTATCTTTTCAATGCCCATAGGATCTTGCTTGGCACTTATCAATTTTTTTAGCCTTTTTGAAGAAACAATTTTGGGCTTTGTTGATTTTCTTTATTGTAATTTTGTTTTCTGTTTCATTGATCTTTTGCATTTTGTTATTTTCTTCCCTCTGCTTTCTTTGAGTTTGATTTGCTGTTTTTTTTTCCTAACTTCTTAAGATGGATGTTCATATCATTGAATTCCATTCTGTCCTATTTTCTAATATGTACATTTAAAGTTGTCCAGTGGGTAAGACTCCATGCTTCCACACTGCAGGGGGCACAGATTCAGTCTCTGATTTGGGAACTAACATCCTGCATGTCACAAGGCATGGCCAAAAAAGGAAAAGAGAAAAAGCTGGTAGTTTTTGCCTTACCAGTGCTTTAGCTACTTACAGTACTTTTTGATATGCTATATTTTTATTATCATTCATTTAAATATATTCCTACTTTCCCTTGTGATTTTTTTCTTAGTTTCCAGGCAGGATTTAAAAGATTTTAAAGTTATCATTATTGATTTCTAGCGTAAATGTATTATAGTTAGAATATTCTGTTTAATATTAATCCTTGAGATTTTTAAAAACTTATTTTATGACCCATTTTAGATCATATCTGGGTCCCATGTGCACTTGAAAAAATTTGTACATAGGATTGAGAAGATGCAAGAAAGGTTTAACAAGGACCTAGGAGAAATAAAAAAGAGTCAATATATAATGGATAAAGCAATAAATGAGATCAAAAACACTCTGGAGGGAATCAACAGTAGAATAACGGAGGCACAAGATAGGATAAGTGAGGTAGAAGGTAGAATGGTAGAAATAAATGAAACAGAGAGGAAAAAAGAAAAACGAATTAAAAGAAATGAGGACAATCTCAGAGATCTCCGGGACAATGTTAAACGCCCCAACATTCGAATCATACGAGTCCCAGAAGAAGAAGACAAAAAGAAAGACCATGAGAAAATACTTGAGGAGATAATAGTTGAAAACTTCCCTAAAATGGGGAAGGAAATAATCACGCAATTCCAAGAAACCCAGAGAGTCCCAAACAGGATAAACCCAAGGTGAAACACCCCAAGACACATATTAATCAAATTAACAAAGAACAAATATTAAAAGCAGCAAGGGAAAAACAACAAATAACACACAAGGGGATTCCCGTAAGGATAACAGCTGATCTTTCAATAGAAACTCTTCAGGCCAGGAGAGAATGGCAGGACATACTTAAAGTGATGAAAGAAAATAACCTACAGCCCATATTACTGTACCCAGCAAGGATCTCATTCAAATATGAAGGAGAAATCAAAAGCTTTTCAGACAAGCAAAAGCTGAGAGAATTCAGCATCACCAAACCAGCTCTCCAACAAATGCTAAAGGATCTTCTCTTGACAGGAAACACAGAAAGGGTGTATAAACTCGAACCCAAAACAATAAAGTAAATTGCAATGGAATCATACTTATCGATAATTACCTAAAATGTAAATGGGTTGAATGCCCCAACCAAAAGACAAAGACTTGCTGAATGGATACAAAAACAAGACCCTTATATATGTTGTCTATAAGAGACCCACCTCAAAACAAGGGACACATACAGACTGAAAGTGAAGGGCTGGAAAAAGATATTCCATGCAAATAGAGACCAAAAGAAAGCAGGAGTAGCAATACTCGTATGAGATAAAATAGACTTTAAAACAAAGGCTGTGAAAAGAGACAAAGAAGGACATTACATAATGATCAAAGGATCAATCCAAGAAGATATAACAATTATAAATATATGTACACCCAACATAGGAGCGCTGCAATATGTAAGACAAATGCTAAAAAGTATGAAAGGGGAAATTAACAGTAATACAATAATAGTGGGAGACTTTAATACCCCACTCACACCCATGGATAGATCAACTAAACAGAACATTAACAAGGAAACACAAACTTTAAATGATGCAATAGACCAGTTAGACCTAATTGATATCTATAGGACATTTCACCCCAAAACAATGAATTTCACCTTTTTCTCAAGTGCACACGGAACCTTCTCCAGGATAGATCAAATTCTGGGCCATAAATCTAGCCTTGGTAAATTCAGAAAAATAGAAATCATTCCAAGCATCTTTTCTGACCACAATGCAGTAAGATTAGATCTCAATTACAGGAGAAAAACTATTAAACATTCCAACATATGGACGCTGAACAACATGCTGCTGAATAACCAACAAATCACAGAAGAAATCAAAAAAGAAATCAAAATATGCATAGAAATGAATGAAAATGAAAACCCAACAACCCAAGACCTGTGGGACACTGTAAAAGCAGTGCTAAGGGGAAAGTCCATAGCAATACAGGCATACCTCAAAAAAAAAACAAGAAAAAAGTAAAATAAATAAGCTAACTCTACACCTAAAGCAACTAGAAAAGGAAGAAATGAAGAACCCCATGGTTAGTAGAAGGAAAGAAATCTTAAAAATAAGGGCAGAAATAAATGCAAAAGAAACAAAAGAGACCATAGCAAAAATCAACAAAGCTAAAAGCTGGTTCTTTGAGATGATAAATAAAATTGACAAACCATTAGCCAGACTCATCAAGAAACAAAAGGAGAAAAATCAAATCAATAAAATTAGAAATGAAAATGGAGAGATCACAACAGATAACACGGAAATGCAAAGGATCATAAGAGACCACTAGCAGCAAATATATGCCAATAAAATGGACAACTTGGAAGAAATGAACAAATTCTTAGAAAAGTACAACTTTCCAAAACTGAACCAGGAAGAAATAAAAAATCTTAAAGACCCATCACAAGCACAGAAATGAAACTGTAATCAGAAATCTTCCAGCAAACAAAAGCCCAGGACCAGACGGCTTTGCAGCTGAATTCTACCAAAAAATTTAGAGAAGAGCTAACACCTATCCTACTCAAACTCTTCCAGAAAATTGCAGAGGAAGGTAAACTTCCAAACTCATTCTATGAGGCCACCGTCACCCTAATACCAAAACCTGACAAAGATGCCACAAAAAAAGAAAACTACAGGCCAATATCACTGATGAACATAGATGCAAAAATCCTTAACAAAATTCTAGTGAACAGAATCCAACAACACATTAAAAATATCATACATCATGAACAAATGGGCTTTATCCCAGGGAAGCAAGGATTCTTCAACATCCACAAATCAATCAATACAATACACCACATTAACAAATTGAAAAATAAAACCATATGATTATCTCAATAGATGCAGAGAAAGCTTTTGACAAAATTCAACATCCATTTATGATAAAAACCTCCAGAAAGCAGTAATAGAAGGAACATACCTCAACATAATAAAAGCTATATATGATAAACCCACAGCAAACATTATCCTCAATGGTGAAAAATTGAAAGCATTTCCCCTAAAGTCAGGAATAAGACAAGGGTGCCTACTCTCACCACTACTATTCAGCATAGTTTTGGAAGTTTTGGCCATGGCAATCAGAACAGAAAAAGAAATAAAAGGAATCCAAATTGGAAAAGAAGTAAAACTCTCACTGCTTGCAGATGACATGATCCTCTACATAGAAAACCCTAAAGACTCCACCAGAAAATTACTAGAGCTAATCAATGAGTATAGTAAAGTTGCAGGATATAAAATCAACACACAGAAATCCCTTGCATTCCTATACACTAATAATGAGAAAATAGAGAAATTAAGGAAACAATTCCATTCACCATTGCAATGAAAAGAATAAAATACTTAGGAATATATCTACCTAAAGAAACTAAAGACCTATATATAGAAAACTATAAAACACTGGTGAAAGAAATCAAAGAGGACACTAATAGATGGAGAAATATACCATGTTCATGAATCAGAAGAATCAATATAGTGAAAATGAGTATACTACCCAAAGCAATCTATAGATTCAATGCAATCCCTATCAAGCTACCAACGGTATTTTTCACAGAGCAAGAACAAATAATTTCACAATTTGTATGGAAATACAAAAAACCTCAAATAGCCAAAGCAATCTTGAGAAAGAAGAATGGAACTGGAGGAATCAACCTGCCTGACTTGAGGCTCTACTACAAAGCCACAGTCATCAAGACAGTATGGTACTGGCACAAGACAGAAATATAGATCAATGGAACAAAATAGAAAGCCCAGAGATAAATCCACACACCTATGGACACGTTATCTTTGACAAAGGAGGCAAGAATATACAATGGATTAAAGACAATCTCTTTAACAAGTGGTGCTGGGAAAACTGGTCAACCACTTGTAAAAGAATGAAACTAGAACACTTTCTAACACCATACGCAAAAATAAACTCAAAATGGATTAAAGATCTAAACATAAGACCAGAAACTATAAAACTCCTAGAGGAGAACATAGGCAAAACACTCTCCAACATAAATCACAGCAGGATCCTCTATGACCCACCTCCCAGAATATTGGAAATAAAAGCAAAAATAAACAAATGGGACCTAATTAAAATTAAAAGCTTCTGCACAGCAAAGGAAACTATAAGCAAGATGAAAAGACAACCTTCAGAATGGGAGAAAAGAATAGCAAATGAAGAAACTGACAAAGAATTAATATCAAAAATATACAAGTAACTCCTGCAGCTCAATTCCAGAAAAATAAATGACCAAATCAAAAAATGGGCCAAAGAACTAAACAGACATTTCTCCAAAGAAGACATACAGATGGCTAACAAACACATGAAAAGATGCTCAACATCACTCATTATCAGAGAAATGCAAATCAAAACCACAATGAGGTACTATTTCACACCAGTCAGAATGGCTGCTATCCAAAAGTCTACAAGAAATAAATGCTGGAGAGGGTGTGGAGAAAAGGGAACCCTCTTCCACTGTTGGTGAGAATGCAAACTAGTACAGCCACTATGGAGAACAGTGTGGAGATTCCTTAAAAAACTGGAAATAGAACTGCCATATGACCCAGCAATCCCACTGCTGGACATACACACCGAGGAAACCAGAATCGGAAGAGACACATGTACCCCAATGTTCATCGCAGCACTGTTTATAATAGCCAGGACATAGAAGCAACCTAGATGTCCATCAGCAGATGAATGGATAAGAAAGCTGTGGTACATATACACAATGGAGTATTACTCAGCCATTAAAAAGAATACATTTGAATCAGTTCTAATGAGGTGAATGAAACTGGAGTCTATTATACAGAGTGAAGTAAGCCAGAAAGAAAAACACCAATACAGTATATTAATGCATATATATGGAATTTAGAAAGATGGTAACGATAATCCTGTATGCGAAACAGCAAAAGAGACACAGATGTATAGAATAGTCTTTTGGGCTCTGTGGGAGAGGACGAGGATGGGATGATTTGGGAGAATAGCATTGAAACATGTATAATATCATATGTGAAACGAATCACCAGTCCAGGTTTGATGCATGATACAGGATGCTCAGGGCTGGTGCGCTGGGATGACCCAGAGGGATGGGATGGGGAGGGAGGTGGGAGGGGGGTTCAGGATGGGGAACACATGAATCCTTGGTGGATTCATATATGGCAAAACCAATACAAGATTGTAAAGTAATTAGCCTCCAATTAAAATAAATTTAAAAAAAGAAAGTAGAGTAAAAGAAAAAATAAAGATAAAATCAGAAATTAAAATGAAAACAAACAGAAAAATAAAAATGTGATTAATTAAAAAAAAATTTATACATATACAGCTATCCTCAGTGCAGTGGATTCCAATCTATTGTTAAACATTCTAATAGCAAACAAATCAAACTTATTGTGTTGCTTAAATATTTATACTCCTGTCACTTTTTTGTCTGCTTGTTTTATTAACTACTGAGAGGGCTTGTTAAAATATTCCACAATATTATGTATCTATCTGGTCTTCTTTTCAGTTTTTTGATTTGAGTATTTTGAAGGTATGGTATTATGTGCATATGAATATAAAATTGCTGTATCTTCCTGGTGAATTAACCTTTTGAAATCTATTTTTTATAGGACACTATACCAAACAATGAAATGATACATATTATTTTCAAAAGCATATAGAATGTTCAATCATAAAATGATTTCAAGAAATAGAATGGTCACCATATAGAATGATTTGCAATTATTCAGCAAGGGTTTTTGACCACTGTGGAATTAAGCTAGAAAACCTCTGACAGCTAAGAAATTCAGCACTATACTCAGTTTAAAAAAATCAGATTGGTTTCATTTATTTTAAATAAATTTAAAAAAATTTTAATTAAAAATATTTAATTGAATTATAATTGATCTTCAACACTATGTTAGTTTCTGGTGCTCAGCATAGTGATCACAATATTTGTATGTATTATAATATAATCATCTTGAATTAATCTTTTAATTGAAAATTTTCTCTTTATTCCTGGTTATTCATCTCAACTTTAGGATTACTTGACTTAATAGCTTAATATTAGTACTGATATTACCATACCACCTTTTTTTTTTTTTTTGGTTAGCAGTTTTTTTAAAAATTCTTTTACTTTCATCTTTCTGTGTCCTTATGTTATGGAGTAGCTAATATAAGCAGCATATAACTTTTATTTTAATGCACTCTGACAAGCTAGGTCTATTATTGGAGTGTTTAATCCATTTACATGTAATTAATTACTGACTTGGTTTTATAACTACAATATTACTATTTTTTCTATTTGTTTTCTTCCCCCCTCCTTTCCTGCCTTAATTTGAACCAATCAACTTCTTTTTAGTAAAACCAGTTTTTCTTCTATTAATTTGTTAGTTATATCTCCTAATAATCTCCTATTAATTTGTTAGTTATATCTCCTGTACAGGAGGCAGGGATCAAGACCATCCCCATGGAAAAGAAATGCAAAAAAGCAAAATGGCTGTCTGGGGAGGCCTTACAAAGAGCTGTGAAAAGAAGAGAAATGAAAAGCAAAGGAGAAAAGGAAAGATATAAACATCTGAATGCAGAATTCCAAAGAATAGCAAGAAGAGATAAGAAAGCCTTCTTCAGTGATCAATGCAAAGAAATAGAGGAAAACAACAGAATGGGAAAGACTAGGGATCTCTTCAAGAAAATCAGAGATACCAAAGGAACATTTCATGCAAAGATGGGCTCGATAAAGGACAGAAATGGTATGGACCTAACAGAAGCAGAAGATATTAAGAAGAGATGGCAAGAATACACAGAAGAGCTGTACAAAAAAGACCTTCATGACCCAGATAATCACGATGGTGTGATCACTGACCTAGAGCCAGACATCCTGGAATGTGAAGTCAAGTGGGCCTTGGAAAGCATCATTACAAACAAAGCTAGTGGAGGTGATGGAATTCCAGTTGAGCTATTCCAAATCCTGAAAGATGATGCTGTGAAAGTGCTGCACTCAATATGCCAACAAATTTGGAAAACTCAGCAGTGGCCACAAGACTGGAAAAGGTCAGTTTTCATTCCAATCCCAAAGAAAGTCAATGCCAAAGAATGCTCAAACTACCACACAATTGCACTCATCTCACATGCTAGTAAAGTAATGCTCAAAATTCTCCAAGCCAGGCTTTAGCAATATGTGAACCGTGAACTTCCTGATGTACAAGCTGGTTTTAGAAAAGGCAGAGGAACCAGAGATCAAATTGCCAACATCCTCTGGATCATGGAAAAAGCAAGAGAGTTCCAGAAAAACATCTATTTCTGCTTTATTGACTATGCCAAAGCCTTTGACTGTGTCGATCACAATAAACTGTGGAAAATTCTGAAAGAGATGGGAATACCAGACCACCTGATCTGCCTCTTGAGAAATTTGTATGCAGGTCAGGAAGCAACAGTTAGAACTGGACATGGAACAACAGACTGGTTCCAAATAGGAAAAGGAGTTCGTCAAGGCTGTATATTGTCACCCTGCTTATTTAACTTATATGCAGAGTACATCATGAGAAACGCTGGGCTGGAAGAAACACAAGCTGGAATCAAGATTGCCGGGAGAAATATCAATAACCTCAGATATGCAGATGATACCACCCTTATGGCAGAAAGTGAAGAGGAACTCAAAAGCCTCTTGATGAAAGTGAAAGTGGAGAGTGAAAAAGTTGGCTTAAAGCTCAACATTCAGAAAACGAAGATCATGGCATCCGGTCCCATCACTTCATGGGAAATAGATGGGGAAACAGTGGAAACAGTGTCAGACTTAATTTTTCTGGGCTCCAAAATCACTACAGATGGTGACTGCAGCCATGAAATTAAAAGACGCTTACTCCTTGGAAGGAAAGTTATGACCAACCTAGATAGCATATTGAAAAGCAGAGACATTACTTTGCCAACAAAGGTTCGTCTAGTCAAGGGTATAGTTTTTCCTGTGGTCATGTATGGATGTGAGAGTTGGATTGTGAAGAAGGCTGAGCACCGAAGAGTTGATGCTTTTGAACTGTGGTGTTGGAGAAGACTCTTGAGAGTCCCTTGGACTGCAAGGAGATCCAACCAGTCCATTCTGAAGGAGATCAGCCCTGAAATTTCTTTGGAAGGAATGATGCTGAAGCTGAAACTCCAGTACTTTGGCCACCTCATGCGAAGAGTTGACTCATTGGGAAAGACTCTAATGCTGGGAGGGATTGGGGGCAGGAGGAGAAGGGGACAACAGAGGATGAGATGGCTGGATGGCATCACTGACTCGATGGACGTGAGTCTGGGTGAACTCTGGGAGTTGGTGATGGACAGGGAGGCCTGGCATGCTGCGATTCATGGGGTCGCAAAGAGTCGGACATGACTGAGTGACTGATCTGATCTGATATCTCCTTTTAGTAATTACTCTGAAAATTAAGACATATCTCCTTTGTTTATTTGAGTCTAATATAAATAAGTATTTTTACAATTTCTCAGACATTCTCAGGCCTATTAAACTGTAATTTATCTTTCTTTAGCCTTTTGTTTTTAATGTTGATTCATTTAAACCTACGTATATTTAAAACCCCATAGAAAATTATTGTTATCGTTTTCAATATTCATTTAGATTTACTCACTACTTTTCCTGTGACTCTTCAATCGTCTCTGCATTTCTGTCTGGGATTATTTTCCTTTTGCCTAAATCGTCCCCTTTAGTATTTAATTTAGTTGGATCTCCTGAGTTTTATTTTGTTTAAAAATACCTTTGTTTTACTTGTTATTAGCTACATTGTGTGGTATGCAGGATCTTAATTCCCAGACCAGGGCTAGATCCTGTGCCCCCTGCATTGGGAGTGCAGAGTCTTAACCATTTGACTTCCAGGAAAGTCCTCTTTATTTCATTTTTGTATTTGAAGAATATTTTCAGTATTATAGAGTTCTAACTTGGACATAAGTTCCTATTTTTTTTTGTTTCCATCATCTCTGTTGAAAAGTCAATTCTCATTCTATTGCTTTCTTGCAGTTAATGTTTTTTCTTTTTTTCTGATGCTTTTGAAATAATTTTTGTTTCTTTTTAAATTAAAAAATATTACTGCAAACATGTTGTTTATGGTAAAATAAAAGACAATCTCTTAAAACCTTTACTATTTCATTTGTTCTCAGATGAGGAAAACTTTTTATATTTTTATTGTACTGTGATATGCTTAGCTGTGATTTTCTTTGTATTTTTCCTGTTTGGGGTTCTCAGAAGTCCCTGAAACTCTGTCTTAATGTTTTTACTTATTCTGGAAAATATTTCTCCAAATATTGCTTCTTTTGCATTCTCTATTCTTTAATTCTGGGACTCCAATTTATTACATATGTTAGAGCTTTTTTTTTTTTTTTTTTAAACTATGTCTCATGTTTTTTTAGCTTCTTTTCTGGTTTCCCATTTCATTTATTCTCTGGATTTGATCTGGTTATTTCCTTCTGACTTACATCCTGTTGTACCAATATTTTTTTAAAAGCTGTATCTGATCTACTGTTAAACATTTTATTAAATTCTTAATTTCAGTTTTTATATATTCCAAATTTTTATGTATTCAAAATTTTATTTATTCCTAGAATTTTGACTTGGTTTTGATTTTATAGATTTAAGTTCTCTGGTGAGATTATTTTGCCATCTGTTTCCTTGACTATGTTCAGCATAATTATTTTAGGTAACTAATATCAGGATTGTGTGTGTGTGTTAGTTGTTGAGTCATGTCTGAATCTTTGCGACCACATGGACTATAGCCTGCCAGGCTCCTCTGTCCATGAAGTTCTTCAGGCAAGGATACTGGAGTGGGTAGCCATTCTCTTCTCTAGGGGATATTCCTGACCTAGGGATTTAACCTGGGTCTCCTGCATTGTATGTAGATTATTTACCATCTGAGCCATCAGAGAAGCCCCAATATGTGGATTATGTCTGAGGTTTTTTTTTGTTTTTTCTTTTGGCATTCCCACCCTCTCCCCGCTCTGTAGACAGAGCAGCCTGGTGAGCTACAGTCCATGGGTTTGCAAAAATTCAGTGACTGAGTGACTGAGAATGTACCCATGCACACATGCATAATACTCACCATGGGAGGGGAAGGCTGGGAAAAGAACCAGGCCTTGGGTTGAATGCTTTAGGGGCTTCCTCCAAGGCTAGCCTGATGGTAACCCTCATCATGTTCAGCATGGTAGGCTGGTGACAAGTGGGGATTCCAGCATCAAAGGGACAAAGCTATAGATTCTAGGTGTATGCTGCTGCTACTAAGTCACTTCAGTCACGTCTGACTCTTTGTGACCCTATGGATTGTAACCAGCCAGGCTCTTCTGTCCATGTAATTCTCCAGGCAAGAATACTGGAGTGGGTTGCCATTCCCTTCTCGAGGGGATCTTCCTGAACCAATGGATTGAACCTGGGTCTCCTGCATTGTGGGCAGATTCTTTAACATCTGAGCCATCAGGTCCATACTGTCTGAGTCATCAGGTCTAGGTGTTTGGTTTTAAGCAAGCCTTGCTTCCCTCATCTTTTAAGGAGGTTGATGAAACCTCCCTTTCAGGTCAGGAGGGCCAGATGTTATGATTCATGGAGACTGTTTTCGAAGTTCAGTCAGTTGTGTCACTCAGTCGTGTCCGACTCTTTGCAACCCCGTGGACTGTAGCACGCCAGGCTTCCTTGTCCATCACCAACTCCTGGAGCTTGCTCAAACTCATGTCCATCGAGTCGGTGATGCCATCCAACCATCTCATCCTTTGTCATCCCCTTCTCCTCCTGCCTTGAGTCTTTCTCAGCATCAGAGACGGTACAAATGACCCCAGAGGGTAGGAACAGCCACACATCAAGGCAATCTATTTTCTCTTGGGCTAGGTTTTTAGTATGCCTGGTATATTTTGGCAGACTACCAGACGTTGTGTAAAAAATCATAGAGGTTCTAGATATTGTAGAGGCTCTGTCCTTTGGCAGGAAGCTACTGTAGGAATGGATTGCCTCTATCGACTCAGGGACTAAATTGATGAAGGGTTGGATTATGATCTTTGTAATGCTCAGTCTGCCTCTAATTCTGTCCCCATTCCTCTGGACCCAGAGCTTCCAGATGGGAACCAGAACTCTTTACTAGGGTATTTCCTGATTGGTGACCTTCACCTCCAATTTCATATTGAAATATTAGGAGAATGCCAAAAACTCAACTTAGCTTTTCAACTGCTCTTTGGATTCTAAAAAAGGAAAAATTGGTGCCATGGTTTTGGATCACTTCTCATTAAGTCCTTTTTTTGGGGGACAAATTTTGAACTCTTACCTCTTACAGGTTTTGACATCCCCAAATGCTCATTTTTGTGTTCCTCCCTCATGAGGCCTCCTAACTCTGTGATGCCTCACCTGCTTTTTAGCAACTACCTTCTGCTCTGCTTCTGATGCTTAATAGTCATTGGCGCCCCAATGGAAAAAGTGATGTCAGGCTTAAACTCACTGAACTTCCCTCCTTTCTAGGACTTTTGTACCTCCAGTCCTGGCTGCTCCTTGATGCTTTCAAATAGATTTTTTTTTTTTTTTGGCTCCACCAGGTCTTAGTTGTGGCACACAAGATATTTGTTGCCACATGTGGGATCTTTAATGGCGGCATGTGGGATCTAGTTTCCTGACCAGGGATGGAACCCAGCACCCCTGCATTTACAGCATGGAGTCTTAACCACTGAACTATCAGGAAAGTCCCTCAAATAGAATTTTTGAATGTTTGTATTTTATCCAGCTTTTCTAGTAATACTTGTTGGGAATGTTGTCTGCCTCAGTTACTCCACGGCTGCACTTGAAAGTTCCGTGACTTTTTTTTTTTCTTCTGAACACCTTCTCTTATACAACCTTTGTGTTTTATTTATGCTTCTGGTCCTTCGCGGTTTCTACTTTCTGCATATTGCCTACCAGGGCTGCTGGTCTTGCAGCAGGGCTGTGTGTTCAGTGTAATTGGTGTCTCCTGTGGTTGTGTGATGTGGAGGCCCTGACATTCACCCTGTGAGGCTCGGCATGATCTGGCTTTGTGCTTATTCCCTCAGCGACACTTTCCAGCCTCTCAGCATTGGCAAATATGCTTAGAACCCAGAATGGGCAAGGGAGATCTTCTGGGAGGCCTTTCTCAACACTTCAGCCGAGTCCTCTTAGAAAATTCTCATTAGCATGTTATATTATTTCATCCCAGTGCTTCTCACAAGTGTACTTTCCCACTGATTTGTGGAACTGACTGAGTAATTTTTCTATTCTCCAGAATGTGGTCTGAAATGTGAAAACAGTGACCTTGTTGGTCATGTTTACCACTGTATTCCTTGTATCCACCACAGTGCCTAGCCCACATTTAACAAATCAGTTTGAGCCTTATAATGATGGGTGATGAAAAGGAGGGGATAAAAACCAACATTCATTAAAAATTTATCATTTTATTTAACCTTATCATCTTATTCTAAGGTTCACCTTAACTCTTTGAGGCAGATGGCACTTCCATTTTGCATAGCGTAGACTATGGCTTAGAGAAGTTATGTTATTTCCCCAAAGTCACGCGGTTGATAAGTGCCCAATCTAGAATTCAGTCCTAGTCCTACCTGATTCAGAAGGGACCCCAGCATTATGAATTGTTAAATACTTCTCATTCTTCCAAGCTTTTTGTATTTTCTTCCTTTTTTATTGACTTTTTAATCTTTATCTGAAACTGCTAGAATTTTGGATACTCCTAAAAAAACTCAAAAAAAAAAAAAAAAGAAAAAAGCATATAGAGGAGAGGTTGAAAATTTCTTTCTGTTACTTCAAAAACAAAATGAGATGCCTTTTATATTTGGATGGAAAGGTTATGGAGGTCAATCTAGATTGTTGTGTGAACTCCTTAATTCCCAAGTGGTTCAGTTGAGGATGAGCATTGAGTTCTTTAATGACTACTGGTTAAGTTCAATTAAAAAGAGGTACTTTCAGTCATAGCAGTGACTATTTAGTGAGCAGCTACTATGTGCCATGCACTACGCTGGTCACTTTACATAATTTCTCTTCAGTGATTGAAATGCTTTTGGAAAATAGGCATTATTATTCCTATTGTGCAGGTTTGAAAATTGAGACTAACCAAATTAAACTGTTTTCGGAAGCTTCAGAGTCAGAATTTGAACTCCTTTATGGACTTCCATAAAGATTGCTTATTTCAGTATATAGCACTCAAGCCATCAAGTCTGGAACACAGAAGGAGCTTAGTAAACGTCGTTTGCTTTTTTCAGGTCAGTGATGATACAGCGAGCTTCCCAGGAAACAACCACGAAGTCTTACAATACAGCTTCTTTATGTCTTGCCAAGGAATGTGAATAGCATCTCCAAACTGACCCTTTGGAAAACCTTGAAGGTTCTGAGTGACAGCAGTTTCCGAGTGGCAAATAAGGATCACGCCAGTCTCAACTGCAGGCTGTACTCTGCTGTTTTCTCCAAATATTTTCTGGTTGCAAATGTCATTGATCCAACAGTTGATTTCCCGAGACACATTAGTTCCAAGCTGGTGCAATATGAAAGTCTCCTCCTAAGGAAATTGGCCTTGTGAGTGGCTGTCTCCTGGGAAGATCATGCTGTACTCATTGCTTTACTAATATGATGAAGAGGCCGCAAATACAATTAGCGGGCCTGGTTGGTGATTTTCCAATAATGATATTTGGGGTGTATTATTGGTTTAGCTGTAATTGAGCTTAGGATGATCTGAAAACGTCTAAACCAGAGTGAAAGTCATCCGCAGCTTGGCTCCAGTGTAGATGCTCATGAGTGAGGTGGGCTGATTACTCTTGGATGTGCTGAGCCTGGGGGCATGGGCTCCTGGATGGATGTGGCTTCTCTCAAATTTTGCTTCTTTTCACACCTTCACAAGTAAGGTGACAACTTTGTCATAATCTACCCTCTCCCGAATCCCACCCCATTTCTTATCATTTGGAGTTTACTATATATTTTGTAGCTCTCTTATTTCTCATACAAGTTTGTTCAGTGTATGTTAAAGTCATCTTTGATAGGGTTGTTAATGCTAGCTGTGAGAATAGGCAAGACCTGAAATCTCAGTGATCGAATATCACAAAGGTTTGTTTTTTGCTCACATAAAGCCTCAGGTGGGTTGGCAAAGGCTGTCCTCCACCTGGTGATTCAGGGATCCAGGTTCCTTCCATCCTGTGGCATCATCACCTCTGTACGTATCTGTTGGGAGACAGTTCTCCCTGGATTTCTTGGGTTCTTGTATGGTCTGGACCTTCCCAAGGAAAGGGTGCTGAGAGGCTGTTCAAGGCTGTTGAATAGCAAACTGAAGATACAGAACCTTTCTCTTCCTGGAGACATTCCAAGAGGAGAAAGTTCCCTTCTTCCCTGGTGGTCAAGTGGTTAAGATTCTGTGCTTCCACTGCAGGGGACATGGATCAAATCCCTGGTTGGGGAACTAAGATCCCATAAGTTGTTCAGTATGAGCAAAAAAAACAACAAACAAACAAAACACAAAAACACATGAAAGTTTGCTTCTCTTCCTGGAGGATATTTGGTTACCTTCTAGGCAGGAAACATAGAGACAAGCTCCATGTCCCAGAGACATTTACTTACTTTCCAGAGTAAGAAGTAATCTTTCTCCACAGGGGTGAATAGGCAGGTAACCAGCAGCTTGATAGAAATTCAGCATCTCCCACATTCAGGGTTCTTCTCCAATGCTATAAGCCAAGTAGAGGAGGCCAGACTCTTCTCACTACATTCTGCTACCTAGTGTTGTAAACATACCTTCTTTTCTTCTCCCACCCAAACCTCTTTCATTAGGGGCTGTAATGGGTCCCAAGGAAATAAATTCTAGATTGCAACAGAGAATTACAGTGCAATTTATGGGTAAAGAAGGGGCCAGTTACAGGTCAGCTAATAGTGAGGAGATGCATTTGAAAGTCTCCTCAAGGCCTTATTAAAATTAATACTCTACTACTATATGATTATCAATGTAATTTTCCAACACTGAGGGCACTGCTGCTGCTGCTGCTGCTAAGTCGCCTCAGTCGTGTCCGACTCTGTGCGACCGCATAGACGGCAGTCCACCAGGCTCCCCCGTCCCTGGGATTCTCCAGGCAAGAACACTGGAGTGGTTTGCCATTTCCTTCTCCAATGCAGGAAAGTGAAGAGTGAAAGGGAAGTCGCTCAGTCGTGTCCGACTCTTATCGACCCCATGGACTGCAGCCTCCCAGGCTCCTCCGTCCATGGGATTTTCCAGGCAAGGGTACTGGAGTGGGGTGCCATTGCCTTCTCTGGAGGGCACTGGTAGTTTGCAAATATAACACTATGGCAAATTCATTATTTAAAGGCTGAGTATGTTAAATCATAAAATGCAAAAGATTTCTTAGTAAGCCCATTCAAATCCACAAATATTTTTGAGTGCTTGGACACTTGGGATACATTGCACCTGAACAAGATACTATTACTCTCTCTCAGAAACCTGTGGTATGCAGTCAAATTTATTACATTAAGCTCAAAGGAATACGCATCTGTTCTTAAATCTACTCTGTCCCCTGTATTATGGGGCTTCCCTGGAGGCTCAGTGGTAAAGGATTTGCCTGCCAACACAGGAGACACAGAAGACACAGGTTCAATCCTTGGGTCAGGAAGATCCCCTGGTGGGAGAAGTAGCAGCCCACTCCAGTATTCTTGCCTGGAAAATCCCACGGACAGAGGAGACTGGTGGGCTGCAGTCCACGGGGTCTCACAGAGTTGGACACGACTGAGTGACTGAGCACACATGGACCCCTTTATTATGGGCTCGTGATTCCTACCCAGTGTTTTCTGTAAATATTCTTTCCACTTTCCAGTCCTGTCTCTTGATCCGTTTCTATTTCTTTAGGATCTACAAGTTGCCTAATAATTAAGTAGGGACTATGCTGGGCAAGACTTCTTTGGTTGGGGGTGATAGAAACCAACTCAAGCTGGCTCAGGTCACAAAAGGGGATGTTTAGTGAATCATATGAATGAACTGTCAGTGTAAGCTTCAGGCTCAGCTGGATCCAGGGACTCAGATGATGACATCAGGACTGTCTCTTTCCAACTCTGTTTTCTTCTATACTGACCTTTTCCATATGGTAACCCCAGCAGTTCCATTATATATATATTTGTTTATTTATTTGGCAACACACAATCTTGGAAATGAAGAAATCCCCTGTACTTAAGTTTTTAAAAAATGTCTTTGATCGAATCAATCACCCTGATCAAGGAGAGGAAAATATTTTGGCCAGATATGGGTCACAAGTTGTTATGGGTTGAGTTTTATCTCCCCCAGATTCATGTGTTGAAGTCCTAACCACACCCCCTCCCCCAGTATCTCTTAAACGTGACTATATTTTGGAGGTAGGCTCTTTAAAGAGGTAATTGTGGTAAAATGAGAGCACATGGGTAAGCCTCAATCCAATATGACTGTTATCCTCATAAGAAGAGGAAATTAGGACTGAGACATGCAGAGGGAGACCATGTGAAGACAGGGAGAAGATGGCCATCTGCAAGCTAAGAAGAGAGAGACAGACCTCAGAAGAAATTAATCCTGCCAACACCTTGATCTCAGACCTCTAGCCTCCAGAACTTGGAGAAAATTTTTGTTGTTTAAGCCACCCAGTCTGTGACATCCTAGTAAACTAATATTAATACATAGTTTCAGCCCTGAAATTGAGGCAAATTTATTTAGTCCCTCTTGAACCTCCCTATTAGTAGACAGGGTGGTTACTCAAAGGAAACCCAAGAGGCTATTACTACAAGGAATAATAATTGCCTAGTAGGGGAACAAATCCAGATTGTCCATCATCTGTGTCAGATTATTAATAATTATCAGATATTCATTATGTGTTAGGGCTTGAGAACACCTTATACTTAATATAAAAACCTGATTGCTGCTGCTGCTAAGTTGCTTCAGTCGTGTCCGACTCTGTGCGACCCCATAGACAGAAGCCCACCAGGCTCCCCCATCCCTGGGATTCTCCAGGCAAGAACACTGGAGTGGGTTGCCATTTCCTTCTCCAATGCAGGAAAGTGAAGAGTGAAAGGGAAGTCGCTCAGTCGTGTCCGACTCTTAGCAACCCCATGGACTGCAGCCTCCCAGGCTCCTCCGTCCATGGGATTTTCCAGGCAAGAGTACTGGAGTGGGGTGCCATTGCGTTCTCCAAAAACCCCATTAGGTGGATACTATTATTTCCCTCACTTAACAAATGAGAAAACTGAGGCACAGCAAGTTATATGACTTATCCAAGGTCACTCAGTGAGCAAGCAGCAGAGCCAGGATTTACATCCATACCTGTTTGGCTATAAAAACCACAGACTTTTACCACTATTCTCTTTTGAAAACCAATGATACTGTTAGCTTCTGATGCTCTTGCTTTTTGTCTTCCCAAGAATGAAAATGCTCTGACTTGAGGCATGGGAAGGATGTATGTTAATATGTTAATTAAGGAAAATTCACTGTTTGCAGAATTCAGAAGTCTTTTTTTCAGAACTGTTTCCTATCTGGGCAAGCCTTTGATTGATTCAAGTTAATTAGCTTTGCAGAACATGAAGTAATTGCTGTTGTTCCTCAAAATTGAGGCTAGGAAGATACCCAGTGACCTGTAACCACCTCAGCCCTGACCCCTAAGTCTGAGGATCAGAACTCCAAAGGCTCAGCAAAGAGACAAGATGGAGAAATTCATCATTTCAGCTGCTGCTTTCCCTCTTGTGTGTTTACTCTGTTTTCTGTCCCATGATTAACAACACAAGCCTCATGCCTGTCTGAATTGGTGGACTAACATCTACAGTTGTGTAAGGAATCTGTCCTGAATTTTATAAATAGGATTTCCAGTTTGAACTATGTAGGCTGATATTTGAGCATTTCACTTAGGAAACAAATTTAGAAAACCTCAGACCCATTCATGGTCATTGTGTTTTTTTCCAAGTGGTTCTGATATTTGTGTTGAAACCATCCAGTGATCCTATATATATATATATATATATATATATATATATATATATATATATATATCCTAATAGTCTTTTGCAAGATTTATTGGTTGCAAGAAAGGGCAATCCATACAAGTTAATTCACAAACAAAATCCAAGGGGTCTTTGTTGTTGAGTGTTTATCATCTGAGTCCTGGAGATGATGGAGTTCTTTAGAGATATAATAGTTGTCCTTCAAATCTTATAGTAATTATATAACATTAATTGTTAAAATTTAATGATTGACACTAGCATGAATCCTTTTCTACAACACCATCTACCTGTGGCTCAGTCTCTCTAAAGCATCCCCTGAATTTTGAGTGCCCATCACAAGTTCTGGGAAGGGTTGCTGTTTCTTATAACCAGTGAGTCCTGTCAAAGAGAATCAGCCTCTCACTGACGGTCTGACCCTGGTACCTACACAGTGTAAACCAGCTGCAAATGCTTGATTGAAAATCTTGCCCAAAGTGCAGGATTCCATGAGGTTGATGCCACGTGCTTAAAGAACAGGAAAACCACAGACAACCCTTGGGAGTCCAGTGGTCTTAGGACAATCAATACTGATGCTCAGCTGGAACCCACAGATTCAGCCACGATGGCTGTTGCAGTGACTGGGCTGGTCATTCGATACTGACATACTAGTTATTCAGTGTTTTTATTATCCCCTCCCCCCAAAGAGTTAACAGTTGAAGGAAAAAAAAAATGACAAGGAAAGTGACACGGTGAACACTTCAAAAGAGAAAGATTTAAATATCAAAAGATTCCAGAAGGCCTTGGGAAAAATTGGTGAAGCCCTTGAATATTTTTTTAAATGACCTTTTTGCTATCATCCTATGAAAGCCAAAGCTGAAATGAAGGATTTTGTCAGAAAAATCACACCAAAAAACCCCCCTGACTACTTAATTTACTTTTCACTCTTCATAAGAATTCATGTGTCATTGAAGTGGTAACCTAAATTGTGTTAGGTTGATAAGCTTTAGTTTCATTTTTCAAGATAAAATTCCAGCTCAAATATCCCCCACGTTTTTTTTTTTTTTGGCCACTCTGTGTGGCATATGGGATCTTAGTTCCCTGACCAGGGCTCAAACCTGTGGTCCTTGCATTTGGAGTTCAGAGTTTTAACCACTGCACAATTTGCTATGAAAATTTGGGTATAGTATCAAGTCACTGTAGACATCTTCTACCAAGATTGATTTTTACCTCAAGGGTAACCAAAAAACCAGGGAGGAAAGTCCCTCCTGCCTTTCCTCATGGAGCTGATCGATCTTTCTCTTCCACTTCTGGCCATGACCACTCCATTCTCTGCCTCTCTCTGCACATCTGTGCTTCTGCTCACCCACAGGGTACCTGTCAAGGCATCCATGCTTTATATCATATATCTATCTCCCCTTCCTATTACATGCCCTTGGCCATAAGGATTGGTTAAAAGATGAGCATTTTGCTCAATGTGGACCCATATCAGTCAGAAGAAAGAGTTTTGTTTAAAGAGTTAGGGAACGGGCTTCCCCAGGGGCTCAGTAGTGAAGAATCTGCCTGCCAGTGCAGGAGACATGGGTTCGATCTCTGATCTGGGAGGATCCCACATGCCGCGGGGCAACTAAACCCCTGCACCACAACTTCTGAGCCCATGCTCTAGAGCCTGCGAACCACAGCTACTGAGCCCATGTGCCACAATTACTGAAGCCTGCACGCCCTAGAGCCTGTGCCCCACAATAAGAGAGTAGCCCCCTCACCACAACTGGAGAAAAGCCCTCACGGCAACGAAGACCCAGCACATGCAAAAACAATGAATAAATAAAAATAAATAAAATTTAAAAATAAAGAGTTAGGGGAGGAGAAACTAGGGGGATGTGCACCTGAAGTTGTTGGCAGCCTGTCCTGTTGAGAAATGAAGCAACCTGGAGGAGATCAGGACCAAGATGTGGAGAGAAAATAGGTCCTGCTGACAATGTTTGAGTTGCTGGAGCCTGCCATTCCTGAAACTGGCATGACTCCCTCCAACTTCTGGCCACTTTTTCCTCCTTTTGCATTGGCAGGATTGTATAGGGTTTTATGTAACTTTTACCAAAAAAGCTGTAACTGACACAACATGCTTATTTGATTATGATAGTAATAATCCCTCTTAACCATTCCAAGATACTTCCAGCCGTCATTCCATCTGATTCTCTCAGCGACCCCGGGATCAAGACAGGGCAAGAAGGATAATCATCTTGATGAAGATGGCTGCCAGGTTTAGGGGGCTACGGTGATGCTTTCTCAAGCACTTGGAAAACACAGGGAGTGAAGATTGCCTTTCTGAGCATTAAACCAAGAACTCAATATATTATAGATCAAAGCAGAGCAGTACAAAGTCACCTCAAAGAGGCAGGATGGCTCCAAGACCTGCAAAACTTGTCTGTCACGTGATTGAAGGTATTAACACGTTTAAGGCAAGGTTGCATCCATCATCATCTGCCCAGTGGAGGCCCAGAGGACAGAGTTGCAAATGCCGACCTTGGCAGTGCAGCCACTGCAGCTTGTCCCAGTGGACAGGGGGTCTTGCTCTTTCCAAGGCTGTATTTAGGGAAGTGCTTTCAGTTGCAAGTCATATAAAAGCATACTGATAACTGTGGTCAATTAAAGGTGGCTGGAACTGCTTTGCCATTCCTCCTGTTAAGAAGCAGCGTCTCCTTCCTTTTCTCTTAAATTGAGCTTACCCTCTGATCTACTTCGAAAAACAGAATGGAGTGGAAGTGATGCTCTATAATTTCCGAGTCTAGGCTGCAAAAGATCTGCAACTTCTACTTTTGCACACTTGGAAGATTCCATTTTGTGACCCAGCTGCCTTGTTGTGAGAAACCCAAGTCATACAGAGAAAGGCTGAGCTACCAGCCAGCTGCCAGTCACGTGCGTGAGCTCCTTTGGGCATTCGACTCAGTCGAGCTTCCAGATGATTGCAACTCCAGTCAATACCATGTGGAGAGAATAACTGTCCTGCTGAGCCCAGTGAACTCACAGAATCATGAGAGATTATAATGGCTGTTTAAAGCTGCTTAATTTTGAAGTGATTTGTAGTTGTGCAATGGAAAATTGAAACAACGAAGCTTAAGCGACAAAGACATTTAATGGTGTTCTCTAATGGGAAGTCCAGATGTAGGAAGTTTCAGGTTTGGTGCATCAGGTCAACAATATTATGAATGATCCATACCCTTTTTTTTCTTCCCATTCCATAAATCTTAGCACATTGACTTTTCATCTCCCTCATGGTCGAAAGATGGCTCTGGCTATCATATATTTTTAAGCAATAGGAAAGGGAAGGAGGTAGTACCAGTGAGCTCTTCTCTTGCCTCTGTACTTTTCACCAGAAAGGCAGGTATCTTCTCAGAAGCCCCTAAGATGACTTCCCATTATGTATCACTGGCCAGATATGGCAACCCTTAGTTCTAAGGAAAGTGAGTGTATGTTGATCTAATCTCTATGTTAAACAGCCTTTGGAAAGGGAGTTGGCAATTGCCTCTCAACAATGACCAAAATCTCTGCCACAAGATGGAGGCAGATATTGCTGCCAATTGACTTCTAAGAGTTATGAACACCTGACTGGTTGATAAAGGAGTACAACAGGGCTGTATATTGTCATCCTGCTTATTTAACTTACATGCTGAGTTTGCTGTATTCCCCTGTGCTGTACAAAATATTGTTGTATGTTATTTAGTCACTAAGTTTTGTCTGACTCTTTTATGGCCCCATGAACTGTAGCCCACCAGACTTCTCTGTCCATGGGATTTCCCAGGCAAGAATACTGGAGTGGATTGCCATTTCCTTCTCCAGGGGATCTTCCCAACCCAGGTATTGAGCCCACGTCTCCTGCATTGGCAGGCACATTCTTTACCTCTATGCCACCAGGGAAGCTCTATTATGCAAAATACATCATGTGAAATGCTAGGTTGGAAGAATCACAAGCTGGAATCAAGATTGCCAGGAGAAATATCAACAACCTCAGATATGCAGATGTTACCACTCTAATGGGAGAAAGTGAAAAGGAACTAAAGGGCCTTTTGATGAGGATGAAACAGGACAGTGAAAAAGCTGACTTGAAATTCATCATTCGAAAAACTAAGATCATGGCATCCAGTCCCATCACTTCATGGCAAATCAAAGGTGAAAAAGTGAAAACAGTGACAGAGTTTATTTTCTTGGGCTCCTAAATCACTGCAGATGATGACTGCAGCCATGAAATTAAGACACTTGCTCCTTGGAAGGCAGGTTATGGCAAACCTAGACAGCATGTTAAAAAAGCAGAGACATCACTTTGCCAACAAAGTACAGTCAAAGCTATGGCTTTTTCAGTAGTTGTGTATAGATGTGAGAGTTGGACCATAAAGAAGGCTGAGTGCTAAAGAATTGATGCTTTCAAATTGTGGTGCTGGAGAAGACTCTTGAGAGTCTCTTGGAAGGAGGTCAAACCAGTCAACCCTAAAGGAAATCAGTCCTGAGTATTCATTGGAGGGACAATGTTGAAGCTGTAGTTCCAATACTTTGGCCACCTGTGCCAACTCATTGGAAAACACCCTGATGCTGCGAAAGATTGAAGACGAAAGGAGAAGGGGGTGGCAGAGGATGAGATGGTTAGACAGCATCATTAAGTCAGTTGACATGAATTTGAGTAAACTCCAGGTGATAGTACAGGAAAGGAGAGCCTGGCATGCTGCAGTCTGTGGGGTTGCAGAGAGTCGGACATGACTTAATGACTGAACAACAGATTATGATCCCATCTGAACTATCTTTCCCATGAAATGCTTGTTCCCAGTCATTTGAGTTAACTGCCACTAAATATTCAGTGGATACATCTGTCTTTCTTTGTCCCAATTTTATTCAGCAAGAAACCAGATTATTATTTATTTCCCCAGACTGGTCTTCTTACCAGGAGAGAATGCACTGATTGTGTAGACTTTCTGAACCAATTCCTACTGTAGTCATTTCTCTTTGCACATGATCAAGTTGTCATCTGGTTTACACATTGGTGTGTAAATAAGAAGTGTGGCTAATGAGATGATACCACACTCAGTGTGCTGAGAAAGCCAGGTTTCCATGTTTGCAATGATCTGAGTGCAATCACTCAACCTTCATTGTGTCACAGAAATCTCCTTTGAAGACGGCTTCCAGTCATTTCTTCTGGTGGGGGCACAACCAGTGACTGAGAGAAGACATCCAGAATTTCTACAGAGATGAGACTGAATCGGGGCTGAGTGGCCATTTGTCATGCTCCCGGACCTCCTGAATACACAGAGACCCTAGCAACTTCAGGCTTATGGAGATGTTTGACCTCACAACCCAGATTTTATGATTCTATCCTGATTTAAAACTGTCTTGTTAACCTTAAAATATCAGTGTGTGTAATGGTTCAGAGCACCAGCTTAGGTTTGTCTGGAGGATCGACCACATATTGACTGTGTGACCTTGGGAAAATGTTTTCCTCTCTCTGAGTGTCAGTTTTCTCATCTGTAAAGTGGAACTGATTTTCAGGCCTCTGCCTTGCAAGGCTGCCATGAGAACAACAGTGTGTTGTATGCAAAGTGCTTGGCAGAGTATCAGTCTGGAGCTGGTGCTCACTAGGTGAGAGCTGTTTTTATTTTCACAGACCTTGTGTCCCTACTGGAGGTCAGAAAACCTAGTCACCCCCGGCCGTGCTGCTCCATCCTTATAGGCCTGACTAATACATTCCAGTAATAATGCAGTGAGTGTCAGCGGTGCGCGAAACACAGTGCTTGCATTGAGGGGGATAAAGAAATGTAAGACATGCTCCCTGAGCTCAGAGAAGTTATAACCTGGTTGGAGAGGCAATATTTAAAAACATGAAATGGTTAAGTAACCGTGCCCGACACATCAAGATGATGGAGAAGCCCCAGGTGCAATGGCAGCTGCTTCCATACCGCTTGTCCTGTCCCGGTGAAGTGGGAATAGCCGTTGTCTTGGAGTCAGACAGACTTTCCTGGACACTCCCCATCCTAGGCTGGGTTAGAGACACCGCCGCTGCCCCCCACTCCCCACCCCGCCCCGCCCTGCCCTTGGGATATCCCCTTTGATGGTACTTACTGTGCTGAAATGTAATTGTTCACTGTCCAGTCTTCTCTGTGAAGTTGGGAACAGAAGAAGTCATTCGTTCATTTTTAATGGGTATCTGCTCTATGCCAAGCAGTGTTCTAGGCAATGAGAACAAGACAACCATTGTGTATATTCTTAAAAACATCAGTTGGGTTATGTGGAAAGATGATAAATAAGTAAATATATAGACATACTGAAAGACAAGGTAGTGGAGGAGTAAGTGGATGTGGAGTAAATCTTTCTCCATGGATGCGTCAGGAATATACCTTCAGACACAGAAGATCTTTCAGAACGCCTGCTGAGAGTGGGCAAGAGCCCCTGACCACCGGAAAGGAATATACAGATCCATGCAAAACTCCGTGGGTCAAGTTTTGACTGAAGATGATAGCATCATGGATTTTCTAACCTACCAATGTTTTCTAAACTTGTCAGATAGTGACAATCACCAGGATACTTGTTATAGTTTATAGATTATCCATTCAATATGAACAGTTTGTGTTGGACTCTTGAGAATCTATTTTTTTTTAACATGAAGTCCAGGTGATTCTTATTTTTCGACACACTTAACTGCATCTCTATACTATTTTAATGAATAAAAAATTGGGGGGAAAAACCAACATAGACATATACTGAGTTGGGTGATGGTTAAGTGCTAGGAAGAGATTTCAAGCTAGATGAGGTGTGTTGTAAACAGGCAGATGCTTCACCCACAGAGCCCATCAAGGAAGGACTTGCTGGTCAGCTGTGGGAGGGAAGTCAGCAGACAGCCTGCGCCTGTCAGCTCCTTCAGGGTCGGCCTGAGCCGCAGAGCCACCTTACCAGGCTCACACCCTTTCCGGGACAACCTGCATCCAGGGACTATGACTGGAGGAGGTACATTTCAGGCTGACTCAGGACATCTGGGGGGATAATATGTGCTTGCAGAGCTCTTCATCTGTATGAACAAGGCTTTGTTGAAACTCTGTCATGGTTGATCTTTTCCCCTTTCCTCAAACCTGCTTTTCTCCCCTATATTTCACAATCTGTCACTGTTTGCTTCAGGACAACCCAACATGCGACAAGGGGATGGAGCCTCGGGGCATGGGAAGGGCTTGCCAGCTGGATAAGGTGGTCAGGGAAGTCCTCCCTGAGAAGGTGACATTTAAGCAGAGACCACAAAAGAGGGAGTTAGTTATGCAAAGATCTGGAGGAACAGAGTTTCAGGCAGAAGGAACAACAAGTACAAAAGCCCTAGGATAGGAGTACACTTGGCACATCTGAGTATCAGTGGCAAAGCAACCCAGAGTGCAAGCCCAGGAACAGAGGGTGACTGTTGGAAGGGTCAGCTGGAAGTCACTTGTACACAGACATCTCTATCATGTATCCCTAGTGCCCATACACCGAATGCCCTGAATAAATGTCTATCAACCTGACTGTACTGTTGTTCCAGCTTCTCTTCTCTCTCCTCACATGACCTTGAACAAGTAGTTGCTCAGCCTTGCAGTGCCATGGTTTCCACACATGTAATCAATCAGTGGTGAAAGTGGGACTCTCGGACTTCCCTGGTGGCACAGTGGTAAAGAATCCACCTGCCAATGCAGGAGACACTGGTTCAATCCCTGATCTGGGAAGATCCCACATGCCTTGGAGCAACTAAGCCTGTGCACAACTACTGAGCCTGTGCTCTAGAGCTCGAGAGCTTCAACTGCTGAACCCCGCACACCCTAGAGCCTGTGCTCTGCAACAAGAGAAGCCATTGCAAAGAGAAGCTATTACAACCAGAAGCCCGCACACTGCAGCTAGAGAGTAGCCTCCACTTGCTGCAACTAGAGAAAAGCCCATACGGCACTGAAGACCCAACGGGGCCAAAAATAAAATAAATAAATCCATAAAATTATATTAAAAAAAAGAAAGTGGGAATTGGAGCTCTGGCTTAGAGCTCTTGCTCCTGGACCATTTTCTCTTCTCGCAATTCCTACTCCCTTCTCCCCTCTCCCTCCAGGCATCTGGAGCATGCCCGGTCCCACCTCCATGATCCCAGCAGCTTTCCTACTGGGAAGGTGGTTTCTCTGGGCAGCTTACCCTCCAATTCCAGAGCTCCTGAGCTGAGAAGCAGCCAGGCTGGGGCAGTGGGTGGGGGAGGTGGCAGAACCAGGAGGGAGAGTTAGATTACTCTCCTCTGATAATAAATAAACCCGATTAAGGCATCCCTGCATCCGTGAGGCAGGGTGCTCCTTTGGAGGGTCTTTTTGCTTTGATAAAAACTGCAATATCTGAAAATTGTCTCGGGCACCCGAGAACTCCCATTTTATGACTTGCACGTGCCTGGGATAAATTGCTTTCGCTGCCTTTTTATATATAATTCAGGTCCTTATGGATGCTGGTGGGATGCGTAACACTCTCCTGTAATGATTTATTCATCTGGGGAAGCAAGAGTTCCCCCACTGGGTTGTGCCCCGCCTGTCTGACAGCTTGAAAGGTTGGCGCTGCAGGCATGTGTTGGGTTTGCCTCCAAGGAGTCCGTTTTGGCCGGTGAGCTGTCCTGGAAAGCAGGTCTGGCTGGGTGAGGGCCACTCATCCATCATGAGACTTTCTCTGAGGCAATCACTGGCTGAGCTAAACGACTTTGCAGGTTTGACTGCAGGCTCCCTCATCACCACCTTGGGGGTATGGGGGTACTCATAACCCAATTTTACAGCTGAGGAAATGAGGTTCAGAGAAGTTATGTGACTTGCCCAAGGTCACCTGGCCAAGCAAGGAAGGGATTTTCCTATCAAATGTGCCAGCTTCATTTTGCCCATTTTGCACCGTAGCCAGGTGCTTTCCTGATGCATACAGACTCACTTCCGCCTCAGCACCTCCCTGTGAGGTGCAGGTGCAGTGACTTACTTCCCCATTTTACAGGTAGAGCTGGGGCTCAGAGAGGCGAAAGGACTGTCAGATCACCCCTCTATGGAGACCAGATGACTGGGATTTTAATGTAAGTCAACATTCGTTTATTCTTGTATTCATATATTCATTGAGTTACTGCTCCATGCCTCGTTTTCTCATTTGTCACCGTCCTCATTTAACTGGGGACAATATTGGTACCTAGGGCTTCCCTGGTGGCTCAGTGGTAAAGAATCTGCCTGCCAATGCAGGAGACTTAGGAAATGAGGGTTTGATCCCTGGGTTGGGAAGATCCCCTGGAGGAGGAAATGGCAACCCACTCCAGTATTCTTGCCTGGGAAATTCCATGGACAGAGGAGTCTGGCAAGCCACAGTCCATGGAATTGCAAAGAGTTGGACACGACTGAGCAATTGAGCACACACACACTATTAGTCCATACCTTATAAACTCATTGCGAGGCTGAAATGAGGGGTTAGACAAAGGAGTTCACGTACATAAAGTGCACTCCGCAGTGTCTAGCACACAGGAAAGTGGGGTATCAATTTTAGTTGCAATAATAATTATTTCCTCATTCAGTTATTCATGCTTTGATTCCACAAGTATTTTCCAGTAGCCTGTTCTGTGCTGGGGACTCTACTGGGTGCATTGCACACGTTAGCTCATTTTCATCCTTACTGCTACCCTCATCTCACAGATGGAAACTCAGAGAGATGAAACAAATTGATGGTGGTTCCCCAGGTAGGAGGTGAACTCCATTTTCCAAAATAGGTCAACATTCATTCATTCATTTAATATATTTTCATTAAGAATGTATTACGTGTGGGCAAGGTGTTTCAAATATTCCTGTGGATTAAGTGTGGAAATGAGTACAAGGGTGGATAAGATCGGTTCCTGTCCTCAAGACACTTGTGATCTTTTGTATGCAATATAGACAAGCAGACAGGAAATGACTGTATTTCATAAATTCTAAGGTATACATTTTGCCATGTATTAACCTCTTCAAGAGGGGAATGCATCTGTTTTTTTTACCACACTTTGACTTGTGGGATCTTAGTTTCCCAACCAGGGATTGAACCTGTGCCCCCTGAAGTGGAAGCATGGAGTCTTAACTACTGGACCACCGGGGAAGTTGCCAGGATGCGTCTTAATGATCAAGGGTGTGAAATCACCACTGACCAACAGTAGTCAGGATGCGGTTAGCCTTGCCTGGAAATGACAGTGGAGCTCTCTTTTGAGAGTTCTTGTGTTGCTAGTGCTTTTCACGGCACACAGGACCACAGCTTATAAGAAAACATGGACACTGGTTTTAAAAATGATTCAGAAGACCCAGACTTTGTATTGAAAACATTTTTGGACGATCTTAGCTGATGTATTATGCTTCTTTTTTTAAAAGAAAATATGTGCTAGAGTTATATGTGATAAAAAATTGATGTATAAATAGGTCCAAAAGTGCTTTTTAAATATATAGAAGTAAAGGGATAAGAAAGCATTGTGACTCTTGGGCATATAAAAAACGTATGTCCACATAAAAACATAATTCACAATAGACAGAAGGTAGAAATAGCCAAATGTTCATCAGCTGATGAATAGATAAACAAAATGTGGTCTCAGTTCAGTTCAGTCGCTCAGTCGTGTCCGACTCTTTGCGACCCCATGAATCACAGCACTCCAGGCCTCTCTGTCCATCACCAACTCCCGGAGTTCACCCAGACTCACGTCCATCGAGTCAGTGATGCCATCCAGCCATCTCATCCTCTGTCGTCCCCTTCTCCTCCTGCCCCCAATCCCTCCCAGCATCACAGTCTTTTCCAATGAGTCAACTCTTCGCATGAGGTGGCCAAAGTACTGGAGTTTCAGCTTTAGCATCATTCCTTCCAAACAAATCCCAGGGCTGATCTCCTTCAGAATGGACTGGTTGGATCTCCTTGTAGTCCAAGGGACTCTCAAGAGTCTTCTCCAACACCACAGTTCAAAAGCATCAATTCTTCGGCGCTCAGCCTTCTTCACAGTCCAACTCTCACATCCATACATGACCACAGGAAAAACCATAGCCTTGACTAGATGGACCTTTGTTGGCAAAGTAATGTCTCTGCTTTTCAATATGCTATCTAGGTTGGTCATAACTTTCCTTCCAAGGAGTAAGCGTCTTTTAATTTCATGGCTGTAGTCACCATCTGTAGTGATTTTGGAGCCCCCAAAAATAAAGTCTGATACTGTTTCCACTGTTTCCCCATCTATTTCCCATGAAGTGATGGGACCAGATGCCATGATCTTCATTTTCTGAATGTTGAGCTTTAAGCCAACTTTTTCACTCTCCATTTTCACTTTCATCAAGAGGCTTTTTAGTTCCTCTTCACTTTCTGCCATAAAGGTGGTGTCATCTGCATATCTGAGGTTATTGATATTTCTCCCGGCAATCTTGATTCCAGCTTGTGTTTCTTCCAGCCCAGCGTTTCTCATGATGTACTCTGCATATAAGTTAAATAAGCAGGGTGATCTATCCCTACCATGAAGTATTATTTTACTACAAGAAGGAATAAAGTAGTAACACATGCTACAATATGGATGAACTTGAAAATGTTATGCTAAGCGAAAGAAGCCAGTCACATCGGTTCACATGTTATATGATTCCATTCAAATAAAACTTCAGAATAGGGAAATCTATGGTGGTCGAAAGTGGATTAGTGGTTGCCTGTAACTGGGTTAAGGGTGAGGGACAGAGGAACAGGGAGGTGATACCTAATGGATACAGGGTTTCTTTTGCGGGTGATGAAAATTTTTTAAAAATGGACTGTGGTGATCTGAGAATGTATCACAACCCATGGAGTTATACAGGTTCAATAGGTGAATTGTATGGATGTGAATTATATCTTAACAAAGCTGTCAGAGAAGAGGGAAAGCTTTGGCTCAGAGTATTTCTTAGATCAGTTCAGTTCAGTTCAGTTGCTCAGTTGTGTCCAACTCTTTGTGACCCCGTGGACTGCAGCACGCCAGGCCTCCCTGTCCATCACCAGCTCCTGGAGTTTACTCAAACTCATGTCCATTGAGTTGGTGATGCCATCCAACCATCTCATCCCCTGTTGTCCCCTTCTCCTCCCGCCTTCAATCTTTCCCAGCATCAGGGTCTTTTCAAATGAGTTAGTTCTTCACATCAGGTGGCCAAAGTCTTGGAGTTTCAGCTTCAGCATCAGTCCTTCCAATGCATATTCAGGCAACCCACTCCAGTATTCTTGCCTGCAGAATCCCATGGACAGAGGAACCTGGAGGGCTACAGTCCATGGGGTCACAAAGAGTCGGACACGACTGAGGGACTAACACACACATTACATGGAGCTAATAAAACAGATGCACTTGAAGCCTCTCAAATGGCCCTGGAAGACAGTCAAAATCAGTTATTAAGTAAAGAAAGGCAGTTGAGAAGGGACCCCATTTGTGTGTGTGTGCATACATGCGTGCATGCTCAGTCGCTTCAGTCACGTCTGACTCTTTTCAACCCTGAGGAATGTGTAGCCTGCCAGGTTTCTCTGTCCACAGGATTTGCCAGGCAACAATACTGGAGTGGGTTGCCATTCCTTCTTCCAGGGGATCTTCCTGAGCCAGTGATGGAACCCTCGTCTCCTGCTTTGCAGGCAGATTCTTCACCACTGAACCACTTGGGAAGCCCTTGTATGTGTGTGAGTGTGTGTCTGTGTGTGTATCATTATTGTATACATAATGCATTTTTTCTTCTTGATGCTTTAAAAAATTTTCTAAAGTTTTAAAGAGATATTAAAGATACATTGTACAGCAAGGATGCCAAACACCTCCCAGCCCATCTTCCACTGGGCCATGGGAGCCTTTCTGGAGGCTTCCCGGAGCAGCAGGGCACTGACCTGCAATCATTCTCAGGTGAACACACTGCATGCAGCTCAGGTTGAAAACAGGAAAGAGAAGTCAAGTCTGGTGCTGTTTCTCCGCGTCTGATGCAGC
The DNA here is from genome assembly GCF_029378745.1 of Bos indicus. Lineage (NCBI taxonomy): Eukaryota > Metazoa > Chordata > Mammalia > Artiodactyla > Bovidae > Bos > Bos indicus. Next base: position 56,755,140 of record NC_091776.1, on the reverse strand, counting down.
TCTTGGGTTGACAGAGATGGAAAGTTGTTTAAAAGCAGCCAGGGTTGTCCGCAGCGGCTTCTTTGGATGGGATCAAGCTTTTCCTCCTCCATAGCCCAAGCCCTCCTGGCTCAGTGGGCTGAGTGGGGAGCCAGACCTCATTGTTCTGGATCTCTTGCTGGGGATTTCCAACACCCTGGGGAATCCTGTTTCTTTTGGCTGTGGGTGCCTCAGAGTCATCTCTCGCTTGGGAAGCAGCCTCAGTTATGGGAGAGAGTACAGTTCACAGGTCAGAGGACAGAGTCCCAGGAGGCTGATTTCACTTTCAGAATCCTAAGAGACCTGTCGAGTTCGTTCCATGCTGCCAGCCTGGTGCACTCTATCATCGTTTTTACTTTTGACTGTTTCTCTTGTTTTAGATCTTAAGTGATCTTTAGATCCTAAGATCTCAGTGAATTTTACATACCAGTACACTGGTATAACCACCATGTGGAGCAAGCTAGAGAGCATTTCTCAGAGGCCAGCTGGCTCTCTCATGCTCCCTCCCAGTTGGTATTATCCCACAGGTAACCACTCCTCAGCCCCCATCACCATAGATTAATTCTCTCCGTTTTGACTTCCTATTAATGGAATTAAATAGCATGTACTGTTTTTTGCCTGGCTTCTCAACATTGTGTTGGGAGATTCTTCCATGTTTTTGTGAGTAGTGGTATTCTCTCCCTTTTCACTTCTGTGTAGTATTCCACTGGATGAATGTCCTGCAGTTTGTTTATACATTCTACTGTTGATGGGCCTGTGACTTGTTTCTGGCTTATGTCTGTTATGAATAATGCTGCTGTGGACATTCCTGTATGTGGTTTTTGGTGGACATAAGCCTTCGTTTCTACCATCATTTCTTGTAACAACAACTGTTATAGTCTCTCCATTAATGTTTCAGCTTCTACCCTTCCCCCCTTTAATCCATATTGCTCTCAGAACAATCTTAAATAAGATGTGTGACTTAATTGCTTAAGCCTCCAAACACTTCCTCTTTTTTTTAAAAAAAATTATTTATTTATTTAGGCTACACCATTTGGACTTCCCTGGTGGCTCAGACAGTAAAGCGTCTGCCTGCAATGCGGGAGACCTGGGTTTGATCCCTGGGTAGGGAAGATCCCCTGGAGAAGGAAATGGCAACCCACTCCAGTACTCTTACCTGAAAAACCCCATGGACGGAGGATCCTGGTAGGCTACAGTCCATGGGTTTGCAAAGAGTTGGACACGACTGAGTGACTTCAATTTCAGTTTTTCAGTTTCATGCGGCTGGCAGGGTCTTAATTCCCTGAACAGGGATCGAACCCATGCCCCCTGTAGTGAATGTGCAGACTCCTAACCCCTGAGCCACCAGGGAAATCCCCAAAGGCTTCCTCCTGCACTTAGAATAAACACTGACTACTCAGGCCCATAGAACCCTACCTGATCTGCTCCCTACCGGGCATTCCTGGTTCTTCTTGACTCACTGTTGCTCTCACGGTGCTTCAGCCACCCCTGCCTTCTCTTGAATATGTCAAGCCTGTCCCCTGCATGGACCTTGGCACTAACTGCTACCTCCTTCTGGAATTCCCTTCCTAAAACCTCTTTGGATCCTTTCTGATCACTCATGTCTCATCTTCAGAGAGGTCTTCCCTGACCATCAGAATGAGCCCCTCTATCCATTTGTTCTTTGTAGCATCTGCTATTTACTCTTGGCTTCCCCTCTGAGATCAGGGAGCTTGTCCAATTCATGACATTCATTCCTCAGTGACTAGTTTGATGCCAGGCATGCAGTCATTGCTTATAGATGTTTTTTCGATAAATGAATGAAGACAATAGCTGTAGATATGCACATCATTTTTAAAAGGGAGGCAGTGTAGCTTAGTGTAAACAACCTTGGAGCTTGGTTATCTGCCTGAGTTTGAGGCAAGGCTCCATCTCTTATTAGCTATAGGATTATAATCATCCCATCTCCCAAGCCTCAGTTTCCCCATCTGTATAGTGGACATAATAGGTTGTTTCAGAGACCTAAGACCTACTATTGCTGTTTATGGATCAGTTGTTTTTCAGGGCAGCTTTGCTATCCCTATTTTATAAACATACAGCCAAAAATATTTGTTGAGTGTGGAAAATGAGGTCCAGAGACTGTTGAGACCACACCGGTGCCAAGTGGCACTGCTGCGACTTGAATTCAAGTCTGGCTTCACCCCAGAGCCACTCAGACTCCCCTTGGAGAGCACCTACCCTGGGAATGAATTGAGATCCCTGTGCTGGTCAGGCTGGGTGACACCCAGAGTGTTTATATAGTAACAGCGCTTCACTACTGTGTCAGTAGCTCTTAAAGGTTGCAGAACAGTTCTACTTGGTTAATTCACTTGGTTCCCACAGGAGTGCTGGGAAACAGGGCAGGACTGGGAGGGAGTCCATTATGTTCCATAAGTGGGTGATGTGGAGCTCTGGCATTCACCTGCGGCCACTCCTTTGTCCCCCCAAGGGCCGCTGCTGTCACTGCAGCCAATGCCCCCTGGCACTCTGGTGGTGCTACCAAGTGATTTAAGTATCTGTAACCTGGTGGTCCCCTGACATTGGGCTTTTTGCATGCCATCTTGACTATTCTTTAAGTCTGTTTACTTAAAAACCAAAACTGAAAACCAAAGTAATTTGACCCAACCCCAAGCAATCATATCAAGTGAACTCATGGTTTGATATTTACTCAATAAATATTTACTGAGCACCTGCATTATGCCAGACACTATTTTGGGCACAGGAGTACATCAGTGCACCAAAAGAGAAAACCTCTGATGACTAGTGAGGAGGAGACACACAATGAATGAATTAGTGCATTTATACAATGTCTGAAGGTGATATCTGATTTGAGATGAAATAAAGCAGATGGAGGTAAGAGAAACCAACAATAATACAATAACCATGGTAGCGGTGGTCAGTCACTTCAGTTGTGTCCAACTCTTCACAACCCCATGGACAGTGGCCTGCCACACTCCTCTGTTCATGGGATTTTCCCAATTCAAGGGGATCTTTCCGACCCACATCTCCTGTGTCTCCTGCATTGCAGGTGGATTTTTTTTTAAAACCATTGAGCCACCAGGAAAGCCCACAATAACTATATGTGTGTTTATATTTTTTTTCCTGATGCACATAAAATCAACACATAACTGTTAGAATTAACAGATCGGTTCAGGTACCACCTGGACTTGGTTTATACAACCAGGTCCATGCAAAATACATATTGTCATTTAGAAAACTTTCAAACAACCCAAAGAGGAAGGCACATCAGGTGAGATGGACTCTTTTTTTGTGCTTGCGTGCTTAGTGGTCAGTCATGTCTGACTGTTTGTGCCCTTTGGACTGTAGCCCACCAGACTCCTCTGTCTATGGGATTTTTCTGGCAAGAATACTGGAGTGGGTTGCCGTTTCCTTCTCCAGGGGAGCTTCCAGACCCAGGGATCAAACTTGAGTCTCCTGTGTTGCCTGCATTGCAGGTGGATTCTCTACCTGCTGAGCCATTGGGGAAGCCCTTTTTTACTGAGGAGTAAACTGAGGCTCCAAGAGCTACAGTACCTTGGCAGGCTCACACAGCTGGAAGGTGCTGGAACGGGCCTGCTGGCTCCATCTCTTGCCTCTGTAATTTTGGATATAAATTCTTCCTTGAGAAAGAGTTTGAACCTGCAACTCATCTAATTTCCCTGAAAGGTTAGACTGCTCATCCACACCTGAATGGATGCTCATTCCCACCAGGTGTGGGCGGTGGCATCTCTCAGCTTCTGTGGAGAGCAGGATGTGTTGTAATTGATCGCCCTGCTGCCTTTTCCCCCCTGCCCAGGCTGAGTCACTGCCAGAGATGAACTGGCTGATATTTCAGCTGGGGAGATAGCATCTCTCCCGCTACCCCTCCTTAATAAGCTTCCAGTCATTGGTGATGGTGAAAACCTTATCTTCTTCTGCAGGTATGCCTATCGGCTTCACAGCCCCTCACACAGTTGTGTTCCCAGGGGCCAGAATCCCACCTACCTGCTCAAGGTTAAAAACAAAACATCCCCCGCCCCCCGCTCCAACTCTCAGAAAGGGTGTTTGTAACATGCTGCGTCTTTGAAGAGTGAATGCCACATTCAGGAAGTGGTCTTAATTGACATCAAAATGTATCTTCCTGATGTGAGTTATCTGCTGCTGCTGCTAAGTCACTTCAGTCGTGTCTGACTCTGTGCGACCCCACAGACAGCAGCCCACCAGGCTTCCCCGTCCCTGGGATTCTCCAGGAAAGAACACTGGAGTGGTTTGCCATTTCCTTCTCCAATGCAGGAAAGTGAAGAGTGAAAGGAAAGCCGCTCAGTCGTGTCCGACTCTTAGCGACCCCATGGACTGCAGCCTCCCAGGCTCCTCCGTCCATGGGATTTTCTAGGCAAAAGTACTGGAGTGGAGTGCCATTGCTTTCTCTGGTCTGTTATCTAGGGATGGCCTATTTTGCTCAGTTTTCAATTGGAACATATGAAGCTAGAGAGGTCAAGTGGTTGCCTAAGGTTGCGAGGCATAGTGGAGAATGGCATTGAATTAAGGTAGGCAGGATAACCAGGGATCAACAGTCCTAAGAACCACTCAGGTATGAAGTTTGGCTACTTTGCAAACTGTATTGCTCTTGAACAAGTTACTTAATTTTGTGTGTCTCTGTTTCATCACCTGAAAAAGAAATGACAATAGAAGCAACTACCACATAGGGTTATTATGAAGTTTAAATGAGCTCATCTATTTAAAACATATGTAGCACAGTGTTTGACACAGGACAGTCAGTAAATGGTGTTGTTATGGTCGCTGTTGTTCCTGGGAGAAGAAATTCGGTTTTTACCTCTTCCCTCGGGAACTCCTAACCCTCCCGGCAGGTGAGGACATGCAGCAGGTTCAAGCTTTGTTGCTCAGAATGTGGCCTGTGCACCAGCAGGAGTGTTACTGGGAGTTTGTTAGAAATGTTGAGTTCCAGGCCCTGCCTCAGATCTGCTGAATCTGCATTTTAATAGTGTCCACAAGGGATTAATTTACACCTTGCAGTTTGAGAAGCACTGATCTAGGGCTTTTCTTCTCATCTTTCCCTGTGCATCAGGGTCACCTGGGGAAGTTTTTAAAAATGCAAATGCCTGGGCCCCACCGCTACAGATTTTGGGCCATTGGGATAGAGTCCTGGCATCATTATTTTTTAAAAGCTCCCCAGTGACTTTGATGCATAGCAAGGTGTGATCCCAATTATGGTGGGGGCTGACTTGCCTTAGAGTTGGAAAGAATTAAGTTTGAGGCTAAGGCCCTTCCACTTACTAGCTTTGTGATCTTAGGCAAGTTGCTTAGCTTCTCTGATCCTCAGTTTCTTCACAGTAATCCGAGAAGAACAATCCTCCTCCCTCCCTTTCCCACTTGTGAGGATGAAATTAACACTGATTATGTACAAGAGCCCGACAACTAGATATTGCTAGGTGTGAATGGATGCACTAACCCTCTTGTGTGCTTCGCGCTGTGCCAGGCCCAGAGGTGGTATTTGGCTATTGTCATCAATACTAATATGATTAGTGGCAGTGGTACTGTATGCAAATATGAAGGATTAGGAGCTCATTGGGGCATGGCTTATCTCCTGTGGTGATGCAGGGAATACTTGTCATGGATTGAGAAGGCAGCTTCAGCAAGGTCAAGGAAATAACAATCCTTGCTACCATTTATTAAGCACTAACTATGCATCTGTCACTGCATTAAATACTTTATAAAAAACTAAAAAAAATAAAGTTATACATGTCTGATGCTGGGAAAGATTGAAGGTGGGAGGAGAGGGGACGACAAAGGATGAGATGGTTGGATGGCATCACCGACTCAATGGACATGAGCTTGAATAAGCTCCAGGAGTTGGTGATGGACAGGGCAGCCTAGCATGCCACAGTCCATGGGGTCGCAACCTGGGGTGGGACACAACTGAGCGACTGGACTGAAGTAAACTGATACATGTGCTTAATTTAGATTAGTGGTTCTCAACGTGTGTGTGTGTGTGTATGCGAGTGTGTGTTGCCCCCTGGGGACATTTGGAAATGTCTGGAGACATTTTTGGTTGTCACAACTGGGGGTGGGGGTGTTATCTGTTATTGGCATCTGGTGGGTAAGGGCCAGAGAGGCTGATAAGCATCCTGTAGTACACAGAATGTCTCCCAACACAAAGCATCACCTGCTTCCCAAATGCCAGTGATGCTGAGGTAGAGAAATCCTTGTTTAGATTCAGGCAGCTCTGCAAAGCATGTTATATAAAACAACAGCCTCTTGACCTCTTTCTTCCCTTCCCCCTCCCCCAAAGCAACCACTTTTGCCCTTTGGGTGGGTTATTTACCTGTATGTCTCTAAGTAGCCTGCTTGTATTGTGACTTCTTGATTCCATTCTAGACTTTACCCCTTGGCTTCTCTACTGTGGAAGGTGAGGAGTTAGCGTTCCTTCCTCAGCCCCCACCTGTGCCCACCTACACATGTGCCCCCTCCCCCCAGATCCGCTGTAATTTCTGTTGGATCAATATTCTGTGTTTATATTACCCGGACTGTAAGTGGTGTGCGCTGCTGGTGCTGATGTAGTCAACCCATTACTTTCCCTTCCCGCAACGTCTTTTGTTCTCTCTGAAGTTAATAATTGCCTTGTTTTTCCCTTGGCTTTGTTATCTATGTACTTTCCACTAACTCAGCCCTCAACTCTTTTGCCAATTGTCTAAATCTCCTTTCAAGATATTCAGACCCATCAGGGAGGAAATCTATCAACTTTGCCTTTCAGAAGGCGTCTCTTCGAGAACAGGCGAAGTGTTTCTGTAGGGAATGTTTTATGTAAGACTCACAACAGCCCTGTGAATTAGGCACTGTCATCATCATCCTCATTTGACATTTGGGGAAAAAGTCTCTCAGAGAGGTTAATTGAGTTCCCAAGATCACACAGCAGGATGTGGAGGAGTCAGAACTCAACCTCGGGACTGTGTGACCCTGAGGCTCTGGGACCTGGGCTTCCTTATGTCTCAGAAGGTCACTCTAGTGCTTCCTTGGTGGCTCAGTGGTAAAGAATTTGCTTGCTAATGCAGGAGATGCAGGTTCGATCCCCAATCTGGGAAAACCCCATTTGCTGTGGAGCAGTTAAGCCCATGCACCACAACAATTGAGCCTGTGCTCCAGAGCCTGGGAGCCACAGCTACTAAGCCCACGTGCCCTAGAGCTGTACGCTACAACAGGAGAAGCCATCAAAATGAGAAGCCTGTGTACCGCAACTAGAGAGTAACCCCTGCTCTCCACAACTAGAGAAAAGCCCATGCAGCAACGAAGACCCAGCACAGCCAAAAATAAATTAATAAATAAATAAAATTTTTTTTAAAAGAAGGTCCCTCTAGGAGAAAGCCCTTCAAAATACCTCCTGAATCCAGACTATAACCTGCCCCAGTGAAAGAAGAGTAGCTTATTCATTTCTGTGTCTGCTGTGTGGATCGCAAGGCCAGGCATGGAGCAGGACTCCCAGTGATGCTGGCTGAATGGACAAGTGGAGAATTTTGAGAGGAGTGCTCCGGATCAGGGTATCAGAGGAGCTGGAGCTTGCCTTGTAAATATCATCTATTGTTATTTTGCGGCAAGTCACTTAACCTCTAGCCTCAGCCTATTTGGCTGTCAGATGGAGCTGAGAAGACTTGCTTCAAGGATTGTTTTCGAGCAGCCTGAAGAAGCTGATGAAAGGCAGATCCTCAGGAGCCTATAAAACAACTACACGGATTGGTGCAACCGCATGTCAGTCACCGCGTGGAGGGGTGGTGGGGAGGGAGGATTTCTGCCAAGTTCTGCCCCCCTCCCTTCCCCTCCTCTTTGCTTCCTTCTTTCTTTTCTTCTAAGTGAAACATGGCATAATTAATTTAGAAAAGAAAAAAGAAATGCCTTACAGTTGAGAAAAAGATATATATGTTATAGCCTAAGCGAGTTCTCATATGATAAAATATTTATATTAATGTGTCATAAAAATTGATGTACCCTTCTCTTGGTGGTATCATTAATGGGTAGATGTGTAACATCTTATTTTCTTGTCTTCTTTGCTCTCTGTCCCTCCCTCCGTCTCTTTCTCCTCCCCAGCAATGTACAGTTTCAAATGACTATGAGGAAATCATTTTTCATGAACAACAACAACAATAAAAAATAACAATAGAAGGTATTTATTTAGTGCTTACTATGTACATGCTTACTATGTATTTAGTGCTTAAAAGAACTTGGCAGACCTTTTGCAAGTCCTTTTTGCTATGCAAGTCCTTTTGCATTTTAACTCATTGAACTCTCACACAGCCCTCGGAGGTCAGTGCTATTGCTGTTCACATTTGACAAAGGAGGAGACCGAGGCACACATCAGTCACTGGTTCAAACCTGTCCATCCTTACCCTAAGACCCTTGCTCCTGGCCGCTCCTTCCCCATTTCCCTGTGCTATGGTGTCCAGACTCACAGTTTTCAGATCGAGGCCAGTGTCCCACAGCCTTCTGCTGGTGAAAGGCACCTGATATTCAAAGCCTTTTCAATTTGCAGTAACTAGATGTACCAAGAACTTTTTAGTTTTTGCAGCTCAAATTTTGGATGACAATGTAGGTTTTTTTAGCATGGAGTGGAGACATCTAGGGATTCCACATCCAGCAAGCTTTCAGATCTTGGCAGCACAGGGCTGGCTGTCAGCAGTGGTGGAGACAGGAGACCCAAGGAGTACTGGGGCAGCCAGCCCCTGCTAAACCAGATTTGTGTTTTAGGAACATGACTTTTTGGTTCCCAGACTGTTGCTCCCTGGCATCCTGCTTGTGTGCCTTGCAGCTTTAGTGTCAGCTCTTCCTAAACTTGATGCAAGCTGTTTCCTGGAGCTTTTCAGAGTCAGGCTCTGATGAAGAAGAGCTTATAATGAGGCTCCCAGCCTGCAGCTGCTCCACAGGCCACATACACGGACACATATACACAGAGACACATACACAGACACATGCTGAGACACACACAGAAACACACATTCCCAGACACGCCCAAAGACACAAACACAAACACACATTCACAGACACAGAGATACACACTAAGACACACATACATGCAAACACACATAGAGACACACATGTATACGTAGAGACACACAGACACACACAGAGACATATATTCACAGGCACACACGAAGGCACACATATACAGGACACATATACATACACACTCAATCACACACCAGTGCACACAGAGACACAGACACACACAGAGATATATATTTACAAATACACACAAAGCATACACACAAAGACACACGCACACTCAATCACACACCAGTGCACACAGATACACACACATATATTCACAGACACACACAAAGGCACACACATATACAGAGACACACACACTCAATCACATAGCAGTGCACACAGACACACACAGAGACACATATTCAGAGATACACACAGAAAGACACACATACACACTCAGTCATACCCGAGTGCACACAGACACATGCAGACACACACAGAGACATATATTCACAGATGCATAGAAAGGCACACACATAAACAGAGACACACACACACAGACTCAATCACACACCAGTGCACACAAACACACACTCCTCTGCCCATTTTTCCCATTCACTGCTGTTGTTTTTTAGTCACAACAGTGCAGCCTGTAGTATCTGGTCCCAGCCCACAACAGGTGTCCAACAAATGCCTGTTAGATGAATAAGCACAAGGGTGATTCAGGTATTCTCTGTCTGCCCTGTCCCTGAATATTGTTTTATTGTTCTGGCTTGCCTGGCTATATTTGGAAAAGAGATCCAGAAAGGGTTCCTGTATTCATTTTGGATGGTGCCAGGCTCCCTAGCATGACTTGAGAAGTCCTTCATGATCTGGCTCCTGCCAACTCCTTTCGCCTCATTCCCCACAACCCTCTGGTGTGTCCGTCTCCACTTTCAGCAGTTTAAATTTTTTTTCAGGTCATGGAATTCTTTGGGGATCTGATGAAAGGCATGGACCCTCTTCTTCAATATATAGACATCTCCACACTCAAACAGTGTCCTGAATATAATTTCTAGGGATCCCTAAGGCCCATTCATGGATCTCCAAGGAGCGTACAGGAGCCTGCTGAAGGACCTCTGCATGTAAGGCTGGGGAAACCCAGAGAGGGAAATGCCTGGCCCAGGGTCATGAATGACAGAATTGGAACCAAGACCCAGGCCTCTGGATCTCAAGTTCAGGACTTCCTCCTTTTAAACATCCTGTGTTGATGGATGAAAGCCAGGTAATTAGTTGATACAATGAATGATTAAATGAGACACTCTTCTTTGCCTTCTCCATCCATCAAACCCTCAGCACTGGCAGCTCTGACAGGTGTTCAAATACCAGCGGTTTTTGGAATTCAGCAGTCCTCCTTGTAGTTTGGTATTTTCCTGATGGTTATTAATGGCAGTGATTACAGCACAGTCCTGTTGGCTCTTCCTCGGAGCATCTGCCACACAACTGAGAAAGCTCAGCCTCAAGCCTGCAAGCTGGAATCAGGAGAGTGCCCAAAATGAAGGCTGTTTGTTTCAGCTGCTAAGGGCCATGTTCAGAGCTCTTGGGACCAAGAAATGTGGTCAGCGTGGTCCTCTGCATCTCATCTAATGGCTCTATATTCCTGATTCCTTGAGCCAGAAACCAGGGCACAACCTGACATACCCCTCTCCTCATCCTCCCAGGCTAGTCCATCACTAAGGCTTGTCTCTTTTCACATTGTATCCAGTCTATCCACTTCTGTCATCTTTTCTGCCACCACCTTTACAAAATCAGATCAGATCAGATCAGTCGCTCAGTCGCGTCCGACTCTTTGCAACCCCATGAATCGCAGCACGCCAGGCCTCCCTGTCCATCACCAACTGCCAGAGTTCACCCAGACTCACGTCCATGAGTCAGTGATGCCATCCAGCCATCTCATCCTCTGTCATCCCCTTCTCCTCCTGCCCCCAATCCCTCCCAGCATCAGAGTCTTTTCCAATGAGTCAACTCTTTGCATGAGGTGGCCAAAGTACTGGAGTTTCAGCTTCAGCATCATTCCTTCCAAAGAAATCCCAGGGCTGATCTCCTTCAGAATGGACTGGTTGGATCTCCTTGCAGTCCAAGGGACTCTCAAGAGTCTTCTCCAATACCACAGTTCAAAAGCATCGATTCTTCAGCACTCAGCCTTCCTCACAGTCCAACTCTCACATCCATACATGACCACAGGAAAAACCATAGCCTGGACTAGACGAACCTTTATTTAGAGCATGGAGAATGGCCACAACCTCCCCTGGAGGATGACCTGCAGAGCTATTAGCTACTGAGTGCTTTTTATTTTCAGTTTCACCATCCACTGTTTGGGCCAGCAACATGGTATGTTAGTCAGGGCAGGCAATGCTATGTTCTTGTAACAGGCAACCAGTGGGTTCAAAACAAAATTTTGTGCTCACACAGTCTGCTTCAATCTTGGTGATGCCAGGGACAGCTGTACTCCATGACTGGTTCAACATTCCAGGCTGCTTTGATCTTATGAATATCCCGTATCAAGGGAACATGCTTCTGTGATTGCTGCAGGAGGAGGAAAAAGGGAAAATTGTCCAACAACTCTGAGATGCTTCCACCCAGAAGTGACAGGTGTTGCTCCTGACAGTTTTTTTGGCCACAGCAATTTGTAGGACCATGTCTAATTCAAAAGAGCAGAGGAGCACTTGGAAGAGGAGGAATTGGAAATATTGGTGAGCATCACTCATATCTAATCACTTCCCCCAGGGTACGGGTGGCAGAAGAGGAGCTGATAATAAGGGTGGTGATTCATCATCTCTTTAATCCAGAAGATTGATCCAGCTCTGAGCAGAAAGATTCAGAAAATCAACATCAGCCAGACCTAATTCTTCTCCTCTCACCTCTAATTAGAGGCCAGGTGGGAGGTGAGTTGGAAGAGGAGGAGGGAGAGGAGATGAGGGAGAGGGGCAGAGGAGAATAAAGTGTAGGAAGTGAGGAGAGGAGGAACAGAGGGAGGGAGAGGAAAAGAGAAGAGAGACTGGAAGAAACAGGAAGAGCGATAGATGGAGAGAGGAAAGGAGGGAAGGTAGAAGAGAGAGAGAGCTTGAGAGAGCAAGAGATGGAGAGAAGCAGAGAGAGAATTTTATATAAACGTATTTGCTCCACCTCCTTAAGTTGACTGCTGGGAACACGATTGTGAATACAGAGACCCAAGGGTCAAGGGGTGCCTATGACTTGTTGGCTCCCGGTGATCTCTGATGACCAGCAGCCTTGCTCTGCTCAATGGCAAGAAAGCTAGTGGTCATGGTGGCTGTGAGGTGTGCCAGGAAGAGGGAAAGCTGGCCAAAAGCATGTGGGTTTTGTGTGGTCCCAGAGAGAGTGGAAAGGAGCCAGTGGCAGAGAAGGAGGTAAGGAGGGAGGTCCAGAGGCAGAACCAGTCCCAGGATGCAGGAACTTGTGTGGCAGAGGATGCAGTGATGAGCTGAACAGGTGAGGACTGAAGGGGGATGCAGCATCACCTGCATCAGTGGTGGTCGGTGTAGGACAGTGGATAAGCTCAAGGACCAAGAAGGACAAGTTATGTCCAGCCCAGGAACTGGCACCAGGCAGAGGCAGATGAAGACTAGACAAAGCAGTGCCTTCTCTCTCAAGACCATCCGGGCTGGTGTGTGTGTGCAGGAGTTCCCAGAATGGACGGCAGGAGAGGACTGAGAAGGGAGTCAGAGGAGAATAAGCACTCAGATGTGTGAGTGAAACCTGTAGGCTTGTCTGAGCCCTAAAGGGCTCAGAACATTTCCTATGTCAGGCTGGTCAGAGACCAGGCGCCAGAAGCTCAACTAGGTTCTAGAAGATAAAGTTGTTTTCTTTTTGGACACCAGAGTCTGGCTTGGCAACCTCATTTGTGCTACCCCAGTGCTACTCCAACTGTCATCTACAGACTAGTGACAGTCAGCAAAGTATTACTGGTCCACAGTGAGTAAGTAGAGAAACTGGGATTTAGTGTTTAGAAACTTTTATAACAATTTGACATTGCTGTAAAATCCAAGCAAATTTGGGTTGTATTTTACAAGAGCATTGGTTTTGTGATGGATTGTGGAGAAAATGGTTTGTCCCTGCAAATAGTCTGAAAAGTGCTGTGGTAGGTTCTTAAGTTGGAGAAGGCAATGGCACTCCACTCTTGCCTGGAAAATCCCATGGATGGAGGAGCCTGGTAGGCTGCAGTCCATGGGGTCGCAAAGAGTCAGACAAGACTGAGCGACTTCACTTTCACTTTTCACTTTCACACATTGGAGAAGGAAATGGCAACCCACTACAGTGTTCTTGCCTGGAGAATCCCAGGGACGGGGGAGCCTGGTGGGCTTCTGTCTATGGGGTCGCACAGAGTTGGACACGACTGAAGTGACTTAGCAGCAGCAGCAGCAGCAGGTTCCTACGTGGCCTCTCTCATTCTGTGCAGAGACCCCTCCTAATCTGTTTTCCTTAGTGGTCTTCCTAGAATGCAAATAGGATCCTGACCTGCCTCCCTCTACAACCTTCCAATGACTTTCTCAAGCTGTTTTGGATAAAGGCCAACTTCTTCACAAGGGCCTGGAAGGTTCTGCATCATCTGGTCCCTGCTCATCTCCACAGCTTCTTCCCCTCTGCTTTCTTCCCCAGACTTACTGTATCTTTACAAACACCAAGCTTCTTCTGGCCTCAGGACCTTTACCTCTGCGACACCCTCTACTTGGCACTCTTTCCCCTCTGTCCTGGGGGAGTTGATTCCTATTCTGTCTTCAGATCACGGCTGTTGGGGAGGGGAAATTTCCCTTCTTTCTCCTCTTAGTTCTTTTGCCTGCAGTTAAAATGACATAAGGGAGATTAACAGGAAAAAGTCAATGTGCCCATGGGGAATCTGGGCTTCCCAGGTGGCACTAGTGGTAAAAAAAAAAAACCAAAAAAAAAAAACCTGCTTGCCATTGCAGGAGATGTAAGAGACATGGATTCAATCCCTGGGTTGGGAAAATCCCCTGGAGGAGGGAGGACATGGCTACCCACTCCAGTATTCTTACCTAGAGAATCCCCATGGACAGAGGAGCCTAGAGGGCTACAGTCCATAGGGTCACAGAGACATGACTGAAGCGACTGAACACACACACACAGGGAGTACACATAATGAAGAATTCCAAAGACAATAAGGCTAGATGAGGTGTTTATATGTATTTATATATATGTATGTGTGTGTGTATATATATATATATATATATATATATAAATAAATATATTCTGGACCAAGGAGAAGCAGGTAGGGGTCTGAGGATTCAAGTGGAAGGAAGGTAATCCACAGGGAGCTAAAAAGAGTTAATGTTTGGTAAACATTAGGGACAGTAGGCTTTGACAAATGATTCCTCCCTGTCCACTGCATCCAGTAATTTACTACAGTTGTATATGGTGATAGCTTCTTCCTGAGACAGGCCTCCTGTCTTAAATTCTTTTAGGTGGTAAGGGGGTGGTTCAAAGGTTCTTCCTGAAATTTTTGGACCCTGATTGATTTCAGTTTAAAGTAATCCACACGCCAGAGTCACACATCTTGGGGCAGCCCGGCCTGAGCCCCATCACAACTCAAGGACCACCTCCTCAGGTCTTCTCTGGTGACCCAGTGGCTAAGACTATGCACTTCCACTGCAGAGGGCACAGGTTTGATCCTGGGTTGGGAAACTAATATCCCACAAATTGTGTGTTATGGACAAAATTTTAAAAAAAAATCACTTAACTGAGGCCCTGGCTTCTTGCCTTGCTAGCCTCACCCATTTACTTGAATGCACCTGTAAGTAACTTGTTCTGTGTCTCCAGACCTCTAAACAGGGGGCAGAGGTCTTGCCTCTGTTGTTCACCGGTGTATCCCACATGTCTGGCTCAGCACAAGGTCCTCATTAAACATGTGTTGAATAAACGAACGAGTGAATGAAGGAATGAATGCAACATCCAGAGTGTGTGGGAGAGGCATTTGAGACTGTGAATTGTGTCCTTTGGCAGCCAGGCCTTTATTTCATAAAATAGTTCCCATGCCTCCTTCCTCTGCCCGGAACCTGGCAGCCCGTCCTGAGCTCCTGCTGATAAATCATTTTATTGGCACAGCCGGACAGGAAAGGACAGAGTGAGTAATGGGAGTCGGGCACCGTGTCACAGACAAAGGCCTGAGTTGACATGGTAACAACAGGCAGACCGATGTGGCCCGGGCAGTGGTCTGGCCCCTGGACACATCTGAGAATAGGCCCTGGGTCATTTTTCCTCTGTGCTGGGGAGCGTGAATAGGCCAGGGAAGTGAAGAAGAAGGGGCCATGAGGCCCTGCTTCTCCCCTGCCTCAGGATGGACTGGAAGCAACTTCAACCATTGGCTGAAGACTTTTAATATATAGAACATATTTGTATTTATTAATTAAAACATTATTTTCCATTTTATGTTGCACCATGTTTTTAAAATTGCAAAAGTATGGAATTTGGTGCTTTTAACTAGAGTCAGTATTGGTGGCTATGTGTGTTGTGGAAGCTTAGGAACCTGGCCGCCTGGGTTCAAAACCTGGCTCCATCCCCTCTCAGTTTTAGGAACATGGATAATATTATTAAATCTCCATATACTTTTTAAAAAATTTTATCTTTAAATTTTATTTTGGCTGCACTGCATGGCATGTGGAATCTTAGTTCCAGACGAGGGAACAAACCTAAGATCCCTGCATAAGAAGCATGGAGTCCACCACTGGACTGCCAGGAAATTCCCATAATCTCTGTGTACTTTTGTTTCCTGATAGGCAAACTGCAGGTGAATATGGGGCTATTTATTAAGATTACTTATGAGAGTCCCTTGAGAGGATGCATGTAAGATGCACAATAAACAATATCTGGTTGCATGAAAGTGAAAGTGAAGTTGCTCAGTCGTGTCCGACTCTTTGCGACCCCATGGACTTTAGCCTACCAGACTCCTCAGTCCATGGAATTTTCCAGGCAAGAGTACTGGAGTGGGTTGCCATTTCCTTCTCCAGGGGATCTTCCCCACCCAGGGATTGAAGCTGGGTCTCCTGAATTGCAGGCAGATGCTTTACCATCTGAGCCACCAAGGAAGCCCATCTGGTTACATAAGAACAATTAAACAACCTAGAAGTAAATACGGAGAAGGCAATGGCATCCCACTCCAGTACTCTTCCCTGGAAAATCCCATGGACAGAGGAGCCTGGTGGGCTGCAGTCCATGGGGTCGCTAACAGTTGGACATGACAGAGCGACTTCACTTTCACTTTTCACTTTCATGCCTTGGAGAAGGAAATGACAACCCACTCCAGTGTTCTTGCCTGGAGAATTCCAGGGACAGGGGAGCCTGGTGGGCTTCCGTCTATAGTGTTGCACAGAGTCGGACACTCTGAAGTGACTTAGCAGCAGCAGCAGAAGTAAATAAAGAAGCAAAGTCCCTATCCCCTAGCCCATTTTCTAGATATAAGTTCATGTATTAGAGTCTGCCCAGGTAGTTGAACCTCTGCAAACATATACAGATCAGGACTGGCACGAGAGGGAGGTTTGCAAGGTACCAAGGATGCCCAGGTACCAGCCCTGCATCTGCCTGGACCTGAGAGTGAGCACATCCTGAAATTTGGGGCCTGGATGCCTCACTCACCTTACCCCAGCCAGGCCCTGACACTGGTAATGAAGAGATTTCTGCTTCCGATAGTGGCAGATGGGTTGATTTGGGCCAACCCTCCCACTAGACAAAACATATTCACACACACATACGCATATGAAAAAAAGTAAGTGAAAGTGTTAGTCACTTAGTTGTGTCTAACTCTTTGCCACCCAATGGACTGTAGCCCACCAGGCTCCTCTGTACATGGAATTCTCCAGGCAAAAATGCTGGAGTGAGTTACCATTTCCTTCTCCAGGGGATCTTCCTGATCCAGGGATCGAACCCGCATCTCCTGCATTGCAGGCAGATTTTTTACTGTCTGAGCCACCAGGGACATATGTATATACAAACACACATACACATATGTACGTATACACATACCTGTATACATATATGTGTACACACACACACACACACACATTACTTTAGGACATCAGAGAGCTAACAAGTAGTGAAAATTCACCAGAATCTGGGGAGGCTGGAGATCTAGGAAGATGAGACAGTATCTGTCAGTCCCATGTGTGTGAGAGGTGAACAGGCTGAGCACCCTCTTAGGGCTGAGGGCACAGCGATCAGAACTTAGGGCTAGCTGAGGGGAAGAGACCTTTGGTGAACCCTCCTTCCTTTTGGTTGGCATCCTGATGGGCTGCACCCTAGTGGTAAAGGTGAGATGGAAGCAGACAGGTTCTTGCAGGGACTGAAGCTCAGCATTCCTGAAATCCCTGAATTTATATGGAGGTGACCCCAGATTACTAGTTTCCACAGGGACCTAGAGGAAGTAAACTTAAGTGCTCCCTGGAGAAAAATAACATCATTCTAAGCCTCAAATTATTTCTACAAACCAGCTTACAAATGCAATGCAATAAAATGATAATCAGGTACATGCTGCTACTGCTGCTGCTAAGTCGCTTCAGTCGTGTCCGACTCTGTGCGACCCCATAGACGGCAGTCCACCAGGCTCCCCCCGTCCCTGGGATTCTTCAGGGAAGAATACTGGAGTGGGTTGCCATTTCCTTCTCCAATGCATGAAAGTGAAAAGTAAAGTGAAGTCGCTCAGTCTTGTCTGACCCTCAGCGACCCCATGGACTGCAGCCTACCAGGTTCCTCCATCCATGGGATTTTCCAGGCAAGAGTACTGGAGTGGGGTGCCATTGCCTTCTCAATCAGGTACATGAGAGGTGAGCAAAATAAATGACCAGCAGCATAAACAATGGACAAAAGAACAGATCTCTAGAACCTCCATATATTGGGGCTATCTGACAACGACCTTAAGATAACTGTGATTACTATGTACAAGAGATAAAAGACAAATTTAAGAATGTCAGTAGAAAATTAGAAATAGTAAAGAGAAGTAATGGGAAGTTCTAGAAATGAAAAAAAAAATGACTTAAGAACACAGCAATTTGGACAGAGTTTGAAGAGACTTGGTCAATTGGAAAGTAAGTCAGAAGAATATAGTCAAAGTTAAGAATAGAGAGACACAAGGATGGTAACTTCATAAGATTAGGAAGAGACTTGGAGCATAAATTGAGAAGATCTGATTGGGGTTTCAGAAGGAGAAGGGAAGAAGGGACTATGGCTGAAGGAGGTATTTGCAGAGACAATGACTAAAAGTTTTCCAAATCTGATGAAAGGTTTCTGCCAGACCTAAGATGCCCTACAAACCCCAAGCCCTAAATATGAGGAAACTGGGACTTCCCTGGTGGCCCAGTGGCTAAGACTCCATGTTCACAATGCAGGGGACATGAGTTTGATCCCCTGTCAGGGAACTAGATCCCACATGCAGCAACTCAGAGTTCGCGTGCCACACCTGAAGATCCAGCATGCTGCAATGAAGACTGAAGCTTCTGAGTGCCGCAACTAAGACCTGATGCAGCCAAATAAATAAATAAATATTTAAAATACATAAATAATGTTTAAAACAAATAAATATTTTTAAAAATGGATACCTCGGCACATTCTAGAAAGAAAATAGAAAACCAAAATAAAGAGAAAAAGCTTTCCTTACTTGGCCTCTGGGTAGGCAAAATAACTCCCCCACTCCACCACCTCACCTTACAGTGGAGGCTGGGAAATAGCATCACTATGAAACATGACTCACATGCCATGGCTGCCTTCTTTCCTGGTCTGGGAAGAGGTGGGGGATGAGTGGAGAACTGGGGGCGCTAAGGTCAGGTTGTACTTCTCTTGGTGAAACTTAGAGGTAGGTGTCTGACTTCCAAATTAGTGACTCACTTTAAAACACCGAGGTTCTTAAGATCTCTTTTGTATTAGCTTTTATTCCTAGTCACCATTTTGGAGCTTTTTTTTTTTTTTTTTTCTGGTTTAAACAACAGAGATTTATTCTTTCACGGTTCTATAGGCCAGAAATCAGAAATCAAGATGTTAGCAGGGTGGCACTCACTCCAAGGGATAATCCTTCCTTGCCGCTCCCAGCTTCTGGTTGCTCCTGGGATCACTTGACTTGTAGCTGCATCCTTTTAATCTCTGCCTCTGTCTTTACATGGGCTTCTCTTCTCTTCTGTGTCTCTTATAACACTTGTCATTGGGTTTAGGGCCCACCTGGATAATCCAGGATGATCTTGTCTAGAGATGCTTTAATTACGTTTGCAAAGATTCCTTCTAAGTTGGAGCATTTGTTCATTCATTCAGCATATATTTGCTGAAGACCTACTATGTGCCCAGCACTAAAGATAAATCTGCAAACAAAATAGACTAAAATCTTTGTCATCATGTCACTTACATTCTAATGGGATGAGACAACCATAAGCAAAAGAAATAAAATGGTCAGTACCTGAGATGATTAGAAGAGAAATGGGGAAAAATGAGCAGGAAAGGACAGGGAGTGTGGTCATTTTCTCTGACTGAGAAGGAACCTCTGAGCACAATCTGAAGAATGTGAAGGAACCAGCTGGGCAGACGTCTGGTGGAAGATCACAGCTCCTACATCTTGTTCTGCTTTGAGTATATAGTTTAATTAACTATTACAAATCAGAGATGAAATACAAGAGCTAAAAGGGAGGAGTCGTTTCTGTGACAACTAAGTTAAATGCTTTGAAAAGACTTGCAAAGAAATGCTGTCAAATTAGGGGACGAAAACTTAAAGATTAGCAAAAAAAAAAAAAAAATCCCAACAATCTGAAAGAATGTGGTACTCAGGTTCCTTCACGTGTGCCTTCTTTAAAGTGCTCCACTCTAAGAAATTGAAATTGGATATCAGAGGTAATATATTATCGTTGTGATTAATGCAAGAAAGAGACAGGGAATTCCATCAGGGTTCCAATGCTCCAAGACAAAGCCTTTTCTCTGCCTCCAAAGATTGGTGAACAAATGACTTACTTTGTTTTAGGTGAAACTAAAACAGTTAGGACACAAAGGCATTATGTTTTATGATTCTTCACTGGGACTTTCTTGAGTTACCCACCAACCACTAGTTCTGATACTGGAAGCAGGCCAATTTGTTGAACATCAATGAGCAGAAAGCTGTTTTTCTGAAAATCAGTGTGCCCGACTGGCCTTTCCCCTCCCCACCAAAATCCATCACGTTCTTTCTCAGAGATGATTGCAGAGAGCAGGCAGGAGAGGGAGAGAAACCATGAGGAAAAGGAGGTGATGTGAAGTAGGTGAACCACATTCAGGAGACCTGGCTCAGGTTCAGATCATAACTGACTGTGAGAACTTGGGCAAGTCATTTTGCCTCTTAGAACTACACTCTCTTCATTTGTGACATGGGCATGGTAGCAGACCCGACCTCTTGAGTTCTTGTAAGGGTTGAATGAGGTGATGCATTTCAGGTGCTTATACACTGCCTGGCATATTGAAAGTGCTAAGGAGAGGGTGACTCTGATTTTACTATTGACATCCACTGAAACTCAAACGGCTGTAACTGCATTTGATGGCAGATCATCTCTTGGAGCTTCGAGTAGACAAACTGAAGTAGGTTCAAAGGGGAAAAGAGCTGTCTTCCACGGGAGCAGATTGAGCCCCAAGAGGAGACAGGGAAGCATTGCCTGTAGCAGTTAATGTAATGGCAGTCTTTATAAGAGTTCCATGTGGTATAGCCAGCTGAACCTCATATTGAATGGAGAAAGGTCAGCCTCACACTTTGTAAACCCTGGCTGGGATTGGGAATTGGTGAGCAGGAGACCCAGACACCAAGGCTTTGCAGGTGGTCCCGGGAAATTGGCATGTCTCCAGATGTACCATTTTGGATTTTGAGAGATGGGCAGGGAGACCATGTTCATGATGTTGAGCTCCCAATGAACTCTTTGGGTCTGGTAATGCCCTGGGGTCTGTCTTCATCATAGGATGCCATCTTCGTAGGACCCCTCTTACTTAGCATTTCTCAAACTTGGTTCTGTGGTATCCTTTGAGATGCTGATGGATATTCTGTGTTAAAAGGTTCCCATGTCATATAAATCTGGGAAATACAGCATACCAGAGTAACAATGATACGGGCTAATATTTTTGGAGGGCAGGTGATTTATGTGTGTCAGCAAGCATTCTAAGTATTTTTAGGAGTTTGTATCACTTAATTCTCTCAGTGTCCCAATGAAATAGGGACAATGGTTATTATAAACCCCATTTCATGTGCGAGGAAATGAAACATCAAGAAATGATGCTTAGAGAAGTTAGTTAATTTAACGAAGGTTGCACAGCAGGTGAGTGGAAAAATAAGGATTTGAACTCAGGCCTTTTGACCCCAAAGCTTCTGTTCTTAATTTGAATTTAAAGAAGAGTTTTTTTTTTTCCTTTCTCCAAATTCTTGACTTCCTATGGGGTTGTCAGAGAATGTATCTAATATCTCCTCTTCTAGGAATTTTTGAGCAGAACAGAGGACTTTGTTTTTCAAGCTCAGTAAAATCATACATATGTGAATATATATGTAAATTAAAAGCATAATCACTCTCTGTAGGTGTCTTCTGGTCCGTTTGAAAGGAGAGCAGCTGTTTCTATCTCCAGAGTCAACCTGTGCCCTGTCTTAAATATTCAATCCCCAATTAACATACAAAACATTCTGAAAGTCCTGAAATTAAAAAACCTCTTTTTCTTTAACCCAGTTTCCCATCCTATTTTCCTTTCAGAATCCCTTTTTTTGCTTCCCATTCTCTTTGAAAACATATATTAGCATCCACAGAAAGAGTACACCAAGAAACAGAGTTTGAGTTATTTCCTTTGTAGGGGAGGCGTTTGAGGCTGTGTGCATTCCACACACTGGGGGAGAAGAACCCATTTAAGAATACATCCTCTGCTCAGTTCAATTCAGTCACTCAGTTGTGTCTGACTTTTTGCGACCCTGTGGACTGCAGCACACCAGGCTTCCCTGTCCATCACCAACTCCCAGAGCTTACTCAAACTCATGTCCATCGAGTCAGTGATGCCATCCAAGAGTATCATCCTCTGTCATCCCCTTCTCCTGCCCTCAGTCTTTCCCAGCATCAGGGTCTTTTCAAATGAGTCAGTTCTTCACATCAGGTGGCCAAAGTATTGGAGTTTCAGCTTCAGCATCAGTCCTTCCAATGAATCTTCAGGACTGATTTCCTTTAGGATGGACTGATTTGATCTCCTTGCAGTCCAAGGGACTCTCAAGAGTCTTCTCCAACACCACAGTGCAAAAGCATCAAATCTTCGGCCCTCAGCTTTCTTTATGGTCCAACTCTCACATCCATATATGACTACCGGAAAAACCATAGCTTTGACTATATAGACCTTTGTTGGCAAAGTAATGTCTCTGCTTTTTAATATGCTGTCTAGGTTGGTCATAACTTTTCTTCCAAGGAGCAAGCGTCTTTTAATTTCATGGCTGCACTCACCATCTGCAGTGATTTTGGAGCTGCAGAATATACCCTGCTGGTGGTGAATAAAGCAAGAGTTTTTTTCTTTACATAAAGGGTAACATAAAGTAAACCCAGACATACCCAGTAAAATCTTCTAGAAGATATTGTTCTAGGGATTAGCTACTTGGAATTTCACAACAGGGAGGGTTTTGGAGGGAAATGGCAAATCATGATTTATTGACATATCCTAAATTTTTCAATGTGTCATAAAGGGAAACTTGACAAGAGGAAACCTCTGAAGTGTCTTAGATGACATTTGCTTGAAATTGGCTTGTGTTATGTTCCTATCTCCTTTGCAGACCTAGCTCTGGATGACTATGTGAGTAATATTTTCCTTTTGAAAGCTTTTCATTCTTTATATCATTTTCTTAGTCCTTGCCAAGATTGCTTAGGGGGCTATATTCATTTCTAATCTGCAGAAAAGAAAGCATATCTCTCCCTGAGACTCCAACCACAGCAAAGCATGTAAGATAATGATAGTGTTAAGCAGTTATACAGACTTAAAATAGCTATCAATGTAAATATAAAAATGCAAAGCACATGAATAAAAGCTCCTTGAACATTCCGGGAGGGAAGGTAAGCCTTGGTGAACTTTTGCAAGTACTCAAAAGATACGACCGGAATAAATGAATTATTGGAAAGCAGTGTGGTGAGAGTGAAAGTGAAAGTGAAAGTGAAGTCGCTCAGTCGTGTCCGACTCTTTGCGACCCCATGGACTGACTGTAGCCTACCAGGCTCCTCTGTCCATGGGATTTTCCAGGCAAGAATACTGGAGTGGGTTGCCATTTCCTTCTCCAGGGGATCTTCCCAACCCAGGGATTGAACCTGGGTCTCCTGCTTTGTAGGCAGACGCTTTACCGTCTGAGCCACCAGGTGAGAGTATTAGCCCTAAATTAGTTTTCCTTCTTCCCCTCACAGACTACATTTCCCAGCCTCACTTGCAGTACCTGCTGCCATGTGACTGAGTTGTAACCAGTGGGATGTAAACAGAAATTTGTGATGTACTTCCTATGAAAACCTCACGCCACAATCCTTCTTGTTCTTTCCCCACCTTGACCATCTTGGAAGCCAGTTTGATTTTGAAGGTGGAGATAGAAAGGTTCTGGGTCCTTGAGTTACAGTTTGCCAGAGCTGCCCTACCATTCAGGAACACTGCCCTGAAATATTAGATAAGTGAGAAACTGCTATGTTTTGAGTTATTATACTCTTAGGGGATTGTTTACCGTGTTGGCTGAAAGTCTGGACAGGGAGTTTGCACTTGGTGTGTGTTTATAATGCTTGCAGAGAAAGAATATTATGTGCTTGAAAGACCATGAGCTGCAGAGTAAGACATACATGAGTTAAATTCTCGGCTCTGCCATTCACTGTACTCCTAATCTTAGGCAGTTGACTTAATCTCCCTTAGCTTTAGTGTTTTTCCTTTAGAAAATGGAAATAACACCCTGCAGGCTTGTTTTGGAAGTTAAAGAAGACACATTTAACATATCTGGCACAATGATGGATATATAGTAGATGCTCCCTAAATGGTAGCTATTGTTATTGACTTTTCCAATCATTTTTTAAAGGATTCTGTTCACCTGTTTGGGTTCTGCAGGTTATAACAATGACCCCTTCCGTGTATTTCCACTCTCAAATAAACTTAAGAAAAATGCCAGAAAACTGAGAGAGGAAACATTTGCCCCTGTCTTCTTTTTAGTGGTAGCTCAGCTGGTAAAGAATCTGCCTGCAATGTGGGAGACCCCAGTTCAATTCCTGGCTCCAGAAGATCCCCTGGAGACAGGATAGACCACTCACCCCCGTATTCTTGAGCTTCCCTGGTAGCTCAGACGTAACGAATCTCCTGCAATGCGGGAGACCTGGGTTCTATCCCCGGGCTGGGAAGATCCCCTGGCGGAGGGCATGGCAACCCACTCCAGTATTCTTGCCTGGAAAATCCCCACGGACAGAGGAGCCTGGTGGGCTACAGTCCATGGAGTCACAAACAGTCAGACATGATTGAGCGACTAAGCACAGCACAGCATGATTAAATAATTATTTGAATAGTTTAATCTCTCTGTCCCTTTGCTCTTTGAGGGCAGGCAGTATGTCTGTTTTAGTCTCATGGGTGTGCCCAGCCTAGCAGATAGAGGCATACAAAGTAGAGGCTCCATAAATACTTCTTGAATGCATGAATTGACGAGGATGTGAATCTCTCACTTGTAAATCTAAGCAGGGCTACACAAACAGGTCCACAGAGGAGAGACACTGCAAGGCCAGCCATCTCAGAGATGTCTTTATCACTGGCCTTCCCGAAGTGTCACCATCAGAGGCCCTCCTTAGGTCTTAAAAGTGGTTATAAGCTGGTAGTCCACCATTAGCGTATTTTGTTTATTCAATACTGTGTTTTCAAAGGTTAAGTTTATTGCCAACATTTAACCCTTAGAAGATTTCACATAAAAGTCACATTTTCTGCTTCTGTTGAAAAATTAAAAGGTCTGGCAATGATGGGCTTGATTCTGGCATGGCAAGAGTTGGTTGGAGTTGAGTAGCAGTGCCCTCATTAAGGACAAGTGGCCTCAAGTTCACTCCATCAGGCCCCTCTTGCCCTTGTTTATATTACCAGCCTGGCCCTTCAGTTTTCCACCCACTATTATTTTTCCTTCATCCATTCATGTAATCATTCATTCACATAACAGATATTTGCATGTTGGTGAAAATGAGAATCCAAGACAATATTATCCATTCTTCCCGATCTCTGGGAGTTTACAGGGTGGTTGAGTAATAAGAGATAGAAACATATAGTTAAACTTCTAAAAATATTGATTAATTCATAGATAGCACAGTGTAATTATTGTGGATTAATATCTCCCCAAGTTTATATCTACTGGTCACCTCAAAATGTGACTTTATTTAGAAATAGGGTCTTTGTAGGTGTAAATAGTAATTTTCACATTCTTTATCTCAGAGATTCATAGAATCTTTGTGAATGGGTAGGCTCAGCCTCATTTTACCAACAAGGAAACTGCTGTTCTGAGGGGTTGACCCATCTGTCCAAAGTTGATATTTGGCCTCCAAATCCGTTCTTTCCACTGTATGTCACTGATTAGATCTGTCTGGTTCGTTGCTGTATATTCAACTGTTGTGCCTGGCACAGAGTAGGTGCACAATTAATAGTCTCACCCAGTTTGAAACAAATGACCCGAAGGCAAGATCTTGACAGGATGGGGCAGAAGATGGAGAAAGTCTTCCCTGATAGAGGAGTTTGGGAATTAGACCCAGCACAGTGCCTTGAACATGGTAGTGCTCAGTAACTACCTGTTAAACAGCGAATGAATAAGTCAGACTTGGGAGGTGGGCCTGCCTGGGGCACCGCAGTGGTGACCTGCAACTTTGGGTGTTTGTTGTGGGGAGTCCCAGGAAATAAACTGCCAGACATGTACTCTGTCTGCTTTCCAATTGGTCCAGACCACACCCTACCTTTTCTCCTCCACTTCTCCTCAGATTAGGAAACCTGGCCAAATCAAATTGTGCTAACTTCATTTCTGCCTGGCTTTCTGCCCACTCCCTGACATCCGTGCCGTGTTAAAAATTGATAGTGGTTTGCGAATGTTAAACAGCTGGGTCTGTGTGAGGCCAGGAGCTGGTGGCTAACAGGGCTGAAGTCTGCAGTGTTTGAACTGCCCTCTGGGATCTGAATCCCTATGGGGGCATCTCCATGCGTTCTGGTTTGTGAAGTTCAGAGTCAGGCAGTGCTCCATTAGCTGATTTCCCCAGAAACGTGGAAGAGTGATTGAGGAATAGACGTGGAACTCATCTCATTATTTATTTTTGCCATGAAATGGGCCTTCCCGAGGTAGCATACATCAGGGGACCTGCTCACAGTGCTGCTTGGGTGACACTTCATATTTTGTTGGGCAGGTCCTCCCCTGGTGCCAGCAGCCCCTCTCCCTGATTAATGACATCCCTTCAGTCTAACTGTGCCTCTCCTGTCTCCCTGGATCCCCTGCTGCACCGGCTGGCTGGCTTCTCACCGTGATGACAACTGACACAGAATGACTTCATTGCCAATTTGAAGGTCACTCCCATTTTGTTGCACCCACCCCCGTGTATACATACACTATGGAGACTGGTTCATTCGAAGCACCCTCAAGGTATGGGCTGCTGGCTAAAAAACTCAAAGATCGCTCCAGAGAAAGCCCACACAGCAGCTTCTAAAGATGCCCATGTCCTCCAAGAGAACTGGCACTGGCTCTAAGAGCATGGGCAGGGGAAGCTTGGACTGGATTCCCAGACAGTAGAGTGAGCAGTTCAGAGCATGAAGTCACACCTGCTGGGTTTGCTCTTTTTTAAAGGCATCACCTTGGTCTCAGTGAGCCTCCGGCTCCTCAGCTGCAAAGTAGGGACAATAGTGTCCAGTCACAAAGTTATACTGGAAGGTAAATGAGATGAAGCACATGAGATGTACTTTGCATATAGTAACTGCTCAGTAAATATTAGCTCTATTATTATTACTCATAAAATAATACTGAAGCCATTTCCTCAAACATTAGACCAGAGAAAGTGAAAATGTTAGTTGCTCAGTTGTGTCCGACTATTTGTGACTCCACGGACTGTAGCCCACCAGGGTCCTCTGTCCATGGGTTTCTCCAGGCAAGAATGCTGGAGTGGGTTGCCATGCCCCTCTCCAGGGGAATCTTCCTGACCCAGGGATAGAACCCAGATCTCCCACGCTGCAGGTAGATTCTCTACTGTTTGAGCTACCTGGGAAACCTTAGACCAGAGAAGCAATTTCTAACTACAATCTGAGTGGAAGTCGAGAGTTCAAATCAGGAAAGCAGAAACACTCAGTGGTCTTAATACAAAAAGAATTAAATGCAGGGAACTTAGAGACTGGCAACAGCCAGAGGAACAGAGAGAAGAGGTGGTATGACCAGGAGTTGGGATCATCCTTTGGAAGCTGGAACCATGGAGTTGGGCTTACAGGTGACCTGGTTGCTACAAGAGATGAAGCCTGAGGCAGAGAAGACAGGAAAGACAGACTGACTTCTCTCCTACTGTTAGCCACCACTCTTCCACCCATGCTTCCCCTTGGCCAAACCCAGAAGCCAGCTAGCAAAGGGTTCTGGGAAATGTAGTCAGCAGAGGTCAGACCCCTGTGACAGAGGTGAGCAGAAGGCAGAGGATGGAGCTGAGGGTACCTAGGCCAAAATTTGAAGAAGTTAAATTATGTTTGTCGGATTAAATACTGAATTCCAAGTTAAATGTGAATTTCAGATAAACAATGATTTTTTTAAAAAATTTATTTGGCTGAGCTGGGTCTTAGTTGCAGCAATTAGGGTCTTTAGTTGCACATGTGAACTGTTAGTGGCAGTGTGTAGAATCTAGTTCTCTGACCAGGAATTGAACCCAGGCTCCCTGCATTGGGAGTATGGAGTCTTAGCCACTGGACCACCAGGGAAGTCCCCAACAATGGTTTTTTAAAGTGTATCAAAGTGAAATTATTCCAAAATTATTAATCACTTTGAAATACTAAAATGTTTCACTGCTCATTTGAAATTCACATTTAACTGAGTATCTTGTGTTTTCTTTGCTACATTTAGCCACTCATGTAGACAGTTTGAACCCTTGTAGTGTCCCAATTCTCAGACCGGTTTGGGTGGGTTACACTTTAGGGAGCAGAAGGACAGAAGAATAGAGATATCAAATAGCACTGAGGTTCACCAAGTGAATTAATGCTGTTTCTGTTTATCTTATGAATTCATTCATTCAGTTGCCCACCTATCCATCCATCCTACATCTATTCTTCTACTCCCTCATTCATTCCCTAATTATTGAACACCTGCTGTGTGCTGGCACTATGTTGAACATTGGGAGTATATCAGCAAGGAGACAGATAGCTTCTTCCCTTGGGCAGCTTACATACCAGGCAAGAATACAGATATTAAACCATAAAGCACATGAAACATTTTAACCAGATCTATGAATGGTTGTACAGAAATCTTGGACAATCAGGGAAAGCTTTCTGGAGGAAGTGCCATTCAAATGGAGATGTCAAGGGTTAGTAGGAGTTATTTAAGTGAAAAGAGAATTAAGAGTGTGTCTAAAAAGACAGAATGACATAGACAAAGTTGGAAAGGAGCCTGGTGTGTTTGGGAGACTAAGACGAGGTCCAAGTGGGTCCACGATGGAGAACAAGAAGGAAAGTAGTACAAATGAAGCTGAGAAGTTAGCAGGGGCAAGGCTGCTGTGTATGGTCTGAAGGTTGTATAGGGAACAGCTCTCAGCATAATCAAGTTATAGTCTAGAACACGGGGTGTCCTAGAGTTGTTCAGGATATACCAGTCTGGATATATGTGGTATTTCTAAGCCAGAAAATGCTAGAACTTATAAGCATGATAAGGGGTTTGGATATTATTTGTTAGAGCCATGGGGTGGCACGACTACATTTACAATTTAGGAAGATCCCTTGCTTGTTTGGTGGAAGATGGATGGTAGTGGGTCTAGAAGATATAAGAATAAATCTGTAAGAATATGTCTGTATCATCAAAGTGAGCAATGATAATGGTGGTTTGAACTGGGGTGTTGGTGATGAAGGGGAGAGGTGTGAGCAGATAGGAGAGACTTAGATTAGATGGTAGGGGTCATGAGTGAGGGAGCTGTCACTTAAATTTTTGTCTTGGGAAGATGGGTGGGTAGATGGCAATGGTGTTCCTTGTGATAGTGAACACAGCTATCGTGAAATCATTAGAGAAATAAGACATAAAGCATCAAAGAATATTTTTTAAGTTGAAATTTAGATAAATTCAGCCAAACCCACCTTATACCTGAATAAGCTTTTAAGTTTTTTTAGCCCAGATATTTTCTTTCTATACTGACCCATTCATCTCTGGTTGTTAATTTTTTCCCTACCTTATCTTAGGGGTATATAAGTCCTATTGTATTATATATATTATATTATATGATCATTTCCTAATACTAAAGCAAGATAAAGCAGTAATCTATTTATGCATTTCATTGTTTCTAAAATACACATTAAATAATGATGTGTCATCTCGGAAACTGGGATGCATCTGGAGCTTGATGGCAATGTGCAACCACTGCCAGCTAGACGACCATTTTTGTGTAATTGTCATTGTCTGAGTATTTGCACACTTGCTTCTTATTCCTGGTGGCCTAAATGGACCACTTGGCTCCATGTTTCAGTCAATAAACTGTTAGGAAACATTTGAGGAAAGACTATGAATTCTGATTGATATCTAAAAATCTTTCACTGACATTTCTGATAAAATTAAGAAAGTTCCAGCATTCAAATTTGCTGTCATCCGCTTAGAAGAAAACTCTGAAGACAATAGTGGAACACTCTTTGGAAAATAGTCATTATCATCAATGTGATAGTATGATGAATGGCAAAGGGAAATGGACATTTGACTGTAGGTCAAAAGTGACTTAGCAGAATTGGATTCTATGCATAAAGGAGTTCTAGGAATACTCTGCCAATTTATTTTGCCTATATTTCTCTCCTTTATGAGTGCACAAGAATAATAGGTGATGATAGTCTGAACAAATAAGTCTAAAACAGCTCTTTAAATAGGTATAAAATAAAAAGTATAAGTGATAAGGCTCTGGCTATAGTTTAATTGGTAGTGTTTTTTCTTTCTTAGGGCTACATAAAATAGTGGTGAGTCAAGGATGAATCTCACAAATATAATGTTGAATGATAGAAATCATAGAACAAAAGAATATATAATATATGATGCTACTTACAGAAAATTAAAAAACCCAGGCAAAACCAAGATATAGTGTTACATGTCAAGGCAGGTATTATCTTCTGAGAGGGTAGAGGGAGCATGACGAAGTGGGACACTTCTGAAAGCCTGGCATCATCCTATTTCTTGACCTGGCTGGCAGTCACATAGATGTTTGCTTTGTGATTATTCATTGAGCTATACTTTTATGTTTCACACACATTTCTCTCTGTGCTTTAACTTCAGTACAACTTTAAAAATAGTGTCTTTTAATTACTAGCTTTTTAGATTTGATGAAATGCAGAAATGTTTGTGTGTGTGCATATGGGGGAGTGTTTTCTTTTCCTAGTAGGTACGCTTCCCTAATAAGTAAGAGGGAACTACATGGCTTTCATGGTGGCTTGGACAGTAAAGAATCTGCCTGCAAGGCGGGAGACCTGGGTTTGCTCCCTGGGTTGGGAAGATCCCCTGGAGGAGGGCATGGCAACCCACTCCAGTATTCTTGCCTGAAGTATTTCATGGACAGAGGAGCCTGATGGGGGACAGTCCATGGGGTTGCAAAGAGTCAGACATGACAAAGCAACTAAGCACACAAATACACACACTCACATCTTCCTTGAGGAGTGCTAGGGTCGATGTACAGGGACATGGAAACAAACTTTTAGTTTACAAAACAGGCTCTTCATAATCCAAAGGGAAGGACTTGAGAGGAGCAGGGCATAGAGTTTATACATAACAGCTTATGTGTCATAGAATGAAAAAAGAGCCGCAGACGATGCATATGGTCCACCAGGGATGAGAGTCACTGTGGTTGGAGGAAAGTGGAGGTGGCAGTGGGCACTGAGGAGAGGAACACAGCTGGAAGAAGCCATGTGGATCAGAGTTGAACTGACATGCAGATATAACCAAGCACTCTCTGAGGTAAGTGCTGGAATTGATATATAAAAGTCTGAAAGGAATAATACTGTTTATTTCTAGGTATTAGTATCATATGAATTTGAAAAAATGATTTGTGCTTCCTTGTATTTTCTAAATCTTCTACAATTAACAAATACTGTATGCTTGTGTGCTCAGTTGCTTCAGTTGTGTCCAATTCTTGACAAACCAATGGGCTGTAGCCCACCCGGCTCCTCAGTCATGGGATTCTCCAGGCAAGAATACTGGAGTGAGTTGCCATTTACTCCTCCAGGGGATCTTCCCGACCCAGGGATCAAACCCAGGTCTCCTGCATTGTAGATTCTTTACTTCTGAGCCACCAGGGAAGCCCCAACATATATTATGTTTGTATTAAGAAAAACACTATTTTTAATTAAGCATATTGGCTGGAATTCCATCCCATGTTAGGCTGTGATTGGTACTGGTGCTTAGTGGTGCCTGTGGATGCTCTTAGAATCTGGAGAGTGTATTTATGGCATCTTAAATCTTCCATCCTGCCTGTGGTATTCTGAACAACAGAGTCGGGGTGGGCACCCAAGGCTTCCAGTTGAGAGAGCTATTATGCAGACCAATCCTTCTCAATGGTCCACGCTTTCAGTTGCCCAAACTCCCACTTGGTGCCTTTTGTCTTCTGTAGCATAAGTACAACCATACAGAATATTGGACAGATGCGATCTGTTGGAGACAAGCATGAATTTGTTTTAAAATGCTCCTTTTTCACCAGTGGCAGCAGCTTTTCTTTCAGCCACTACTCAACAGAGCACATCACCATCTGGCACCCACCTCCACCCCTTTGTGAATGCCTGGAGGACACTTAGATGTACAGAAAAATAAAACATAGTCCATGCCCTTAGGGAGCCACAGTCTCCTAGGAGAAATAGATTATAAACAACAAATCAAAATCCAGTGTGATTATTATTATGATAGAAGAGTAGAAAGACATATTTTTCTCCCTCCACTCCCACATTCTTATGGCATATACCAAGGCTACTATAACAGTAGGAGATAGATATTCTTTTAAATGATAAAGCATAGAGGATGAGGTAGTGGGGGGTTAATCTTGGCAGTGTGACTTATCTGATTGCTCTTTTGATAATTAACCAGGAGGGAGGCCAGGGTGGGTACCTCTCATCTCCTCCTCTAAGGATCTGCACCCCTTCCCTTCATCATGCCCTAACTTCTAATCCAACAGTGAACAAAAGGAAGATCTACATGGCTGAAAGACTGTCCTGGAAATGAACCCAAGAAGAGGGAGTATTGGCTTTGATAAGCTAGGAGTCCACAGGGGAGAGGAAATAGAGAATGAGGGTCCAAGTGGAAGAGGCTTCCACACTGGTGATGCCTCACGGCTCCACTTACTTTGCATCTTCACCTTGGCTAGAGGGTCATTTCCATAGTGGAGAATAGAGAGACATAAAATGAGAAACTGACAGCAATGAAATGCTGCAAGATTTAAAGAAAGGGTGCTACAGCATTTAGTTATTTATTCTACCACTTTTTCAATAAATATTTGATGAAGATTTGTTACCCATATGTCACTGTGCTGAGGTCTGGGATTATATTGGTAAAGAAATAGACAGAATTCCTGTCCTCATGAAGTTTATAGTCTACTGGGAAAGAATAGTATCCATTGTCAGAAAAGATGGCAGTGCCAGAGCTAAACTGTTGTTTTCTGATTTCCATTCCAACTCTGGCCTACAAACAGATTCATTTCAGACCCTGTCCAGTTTCTTGTGGGCTACAGTCTGCTGTGATGGTGTTAGCCACTTAGTCGTATCCGACTCTTTGCAACCCCACAGACTGTAGCCTGCCAGGCTCCTCTGTCCAGGGGATTCTCCAGGCAAGAATACTGGAGTGGGTTGCCATTCCCTTCTCCAGGGGATCTTCTCAACCCAGGGATTGAACCCAGGTCTCCCGAATTACAGGCTAATTCTTTACTGTCTGAGCCACCAGGGCTGGGTCCCAGCTAATTCAACTGGCTCCCCTGGGGAGTATTGATTGCTTCCACATCAGGATGCATTTAGATTTTAAAACTCCGCCGTCACTCCTGGAGGTCAATTAGTGTTTGGACTGGATCTTTGCAGCTTGGGAATGATTCCAGATTTCTGATTTATCATCTTTGTTTCTCTTGCTGAAGGCAGCTGTAAAAGATGAGGTCTGCACCTCAGCCGCCGTGGAGTCCTCATTAAATCCACACTTTCCCCTGTTGATTGAACAAACCATTTTCTTTGTTAGTAACTACGATCCCTCTACACAACTCACTCCCAAGACTGGGAGTTGTAAAAGTCTTTTTTTTTTTTTTTAACTTGAATCATTGTGTCCTTCCTCTTAAGATGCCAAATGTCAATTTTCTCACAATACCCAGGCATGAAAAGTAGTGATCCCATTGAAATAAAGGTAGACTAGACAGCAAAGATTTTCTTTGTGATCCACGGTGAAGAAGTTGCTATATTGCTCCAGAGTGATTGTGGAACTGGAACCAGACCAAACTGGAAAGGGTTTAGGACATTGTTTAATGTGGGTGTGGGGCGAACTTTGCTCCACATTTATTCTACCACAACTTAACCGAGTAACTACCTTGTGTCAGACATTTATGCTAGGAACCAACAATATTGGTGAGCAAGTCATGTTCCCTGCCCTTGCAGAACTCAGTATAGTGAGGGAGACAGACACATCAACCAAAAAACGAGGAGGAAAGCTCCTGGTAGATTAAAAATTTTTGTAATATTTCTTTTTTTTGGCCATGTTCCATGTAGGATCTTAGTTCCTAACCAGGGCTTGAACCCACAACTGCTGCAGTGAAATTGCAGACTCTTAACCATTGGACCACCAGAGAAGTTTGTGTAATAGTTCATTGACTAAAGTATATTAGATTAGTAATAAAGTCATTTATTAGATTAGTAAAAGTCATTTATATAAAATTAGTAATAAAGTCATTTATGGAAAGGCAGAAAGGCAAAAAGATATGACACTGAAAGATGAACTCCCCAGGTCGGTAAGGTGCCCAATATGCTACTGGAGAAGAGTGGAGAAATAACTCCAGAAAGAATGAAGAGACAGACCCAAAGCAAATATAATGCCTAGTTGTGGATGTTACTGGTGATGGGAGTAAGTCCGATGCTGCAAAGAACAATATTGCATAGGGACCTGGAATGTTAGGTCCATGAATCAAGGTAAATTGGAAGTGGTCAAACAGGAGATGGCAAGAGTGAACATCGATATTTTAGGAATCAGTGAACTAAAATCGACTGGAATGGGTGAATTTAACTCAGCTGACCATTATGATTATGATGGAAGTGAGAAATAGATTTAAGGGCCTAGATCTGATAGATAGAGTGCCTGATGAACTATGGAATGAGGTTTGTGACATTGTATAGGAGACAGGGATCAAGACCATCCCCATGGAAAAGAAATGCAAAAAAGCAAAATGGCTGTCTGGGGAGGCCTTCAAATAGCTTTGTAAAGAAGAGAAGTGAAAAGCAAAGGAGAAAAGGAAAGGTATAAGCATCTGAATGCAGAGTTCCAAAGAATGGCAAGAAAAGATAAGAAAGCCTTCCTCAGCGATCAATGCAAAGAAATAGAGGAAAACAACAGAATGGGAAAGACTAGAGATCTCTTCAATAAAATTAGAGACACTAATTTAGGGAAAATTTCACTAAAATAGGGAACATTTCATGCAAAGATGGGCACAATAAAGGACAGAAATGGTATGGACCTAACAGAAGCAGAAGATATTAAGAAGAGGTGGCAAGAATACACAGAAGAACTGTACAAAAAAGATCTTCACGACCCAGATAATCATGATGGTGTGATCACTCACCTAGAGCCAGACATCCTGGAATGTGAAGTCAAGTGGGCCTTAGAAAGCATCACTACGAACCCAAAGCTAGTGGAGGTGATGGAATTCCAGTTGAGCTCTTTCAAATCCTGAAAGATGATGCTGTGAAAGTGCTGCACTCAATATGCCAGCAAATTTGGAAAACTCAGCAGTGGCCACAGGACTGGAAAAGGTCAGTTTTCATTCTGATCCCAAAGAAAGGCAATGCCAAAGAATGCTCAAACTACTGCACAATTGCACTCATCTCACATGCTAGTAAAGTAATGCTCAAAATTCTCCAAGCCAGGCTTCAGCAATATGTGAACTGTGAACTTCCTGATGTTCAAGCTGGTTTTAGAAAAGGCAGAGGAACCAGAGATCAAATTGCCAACATCTGCTGGATCATGAAAAAAGCAAGAGAGTTCCAGAAAAGCATCTACTTCTGGTTTATTGACTACACCAAAGCCTTTGACTGTGTGGATCACAACAAACTGAAAAATTCTTCAAGAGATGGGAATACCAGATCACCTGACCTGCCTCCTGAGAAATCTACATGCAGTCAAGAAGCAACAGTTAGAATTGAACATGGAGCAACAGACTGGTTCCAAACTGGGAGAGGAATACATCAAGGTTGTATATTGTCACCCTGCTTCTTTAACTTATATGTGGAGTACATCATGCAAAATGCAGGGCTGGATGAAGCACAAGCTGGAATCAAGATTGCCAGGAGAAATATCAATAACCTCAGGTATGCAGATGACACCACCCTTATGGCTGAAAGCAAAGAAGAACTAAAGAGCCTCTTGATAAAAGTGAAAAAGGAGAGTGAAAAAGTTGGCTTAAAACTCAACATTCAGAAAACTAGGATCATGGCATCTGGTCCCATCATTTCATGGCAAGTAGATGGGGAAACAATGGAAACAGTGACACTTTATTTTTGGGGGCTCCAAAATCACTGCAGATGGTGATTGCAGCCATGAAATTAAAAGACGCTTACTCCTTGGAAGAAAAGCTATGACCAACCTAGGCAGCATATTCAAAAGCACAGACATTACTTTGCTGACAAAGGTCTATCTAGTCAAAGCTATGGTTTTTCCTGTGGTCATGTATGGATGTGAGAGTTGGACTCTAAAGAAGGCTGAGCACCGAAGAACTGATGCTTTTGCACTGTGGTGTTGGAGAAGACTCTTGAGAGTCCCTTGGACTGCAAGGAGATCCAACCAGTCCATCCTAAAGGAAATCAGTCCTGAAGATTCATTGGAAGGACTGATGCTGAAGCTGAAACTACAGTACTTTGGCCACATGATATGAAGAACTGACTCATTTGAAAAGACCCTGATGCTGGGAAAGATTGAAGGCATGAGGAGAAGGGGACGGAAGAGGATGAGATGGTTGGATGCCATCACCGAGTCAATGGACTTGAGTTTGAGCAGGCTTCAGGAGTTGGTGATGGACAGGGAAGCTTGGTGTGCTGCAGTCCTAGGGTTGCAAAGAGTCAGACACAACTGAGAGACTGAACTGAACTGAATAAAGTCATTATAAGTAATATTGATGCTGTGGCTTGTGTTACAAAATAGTTGGTGGATGCTTCTATGGCTCATGTGTTGAATTTTTTTTATTATTAATAGAATGAGAATAACAGCTACTATATTTATTTCAAGTCCAGCTCAGGTAAATAACCAGTGTGAGCTTGTTATTACACTTATGGTTCCTGAAATGATGGTCTGTAGAATGATAGCAAAGATGTGCAATGCTAAGTTGCTCAGTTGTGTCCGACTCTTTGAGACGCCATGGACTGTAGCGCACCAAGCTCCTCTGTCCATGGGGATTCTCCAGGTGTGAGAATGAGTTGCCATGCCCTTCTCCAAGGGATAGTGAAGATAATAGGGTTTATTAGTACAGGAACATTTTGGGGATATAGGCTGGATAACTTATGTAGCTGACCTTTACTACAGAGTGTGGTGTAATGTGGTAGCACAAGGGACTTTGAATTCTTATGGCTAGGTTCAATTCCTATAATTCTAGAAGATTTTTTTGGGGGGGGGGCGGTGGGGGCATGCTGTGTGGCTTGTGGAATCTTGGTTTCCTGACCAGGGATTGAATTCTGGCCCTGGCAGTGAAAACACTGAGTCCTAGCCACTGGACTGCCAGGGAATTCCCCAGAAGTAAGAGGATTTAAAGTTATTTACTCGATCAAAATAGCTCTTTTGTCAGGCAAATTGCTTATGTTTGTTGTGGGATGCCTTATATGATGATAGGTAGTGAGACATGTCGTGTACATAGGGCTAGTGTTAATGGCAGAAACTATTTTCATTAGATGTATGAGTTGATCATATTGTAATCATGGATAGTATGTTTGAATTCATAGAAAGGCAGTTGTTAGGAGCGTTTTAATGATGAAATCAGCAATATACAGTTATGGAAAGTAGGGGTTATGAAATACTCCTAGAAATAGGATTGTTATAAAAATATTTATTATGTTGATATTGGGGCTTCCCTGGTGGCTCAGATGGTAAAGAATCTGCCTGCAATACAGGAGACCCTGGTTCAGTCCCTTGTTTGGGAAGATCCCCTGGAGAAGGAAATGGCAACCCATTCCAGTGTTCTTGCCTGGAGACTCCATGGACAGAGGAGCCTGGCTGGCTAAAGTCCATAGGGTCGCAAAGAGTCAGACACGACTGAGCAACTAACACAGTATGATGACATTAGCATATTCTTTTGTTTTGTTTTTCTGGCTGTGAAGCATGTGGGATCTTAGTTCCTCGAACAGGATCAAATCTGCTCCCCCAGCATTGGAAGTGTTAAGTCTTAACAACTGGACTGCCAGGGAAGTCCCGATGTTGGCAAATTCTGTTAGGAAGAATGGGCTTCCCAGGTGGCACTAGTGATAAAGAACTTACCTGCCAATTCAGGAGATGTGAGAGACCTGGATTAGATTCCTGGATTGGGAGGATCCCCCGGAGAAGGGCATGGCAACCCACTCCAGTATCATGCCTGGAGAATCCCATGGACAGAGGAGACTGGCAGGCTATGGTCCATAGGGTTGCAAAGAGTTGGACACAACTGAAGCAACTTAGCACACATGCATGCATGCTGGGAAGAATAGGATAAATCAGGCTGCTGCATGTTCTACATTGAAGCCGAATCCAAGTTCTGATTCTCCTTCTGTTGAATCAAATGGGGCTTGGTTGTTTTCTGCTAGAGTTGAAATAATTCATATTATGCCTCGGGGTCAGGATAGGAAAATTAGTCATATGTGTTGTATGATAATTAGTGTTGAAAGTGTAAATGATCGGTTTATCAATAGGACTGATGAGAATAATTGCTAGTATTATTTCATATAAGACTGTCTGTGCTGTTGCCTGTGGGGCTCCAATTAGTGTGTATTTTGCGTTTGAAGTCCATCTGAATCAGAGGATACAGCTAGTATAAATAGTACGTGTAGCCTTCTGTTACTCAGTGGGTAGGGTATGGGAAGAGGAACTCATATTGTGAGAGCTAGGGGTAAGGCCAGAATTGATGCAAAGATAAATATGGAAATT
Source organism: Bos indicus (assembly GCF_029378745.1). Lineage (NCBI taxonomy): Eukaryota > Metazoa > Chordata > Mammalia > Artiodactyla > Bovidae > Bos > Bos indicus. The sequence continues at coordinate 56,716,622 of NC_091776.1, read as the reverse complement.
GATAGTGTTGGTGGTCATAGTGGATCTTTAATAATCTGACTGCATCGCAAGATTATAATAATCCATAGAGTTGACAATGTTTGACCCTTTCTTCAGAGTTACCTATAGCCTAGAACTTTTGGTCCAATTGGACTTCCCTGGTGGCCCATATGGTAAAGAATCTGCCTGCAGTGAGGGAGACCTGGGTTCAATCCCTGGGTTGAGAAGATCCCCTGGAGGAGAGCATGGCAACGCACTCCAGTATTCTTGCCTGGAGAGTCCCCATGGACAGAGGAGCCTGGTGGCCTTCAGTCCATGGGGTTGCTAAGAGTGGGACACAGCTGAGCAACTAAGCACATTTGGTCCAATTAATATGAAGAACAGTACAGCTAGTAGGATTGGGGTCATGAGTGAAAGAACGTGTGTGTGTGTGCGTGTGTTTTAATAACCCTTTTATTTTGGAATAATTTTAGACTCATGGAAAAGCTACAAAAATAATGTAGAGATTTCCTATACCCTTCACAATTTCTCCTATTGTTAACATTTTACATAGCCATGGTGTATTCTGCACAATGAAGACGGTAATGATGATAGATTACCATTAACTAAACTACAAAGTTCATCTGGAGTTTACTGGTCTTTCTACTAATATCCCTTTTCTCTTCCAAGATCCAACTCAGGATAGCACAATGTCTTTCGGCCTACTCTCTTTTAAATAGTTTTTCTGTTTTTTAGGAAATACATGGGTCAGATAGAATCCGCTTGAATGAATGTTAATTATGAACATTTTGTTAAGAAGAAGAACTGAACCTCTGGCAATAAAGGTTTAAGTTTTACATAGTGGGTTATATCTCCCTAACACATCTTGTTCTTAGGAAAAAGTGTGAAAGTGTTAGTTGCTCAGTCATGTCTGACTCTTTGAGAACCCATGAACTATAGCCCGCCAGACTCCTCTGTCCATGGACTTCTCCAGGCAAGAATACTGGAGTGGGTAACTATTCCCTTCTCCAGGGGATCTTCCTG